>NC_090923.1:1300238413-1300541443 GCF_040938575.1 Ambystoma mexicanum | reverse complement strand
CCGTCAGTTGGCAACTGACTCCCAGTGGCCTGAGATAACTCAAAAGACTTTGTTCCGAAGAGGTCTAAGAGAGGAGTACAAAGATGAATTGCTACACATCCCTGAACCTGATACCTTGCAACAATTAATTGAACAAGTGTTGCGAATAGACCATAGATTGGCGGAACGGAAGGGTGAGAGACGACGAGCTGAACGGCTGTTCACAAGACCACCCAACGTTCAAACTGGAAATTCCGGACTTTCGGATTCCGGCCCCGAACCCATGCAGTTGGGAGCCGTTAGGGGTCCGCTCTCGGAAGCTGAACGGAAACGTAGACGGAATCTAAGACTTTGCCTATACTGTGGGGCTGCTGGGCATTTCTTGGGTACTTGTCCTTTACGCCCACAAAGAAAGCCGGAAAACTAGTTGGCCTGTCATCAGTTGGAAGGGCAACGACAGGTCCAGATTCGTATTCAGTCCTTTCCAGTTCCGCCTTTTCATTCCAGCCCATGCAACCGGCTGTTTTACTGGTGGTGAGGATCAAGTTGTCATGGTTAAACAAGAAGACAGAGGTGCTGGGCTTACTAGATTGTGGAGCATCTGGGAACTATATAGACGAGACATTTGCAATTAGCCAAGGAATACCCTTGTTACCCCGGAGAAGTGTCTTGCCAGTCGAGGTCATCGATGGAACCCCTTTATCTTCCGGTCCAATCCGTCAACAAACCATGTGTCTTCATATGCAGATTAAAGAACATGGGGAAGAGATCGCCCTGGATGTTATCAAATCACCCTCTTATCCCGTGGTCTTGGGTTTACCTTGGCTTCTTCACCATAATCCTACCATCAATTGGGGAGCTCGCCTTTTGAATTTCACCTCTGCTCTCTGTCTCCAGGATTGCTGTTTGGCCGGTGTGTCAGGAAAAGAGATTTCAAACATACCCCTCACGAGGGGTACTGGCTCTCCTGAACTTTGTGCTCTGTTGTCTGTCCCTCAGGAATATGCCGAATTCCAGCCAGTATTTTCTGAACCCGAAGACATACCACTGCCACCTCATCGAACATTTGACTGTACTATCGAATTGGTACCTGGTTCAGTAATACCTCATGGGAAGGTATACGCCTTGTCCCTTACTGAGAAGGCAGTTCTTCAAGAATACTTGTCAGACTGTATTAGGAAGGGTTATATCACTCCCTCGAAATCACCAGCTGGATTCCCGCTATTCTTTGTGAAGAAGAAGGAAGGAACCTTACGACCCTGTATTGACTACCGTCAATTGAATGACATTACAAGAAAAGATAGGTATCCATTGCCACTGATTCGAAGCATCATGGAGTCCCTTCGAACTGCCCAGGTGTTTACTAAGTTGGATCTACGAGGCGCTTATCATTTAATACGAATCAAAGAGGGAGACGAATGGAAGACGGCCTTTAAGACTCCTTTTGGGCATTACGAATACCAGGTAATGCCATTCGGTTTGTGTAATGCCCCGGCTGTCTTTCAGCGTTTTATGGATAGCGTTTTTTGTGATCTAATCGGGATATCAGTTTGGGTGTACCTCGATGATATCCTCATTTTTTCTGTCTCCCTGGAGCAACATGTAGAACACGTTCGAGAGGTACTTCGACGTTTGTCCCAGAACCACCTGTACGTTAAGGTTGAGAAGTGTTCTTTTCACCAGAAAAAGATGGAATTCCTGGGCTATGTGATCAGTGGCACTGGAATATTCATGGATCCGGCCAAGGTACAAGCCATTCAAGTTTGGACTCAACCTTCTGATATAAAGTCCCTACAACGATTTTTGGGGTTTGCTAATTTTTATCGGCAATTTATACCCCATTTTTCTCAACTCACGGCTCCCTTAACTCAACTAACTAGCAGTAAAACGCCCTTTTTCTGGAATACACAAGCAACCGAGGCTTTCAACGTCTTGAAACAAGCCTTTAGTACTGCTCCAATTTTGCGTCATCCTAATGACGAAGTGCCATACATAGTAGAAGCCAACGCGTCCGATCTAGCCGTGGGTGCAGTCCTTTTACAAATGGAACCAGAAACCGGTGTGGAACTCCCTGTGGC
The DNA here is from genome assembly GCF_040938575.1 of Ambystoma mexicanum. NCBI lineage: Eukaryota > Metazoa > Chordata > Amphibia > Caudata > Ambystomatidae > Ambystoma > Ambystoma mexicanum. The sequence continues at coordinate 1,300,539,386 of NC_090923.1, read as the reverse complement.
ATACTTTTCCCGCAAGCTCACGCCTAGCGAACAAAATTATGCAGTAATCGAGAAAGAACTCTTGGCAATAAAAACTGCATTCGAAGAGTGGAGACATCATCTCCTAGGAGGCCGGCATTCTGTGGAAGTACGTACAGACCACCGAAATTTGCAGTACTTAAAGTCTCTTCAGTGCCGTACCTCTCGCCAAGCCCGATGGGCTTTTTTTTTCTCCCACTATGACTTCCATATCACATACATCCCCAGTGCTCGCAATTTAAAGGCCGACGCCTTGTCCCGATGCTTGGAGGTAGAAGCAAGAAAGCAGTACAGGGAGGAGCCAATTATATCTCCAAGGCATTTCATATACACCTTATCACCCTATCTCCAGAAGATTCTACAAGACACTATTACCGATCCTGATCGGGAAGGCCTCATGAGGAATCCTCAGGTTACTGAAGAGAATGGACTACTTTTCTTCCGGAACAGGCTATATGTTCCCACAACTTCTCTTCGAGCTCTTGTGCTTCAGGGGTTTCACGACTCCCGAGTTGGTGGCCATCGTGGTATCGGAGCAACTCGAGAAATAATATCCAGACAGTTCTGGTGGCCAGGTTGGGCCCATGATGTTGAACGTTACGTAAAGAGTTGTCCTGTGTGTGCCCAGGTGAAGATTCCTAGGAAGAGGCCCCTAGGGTTGCTTCATCCCACCGAGATTCCTCCTTACCCTTGGCACACCATGGCAGTTGATTTCATCGTAGAACTCCCTCCGTCTGAAGAATATACCTGCATTATGGTTGTTGTGGACTGCTTTTCCAAAGCAGCACATTTTGTTCCGTTCCTTAAAATACCAACCGCTACTCAAATGGCATCGGCATTTCTTCTGGAGATATACAGGTTACACGGACTGCCGCAAAAGATCATATCCGAGCGAGGGTCTCAATTCCTGTCATCTTTCTGGCGTCAATTGTGCAGTCATCTCGGCATCCATCGTGCACTCAGTTCTGGTTATCATCCTCATACCAACGGCCAGACTGAGAGGACTAACCAGACTCTGGAACAATATCTTCGCTGTTTTGCCAATGCCACTCAATCTAACTGGAAGTCCCATCTGGTTTTTTTGCTGAGGTCTCCTATAACAACACTGTTCATTCAGCTACGGGCCTGAGTCCGTTTTTCTGTTTGTCTGGTTTACATCCTAAATTGGTGCCCTTTTGTCCTGTACCATCTAGTACGGTTCCCTCCGCTGATTGGCTCATCACTTCCATTCAGGATCAACACTCCTTGGCTCACAGTACTTTGGCGGAGGTGCAGGCACGGATGAAGCTACAGGCTGATAAGGGAAGGACACCTGAACCTGCTTTCCAGGTTGGGGATCTAGTTTGGTTGTCCTCCAAACATCTCCCCATTCGTAATTTACCCACCAAATTGGCTCCCCGATACTTTGGCCCTTTCAGGATCACTAAACGCCTGTCTTCTGTGGCTTTCCGTTTGCAATTGCCTCAAACTTGGCGGGTGCATCCGGTTTTTCACGTCTCCCTGTTGAAGCCATATGTGGTGGACACGTTTGGCCGTTCTGCCCCTCGTCCCGCACCTGTTGTTGTCCAGGGGTCTCCCAAATTCGAGGTACAGGAAATTTGCGATTCTCGCATCAGGCGAGGGGTACTCCAGTATTTGGTGGACTGGAAGGGCTACCCAGCCTGTGATAGAACTTGGGAACCACGCAGTTATGTGCATGCCCCCCGCCTGATCCGTGATTTCTATCGCCGCTTTCCCGTGGAAACCTGGGGCTCCTGGGCTTTCTGGGAGGGGGCATAGTGTCACCACCTCCACCTCACTTACCTGTCGGAGGGGGCGCGGTTATGGGTTCCGACGCGCCCCATCCTGGCACTGTTATCCCCGATACCGGTTGGGGGGTCCGCGGTTGTCCGCGACACCCGGCGCTTCCGGGGTTTCTGTGTCCCGGGGCCTGCGCATGCGCGGAAGACCGCGTCTTGGTCTTCGCGCATGCGCAGTCCTCGAGGCGCTTGGGAAGCCACAAGCTTGCTTCCCAAGCCTCGTTTCGGACGCGGCAGCACTCGGGGATAACACGGCTTGCGTTCCAAGCCTCCCGAGTGCTGCCGGTCTTATTTAAGGCACATGATCCTGAAACTCACCGCGTCTCAATGCGGTTTGTTTCACGGATCGTGTCTTCGCTCCTGAAGCCTCGTTGCTTCAGCTCCAGTCCTTGCCAGCTCCAGCTTGCTCTCCTGTCCTCGCCTGCTCCAGCCTGCCCTTCGGTCCTCACCTGCTCCAGCCTGCCCTTCAGTCCTCGCCTGCTCCAGCCTGCCCTTCAGTCCTTGCCTGCTCCAGCCTGCCCTTCAGTCCTTGCCTGCTCCAGCCTGCCCTTCAGTCCTTGCCTGCTCCAGCCTGCCCTTCAGTCCTCACCTGCTCCAGCCTGCCCTTCAGTCCTTGCCTGCTCCAGCCTTCTCCAGCCTTGTTCTACTGTTGTGCCCGCTACGGTCTTGCTCTTCTACCTTGCCTTCCAAGACCTGCCTGCCTCCTCCAGTCTTTTTGCATCCTCTGGAAACACCACAGCATTCCGTCCGCAATTCTATCTTCCTACACTGCTCCAACACTGCAAGAACCAGGAAGGTGCACTTTTGTGGCGTTGGGAGCTGGCCCACCTCTAACCCTGTTGACTCTAGGGGAAGGGGTGTGCTGGTTTCTCGCGTTTCATATTCTTCAATCACCTGTCGGACAGCCTGGCGACCTCACCAAGAACAACTACCGGAAGCCCAGGTACTCAGCGCCCAAGAGACGCCATCTTTAACAGATACAGAGCCTGCAGACCAGGCATTCAAGGGAGTAGTAGTGCTGTACTGGAATAATAGAAGCAGGCCAGGAGAGAGAGAGAGAGAGTCTGCAGACCAGGCAGTCAAAGGAGGAGTAGTTCTACATTGGAATGATAGAAGCACATTGTACACACTTCTACATTTCCAAAATAGGAAGGATAAGCTGAACCTTCAGAACAACAGATGTTGTTCTGAAAAATCTGATGCTCACTGGGGTATGGCAAATAATTGGCATGCGATTGATTGGAATGAGATTGGGGGTGATTAAACATAGTGTCTAATTGGTGTTTTGTTATTGATCACAGATAATATGTAAGAGTTGAACCAGCCACAGTATCTCTGTCCTGAGGAAGGTCGTTGTAAAACAGTGAGAGGTCGAGGAATCTACTCTGTTAAGGCCCAATCTCTTAGTGTCGACATTTTTTGGGAAGCATTTTATGTGGTTATGTTTGTTTCCACCGATAAAAGAAAAACGTGTTTGTTAAGTGTACTGTTTGATTATGGAAGTTGTTTAGGTGGTGCACTGTCTAGCAAAAACAATGCATTTTGTCTGATGTCCTAGAGCATATAATTGTCCCATGTATGATAAATGTATTTTTTGTACAACTGTTTTTATATGACAAGATAACAGAGTGCAATGTCTTTTTTTGATACACACACACTCAACCGACTTATTCACATTCACAAATTTCGATTAAATCGAGTTTTGAAACATGAAGGCATGCAGCCGTTTGTAAACACTCCAGCCCATGGCACATAGTTTGTTTGTATGACAGATTCCCCTGGAGAGCCAGGGCTGAGTACACAGGGCCCCATTTATCATATATGCTGTTCATGGACGAGACAACCGTTGCCCTGGAAATATTAAAACGAATGGCATTTAGGAGGAAAGGGCACTTTTTAAGCAAGCTTGCCCCAACGCATCCAATTAACGTACCTATCGGGGGCAGCATCTCCAAGAAGGACCCATAACCCCAGATTTATTTTGAGGGCATAATAGACACAGCCTTTTTTAAAGAAATTATAATGATTATGATGGTGATGTTGACAAACGCGAGGGAGAAGAACCCAGATGGTGCCAAGGTCAACTTCCATTCTTGTTGGACTGGGAACGATGGAGACCTGAAGTTTGATCATGGAAACTGGCCTCTTTTGTACAAACATCCAATCGGATGATGAAATTGTATTTACGCTTCCTGCTAACGGGGACCTCAGGGTCCTAAATAGAGGAGGAGAGATTCTTTTGTGCGTGGGGGGGTATTGGAACGGTTGTAACCACATGGGTATATTGGTTAATAAGACCGTTCCAAGATGGTACTGTGTTGAGACAAACATCCACTTTCAGAGTTACCAGGAAGAGAGAGCTGAAAACAGTAGGACTAATATTCGTTGTGCCAGGCAACACTTGCGTTTAATACCGGCTTTGTTGCACTTTTGGATAACTCGGCATCTGACTTGTGTTCCGCGTAAACATTTTTTGCCCTACAGCCCTCCCCTCAAGCCTGCACAGGGGATATGGCGAGTCCTCCATTTTACATCTTTAGAGTCCCCCCACCCCCAAGCCAATAGGAAGGATGCTATGAAACGTTGTCACATAACACATGCTAATTAATCAAAACACTAAGTTTGCCTGTGCACACTGAAGCTTGTTTGTAATGACCCAGGTATGAAATATATATATCTCAATTATCAAATATCGGAGAAAAACGTTACAGGCAATGTGACTATCACAGACAATCGTTTAACTTACTCAGGCCTTCAAAGTTTTCTTCTTCTAAGCCACATCCATTATCGGAAACCTCGATTAGCTCAGCGCCATGGTCTTTGAGCTTTATATCTAAAATGTTTGAAAAGGTTATTTTAATGTGAAGATCAGACAACGTATTTACTATCTGAACGTAAAAGAAGTGCAATTGTTAATTACGTTTTCCATTGATTACACATTCCATACATGAGGTACTGAAGCAATAATTAATTCATTGATATGATTTAACAACTAACAGAGCTACATTAAAATGTCGAATTTGTTACTAGGCAGTCGAAAACCCCTGCACGTAAAAACGCATTTTCTGTATTTTTAAATCACCGGGGGAGACCCCCCACAGCCTCCACCACCCCACTTTGTCAAATACCCATAGCCCCCTCCCTCCCGTCCACCCCCCAACTATTTTTTGGGGGAAATCATTGTTTTGCCTGCAAGGTTTTATACCTCGCAATCATGGGGTTCAGTATTTTGTAGTGATACAAAACTAACTAATGCATTGGAAGAACCCATCAGTCTATCTTACCTGATGCTAAAATAATACTGCCCTATCACAGAGAAATACTCCAGCAATTGCCTATTCAGATCACTATATCTGATCAGTACGAAAACACATGTATTTCAGCAAAGGGAAATAATTGTGCGGGTTTCCAACACAAACTCCGCCGATGTCTGTGTTGAATTACATCACCAATCAACGAGATCTAACACATTTGGGAAGGCACGAAATGTACAGTCCTCGGACCTGTGCCAAAAATGAAATGAAATAAAATCCAAGTCCAGCAACGAGCCACAGAAAGACGATTGGATATCAAGCTTTAATTTTCTGGAATCTTATGAGACTCTAAGGTTCGGGAAGGACTGTGTCGCACAAATACGGGAATATATGATCTGCATTTATGGAACATTATGTATGATGTTAACTGAACTACCATTTTCTTCTTGTTTGATGTACACAATATCGACATCAAGTTTTGTTCGACACACTGCATTCCCAAAATTCAAGCTATTACTTTGTTTGCACCGTTTCCTCTGCTTGCCAGGTCCTGCATCCTCAATATTTTATGTCTAGCTGGAGTTAATTTTATCACAATATGAATCTCATTATCGCTGCCAGAATATGCCATCGGACAACATTGAGAGTACAATCATCTGGGACAATTGGACAATTTACTTAGCTAGTTTGATGCGTACAATTTATTGTCTGTACGCGATCTACAAATACGTTTCAAATGATTTTTTTTCGAATTTTTAAACCCTTCATTTTCCATGTATGGGGAGATGAATTTACCACTTTAACCCTGGCAACCGACAGCCCCCCTTAGCAATACTTACCCCACCTTTCATGTGTGTTTGGTGACATTTTACGATACTGGCTTTCGAAATCCAGTTTCGAGTGCTCTTTCCCAATTTATTAGTGAACATTTCATGCTTAGTGAACATTTCATGCTTACCAGCATGTGAGGTTTCATTTATTGTATCATTTTTGTATATTCACCCCCCCTCAATTTTTTTTTTTTTTTAAATGCATGTGGATATGCATCCTACTGCTAGCGGCATCCTTTTGGCAACTTAATTGTTGGCCATAATCGTACTTTCCATAATTGGATATTTTTATGTTGTACAGCGCCCCATTGGCCTTGGCAAGGATTGTCCCCGATATAGATTTTAAATTATTGTTTTATTTTGTATAAATGGGTACTAAGTCAAATTCTTTGGGACAGGCCAGTCATCATTGTGTGCTATTCCCCGTGATAACTATTGCAGGGATCTAAATTGCTGGGAGATATTTAGATCCTGCTTGTAGCCTAGAAGTGCCTGGTGAGCTTTACACCAACAGCTAACCAGTAGCCACTTTTTTACTGTCCAGGCCAAACAAGTGTCATACAAATATACCTGCCTAGCATGAACAGTGTGTTTAGTAATGTGTATAAAAAGGAGCATTAGGATACATTAGTGGACAGTAGAAGCATACTAGACCATATACATTCAAAAGATCATGTAGTAAAAAATGTACGATTATATGCATAGAGTTCTGTGTGTTCATAGGGACCTGTAAGAATCCCTTTATGAAAACCACACAGCGACACAAACCTTTCTTGCTAACTCAAGTATTAACATGCACAGTAGTGTATGTGAAAGACTATCCATTATTATTCAGTGACCAAATGATAACACATAATTATCTTAACGGACGTCATCAGTTTATAGGTGCTGTTATGCTAAACACCCCAACTATGTTTTATACTGTGAGAAACCTGAAGGTGTCTCCCTAGCTAGTCCTCTGGGATCTGTCACCCAGGTAGCCAGGACACGGCCATCGCTACTGGATCCAGTTTTTGGGGGTGGACCAGTGGGGGAGGATCACCTGGATGGGGGGTCCTCAGGGAGTGGGGGTGGGACACCGACGGGTGAGACATGGTATCCACCTTCTTTTAACACCTTTTCCCCATCCTACCACGTAGGCCATTTGTCCCACAAATCCTACCCATCTCGTCTTTCCCAGCCTACCAACCATTTTCTTTCTTGCGACATCTTTTCCCCATCCTACACCGTAGGACCCTTGAAACCTCTAACACCCTATTTTTCCAATACAAATACTTTTTGTTACTGTGATAGGAAACAGACTAATGGTAATGTTGGTTACCTGACATTTCCCGATACAAGGGTCAGTCAATTAGCCAAAATCGCACAACCGGACGGCCCTTTCCTTTTCCCACAGATATAAAGGATGGAGCGAGAAAGCACACTACGAGCACGGCAGACAGCATGAGGAGAAGGCTAACCCAGCACGGTAGTTCAAGAGACCTTCCCCTTTTTGTCCCAGATCTGCAGATCTTTCAAGAGCCTAAGACCGCAGAAAATAGCACAAGTGTCTTGTAACGGATGTGAACGGTACAAGGAGCGTGTCGACGCTGATAAGCGGGAGCGAGGGAAACTCCTACTACCATGGTACCGGACTTCACTCCAGGAAAGCCAAAAGCCAAGCGGTTCATCACACCCTTTGAGTTGAGGGGAGAACAGATAAGAACCGGACTGTGTTGAATGAGAAACGCGAAGTGGCAAGTTTGAACCTAGTTAAAGGAACTGTGAAAGAACTGTAAAAGTATTGAGGGGAGACCAGCTGCAGAAGGAGGGAACTAACACCACGTGGGTGTCACTCAGAGAGACTCTGGTCAAACCCTGTTTGAGTGACTGAAACTACAGAAAACAGAGGGCTGTAGGAGAGCCGCCAGAAGGGTTCCATGTCATTTCATTGCATGATGTTTTTTGGCGGGGTGGCTTCACCCCGAACCCCCGATTTTCTAAAAAATTAGATGTTTTTTTTTTTCGAAAAAAATTTGCGGTTAAAAAACCCGTGAAAAAACATCCCGCGACAAAAGGACGTTGTACCGTCAGAAATCTAGTAAAATCCTTGTACAATCGAAAGACTTTGATCTAGAAATCTGAGAAAGGGAAGTGAATCCCGCATGGCGAAAGTAAAAGGGAAGTGAATCCTGTGAACATTGAGAGTCAAAGTGAATGTGAAATTGGAGAGACTGAACCCAGAAAAGGGTTGCTAATGAAAAGGAGACAAAGTTTAAAGTCCTGAAAAACAGGGTCTTGACAAAGGTAAACCCAAACAAGGGATGTGCACCGGAACCGTTTGAAAAGACATTGATATTTGTGAGCGGAGGGTCGGCAGCCAGAAGCGGGGAACTAAGGGTGAAGCCGTCACCTAATGCGAACTGTGAAAGAGAACTTTGTGATTGTTTTTGTTATTGAAACACGTCAGGCCCCGAAGGCAAGAGACTTTCAGAGGAAACAAGACTTGGCCATCAACAGTCCTGAGTACTGCCAGAACTATCATATCTTGCTGGAGAAACCCGAGACAGTACTGTGCTCCAAGCTCTCATCCTACCCCGTGCTAAAAGGTGGGGAAGGAAGACCCAAACCACTGCATCTTGATTTATTTTTTGCAAACACTTTCTTTTCTTGAGAACTATCCCACACCCCCTTTTGTAGTAGTTGTAAGGTTTGGCAATAGGTTTCTTACGCCACTAGAACTGCCCTATTTTTCATTTGATGGTCGACACCTGGCCCCATCTTAGATTTAGGTTTAGATTAGGCGTTTTTCCAACCCTCACACCATTTTCATTGTTCAATAAACACCCTTGAACTGTGATCGTTTGTGTCTGTCTTACTTGTGCCACCACGAGTTTCTCACAACTCTAACAGGAAAATAGTTTGGTGCTGTATGATCGTTGCAATCTACTTTGATTTCAGTAGTAAACCCATGAAAATAGTTTCAACATAGAAAACTCAAGCGTAGAGTACAGTCTAGGAATGGCTGTTAATCTGGCACCTCCATTTTCTTGCCTCTCCATTCCAATATCTGATCTTGCCTTGTGCAGTGTTTTCCATGCACCGGATGCTGGAAGCCACACTGTGGTCCCTTTGGCTTACATATAGAATGGTTTTCCCTAGATACATGTCTCCCGTTTCAACAAGCCACACAGCCCCCCCCATCAGTATTATGGTTGTACAGTCAAATACAAGATGGCCAATGTCAATTTTCTCGTTATTATTCTTCTGCAATATGGATCATAGTTGTTAGGGAGGTTTCTGCACAGCCCTCTGGTGAGCGGTGTGAGGGGTCAGATATGAAAGTCAAAAGTTGCCATATTTTTGGTTAAAGACTTTTTTAACACAAAAAGGTTGGAAAAGGGCCTCTCTGGCCCAGCTCTAAGAGGAATTTCCCTACCTAAAAGCAAAAACTAAGGATCTATGTCAGGATGTCAAAATCAAAATGGTCCTTGTGTCCAAACGTTCTATCCTGTGTCATGATGCCTACCTCTAAGGAGCCAGGTCCGACCCAGCAACCCCAGAGGCAGGCATCATTGCCCCCCAGGGAAGTGCCAGCGGGCCCAAGCTGGGGCCCTTTGGACACAGTCCTGGCGCCTTAGGCGCCAGGCTCATGTTGGACCCCTGTCCTGGCGCCTTAGGCGCCAGGCTCATAAAGCTAGACAAGTGTTCAAGTGTTTTAATGTGCACTTACCTGATGCAGACCATGCTGCTACATCCAGGCCCTCTTGAGGCCTGAATGGAACTACTTTACCTGTGGGACTACTTTCCCCTGGGTGTATGTCGGGGAAGGATACATACCTGATCGGTGGAAGGATACATACCTGGAACTTCTTCCAAAGCTATTTAAACCACGCCCGATCAGCAACTCACGCTTCGCGTTGTTCTGCTCCTCGCAGCTGGACGCTCACCGTGTCAGCTCCTGCATCTGGACTTCAGCCACGCCTGTCAGCATACTGGGTCACCTGCTAAGAGAGAATTGGAGAGAAAGAAGACCTTACCTGCTAAAGCTGCATCACGGAGACATCACTCCGACAATCCTGAAAGGGAAGACATCATTTTAAAAGCATTTCGCTTCGATCGCTGCAGTGCTGCATTTCACTCACCTTTCCTGGGCACCTCCATCTTCAGCAGCGATCATCCGGATCCGCAGCCACTTCCCAGAGCCTAGAGAGAAAAAGACAAGAACACAAGGTGAGAGAAGGAAGGGAATAGGAAAAGCTCAGTTTCCTTCTAAGACTTACCTGTTGGGTCATTCCCATTTCATTTCGGGTCCTGCCGCTTCCTGGCATTCCGGACCCCGGCCCCTATGGGGAAAAAAGACAAAGACATTGAATGAACGAATGCAAAGACATTAACCGAACTCTCATCCAGAACTTACCTGTCATTTACTGGAACTGCACGTTTCACTTCGGGTCGGCGCCATATCTCTGGCATTCCGAACCCCAGCCCCTAAGGGGAAAAAGACATAAGCGTTAGCGCTTGCTGCAATAAGACAATTAACATTATTATTAAGCTTGAACTTTTGAACTTGCTACAGAACTCTTACAGCGCCTTACCTGAATAGTCAAGCTTATTTGAACTCCCATCAAACCTCAATCCAGTGAAGTAACTGGGTTTCAACGCGCCCCTGCATCAGAAGCAGGATGGAGAACTCATCCTTCCAGACCCTAAGGTGAGACTTCACTGGGAATCGAGGAAGGGTATCGTGGAGGGTTGGAAGGGAGTGGGAGGCTTGAGCATTATTCCGTCAGTGGGTAATACTCCCTTTTCACGCACAGGGGACTATTCCTGCGAGCCAGAGAGTCCATCTTCAGAGCCCTGCGCTTCACCATAGAAGAAGCATCAGCACTCGAAGCCAGACCTGCGCCTCCGTGGGAATCAGGTGAGCGTGACATCCTGACCCTCACACTACATATCAAAACTATAAGGTGAAAAGGGAAGTGTCTTTAACCTGGTGTTTGCAAAAAGTGTTCATAAAGGACAAATAGAATAGCTCCAACATAAAAGCGCTCCAAGGGTAAAGAATCTTGGTTCCAAAGGGCGATTCCTTTCCCCTGAATTCTTTCTCAATGCCAACAATTCTTGGTCTAACAGTGCGCTGTGTCTTTCTTGGCCCACAACAATCAAGTTAATCACAAAACTACTTAGCCTTGTAGTTCCTTATTTCAAAGGTTCCTCCTTGTTCAGCAAACACAGTTTTATATCCTCTCTTCGGACTTCTGGTAGATTCAACATCTGCTCTGGGTTCTCCCCCATATTTGCACACCATCCATTCATATATGGCTGCAATCTTTATTTTCAATATGCCTCCTTGGTTTGCAATCAGCCTCTATGATGTCTCGGTTTCAGTGGCTTTAATATTCACAGTCTTTAGTTGGCACGGTCGTCAAAACGCCCCGGGGTCCCCACTTTACTTGGGCTGACTCACCGGCTCTGTGTAGCGCTTTTGGTCCCTTTTGCACTTCTGCTGCATGGCTTTGCTGCCTGCTTTCCAGTCTGGACTGCTTTCACATTGTTCCAGTTTCTCTTGCGGCTCCGCTTCAGCACGTCGGTCTTGCTTCAGGTCCTGTTAGGTGAAACGCTGCTTTCTCCGGTTGCCGAATACCCAGGAACCTTCCCTCAGCTCCTGGCATGTCTTTGGCACTTTCAGCTCCAAGTGTTCCTCTGCTTCCCTACCGGTGAGCCCCATGGCTCTGCCACACCGGTTCTTGCTTTCCCATTCAAAAAGCCTCACAGAGAGGTGCAACAACTTCTCCCAAACAGCAGCAGCCTCTTGCAGTTTGTTTTCATTCTTTAAATGTCCCACGCATTGGTGCATTTTTAAAACAACTAGAACGCTCATTGAGCTCGAGGTTCCTTCCGCTCTGCATTGTTCGATTTATTTATTTATTTGAATTTTTGTAGAGCGCCACATGCCTGTAGGCCTCAGAGCACCTCCTCTTCGTCCGAGTACTTGGGTAACTGCGGAAGATGTAGTCCATTGATGTTAACTGATACGGATTACTTGGGAAATCACTTTCAATGGTTCAAAATAATGAGCCAGTTCTATATGAAGGACAATAGAACTGGAAATGTAGTCTTGGAGCTTTTACCTTTTAGACCAGAGGGGGTATAGATGCATGGCAATAGGACATTAGGGTATTAAGTACTAAGGGGTCTTCCTCATGGGCAAATGGGGGAAACCATGTCTCATCCAATGAAGCCATGATATCTCCCTGGAGGCTGTCTCCTTCCATGTGATCCTCCTTCATACAGTCGCCCCCAGTGTCAGGTAGCGGCTGACATCCCCGGCCACATTGAAGGAGGTTACCACCGGGAATCCGTAATGACTTCATTGGATTCATCACAGGGGTGTAAATAAACCTATGCTTAGTGGGAGAACAGGTGGTCCGCTAAATGAGAACAAAACTATATCAATGGAACAGAGGAGGCCTCAAAGGAAAGGGGTTACGGGGGTGGGCTGCTAATAAAGTACAATTATTAGCATAATACACATAGACATCACACAATATATTACTATATAAATTAACATATACCTTTCATGAAGTATTGCAATAGGAGAATAAAGTCAAATAAATACTAGTAAATATACACCAACAAAGCATAGAAGAAAAACACAGTAATAGATTTAGGTTGATGCACACTCCCTCCACGCAACATAATATGGGAGACAAACCCAAAGAGGGAAGTACTAGACCTATGTAGCAGGCTAACAAGTCCCGGTTAACAACTGGAAACAGAAACAATGTAACCACAAATTATTACATTAACAGCATCATTTCCTATGGCACAGAGTGAACTGCAGTGATGTATCATATTAAATTCTACAATACATCACTGGTACCTTATACAATTAATCTGACGTAACAAATTCCAGGGCTTTAATCGGGTGTGGCAGGAAAAATTACTGAAGTCTATTTACCTACCTTCTTACGTCACTTTAAAGGAGTTTAAAAGATCTAAGAAAAATTCTCCTATAGAAGTGAATGGGACGAATCGCATTTGTCAACGGCGGTTATGGGGAAGTTGGATCATTTTCTTTCAAACCACAGGTGCAACAGAATAGACAACCAGTCAGGAGGGGAGCCCAAGGGACCCCCAATGAAGTGTTCCAGCCTAGGGTTCGGGGACCAGCAGATGGGGAAGAAAATGTAATTGCAGAGGGAGCACAAGGCCCACACCAGGCAATGACGATCAAAAGTAGGAGAGGAGCTTCAAAGCTCGAGTGGTCCCAGGCCCCCTGAGAAGCAAACTAACTACTGGATACAGGACCTGGGGAAAGGTGCACAGAGCGCTGGTTGTTCCGTATTAAGCCCAAGAATGACAAGGGACCACTAGAGTTTGGTGGTTTGGTTGAGGTATGGTTAGTGTGAGAAACCAGAAGATGTCTCACCCACAAGTCCTCAGTGATCTGTCATCCAGGTTTGTATCGCTATTGGATCCAGTTCCTGGGGGCTGACCAGTGGGGGAGGATCACCTGGATGTGGGGTCCTCGGGGAGTGGAAGGGGGGCACTGGAGGGTGAGACGCGGTATCCCCTTCCCAGTAACATCTTTTCCCCCATCCTACCAGGTAGGATACCTAGGAATTCAACTCCCCCACTTTTCCGATAAACTCTCACGGACAGTTCACCATGAGCGACAACAAACCAACACCAGAGCCATATACCTGCCATGTCCCAACACCAAGGACAGGCAAGGTCAGGCAATTACGGATTATTACACACACCTGACTTCCATCACACTTCCCCACATGGATAAAAGGCAGAGCACACTCTGAGCGAGGCAAACCACATGAGGAAACAGCAGTTCCAAGATGGCAATTTCATACAAGGAGGATGATGGCGAGACCAGAGAGAGGTGCAAGGAGGGAAGCACCTGTTACCTCTAAAGACTGTTACTTTCATGAGTCTTGGAAAGTAAGAAACCGAAGACCAGGAACTAATGCTGATCAAACCTGCACAGTGTGGTGTAGGTACCCGGGGCTCTCCTGCGTCGATCACCAAGGCGAGGTGGGCGAATTCCGCTGTGGTACTGTGTCCTTGGCTCCAACAACAAAGCAGCCTCAGAAAAGGCAGCACAGCCGGTAAGAGGGAGAGACTGATACCAAACAACTTGTGTTTTGAACCAAGGTTGCAAGCGGCAACATTGTACAAAGAGAACAGCGTGTGAGGCCTTTGTAAAGAGCAACAAAGAAGTGAATGACAACCAAAAGGGGTAATTGAACACTATATTGAACTTTAGAGGTTAAGAAAAGATACCTTACACAGAGTGGTCCTGCGCCACGTGGGTACTCATTCGAAAGTCTCTGTTAGTTATCCAACTGATGCCGAGTGTAAGAAAAGGAATACTAAGATCGAAGGGGTCATGCAACGGGTCTTGCTAAATCCTATGCACATTCGAAAGTCTTCCATGGCTTAAAGTACATTGCAATTGGTCCGAGCCTGGCTGAGGGAGACTAATTGACCAACAGAACGGGATCTGAGCCCGGCTGAGGGGCATCCGGGGTAAACCGTGAGTCACCCGATAAAATAATTATCTGAACTTGGAAGGATCTGAGCACGACTGAGGGGGATCCAACGTTGAACTTTTGTTTTGAAAAGACATGAGCCTGGCTGAGGGGGATCCAGTGTGAACAGCCAAATTGAATACTGGAAGACTGAAGGGAACGTTTTCGTTGTTGTTTTTGTGGATTAGACCCTCTGAGTTAAGAAACGTACAAGAAGTAAAGAGGCTTAAACACAGAAGGTCTTGAACTGTAAAATGGAACTGTAATCTCGTGCCGCATAAGAGTGTGTGCTTTGCTCAAAGGAACTGCCTTGTCCCGTGCTAAAACCGTGGGGAAGGGAGGCCAACGGCCCAAAAATCCTCACTTCTTTCTTTTTCATAAACATCACCCCACATTATCTGTAAATTAGTAGTAAGGATTGGCAATACGTTTTTTAGTATAGGCCCTTTTATGTTGGCACGACTCCACTAGGACTGCATTATTATTATTTGATGGTCGTAGCTTGCTCCCATCTGTAGATATAGATTTAGATAGGCGTTTATCCCACCCTTGTGAAGGTTTAATAAACACCATTGAACTGTGGTCACTTGTGCCTGTCTTACTGTTGATACCATGCCTTCCTTACACCGGCGATAGTTGGGGTCTCTAAAAAAACTACTCGAACCCATGATATGCAAGGATCCAGACGAGGAAGAAGGGCGAAAGAAAAGGACATCGAGAGATGTCCCAACAGGAGCTCTGCCGAACCCAGCAAACTCAAAGGTCAACTCAGGAGAGTACAGTCAACCAGCAAGGAAACTGTCCGAGGACAGAGGAAACAGCTGGAGGTGAACTAAGGTCAAACCGCAGAGCTGGGGCAGAGCAGCAACAAGCAGCTAGGGAGAGCAAGAGGGGCCCTCTACCTTAAGCACTTGAGCCAGAAGGATGTTACAAAGAACACAACAATGGAAGGCAAAGAAATGTCCAGTTAGGACAGCCAGTTCAGCCAGTTAGGAGGACGGCAAGAAATAGAGGAAGATCCCGAAATGGGATTCCACTAGCAGGGAAAAGTGGAATTCACACCTCACATAGCAACCCATTTCCACAGCAGTCTTCAGGTAATTTGGGTAATCCTAGGTGTTTCCGTGTCTCCTGGATTTCCCGCTCTGCTACCTCTGCCGTGTCTTCATAGACGCGTTTGTAGAACGTGAGGAACCCCTCGTTCACCCCCTCTTGGGTGTTCCAGATCTGGCCTTCTTCTCCCGTTATCTCCCTGACTGGCCTTCGTGTCTCGTTTTTATATAACCATGCTATCAGCCTCCCCTGTTTATCTCCCCCTGCGTGTTGCCTTTCAATGTATTTTTTATAGTTCAGTTTGCATAGTCTTTCCCAGAGCCCCGCACTAACGTGTTGTAGTTGGCACACTTTTTCGGCGTCCTCCTGTGAGGTGCCTCCCCTATGCATTATTTCTTCTACTTTCTTCTCGGTCTCTTGTAGCTCTCCCTCTATGGCCCCTTGTAGCCCTTTGGATTTGGATATGGCCGCCCCTCTCACTACCACCTTAAACGCCTCCCATAGGGTTTCCTCCGACTTCACACTCCCTTTATCAAAATACCCAATGATGTCTTCCCTTAGATCCTCTCGGAATGCCGAGTCCTGCAGGGCCTCTGCTCTAAGTCTCCATGTCGGAATTCTCGCTCTGGGGGGTTGATGTATCCACTCCAGGACTAGGGAGGAGTGATCCGATAGTGTTCTTGCCTTATATTCAGAGCCCATCATTTCCCCTATGAGGTCTGAGGCGACAGACATATAGTCTAGTCTTGTATACAGGTTTTGTGGGGCAGCATAGTGTGAATAGTGCCTGTCGTTCAGGTGTTGCTGTCTCCATATGTCCTCTAGCCCGAAGTCTCTTGGAAGGGCCTGTAGTGCTTTAAGCGGCGGGGGTGAGTTTATCTAGTTTCGTGTCTGACCTATCCATTTTAAGATTTAGCGTGCAGTTGAAGTCCCCTCCCCATATAATCGCATCTCCCATGAGGGGGCTGATTTTGATATATAGCGTCCTGAAGTAGGCTGCCGTTTCGTGGTTGGGGGCATACGTATTTATGATACTCCATTCTCTGTTCTCTAGCAACCCTCGAATCATTATCATCCTCCCATCTGGCTCCACCGTGGCCTGAAGCAGCTGGAATGGCACATGAGATGCCACCCAGGTAACCACCCCCCTAGCATAAACTGAATATGTCGCCCCCATGGTGGTCCCTCTCCATTTTTTCTTGACCACCTCTAGTTTCTCTTTGGTGAGGTGGGTTTCTTGCAGTAATGCTATGTCCACTTTTTGCCTTCTCAGATACATCATTACTTTGTTCCTCTTTTGGTAACTGTTAAGGCCTCTCACATTCCATGTTACAATTCTAAGACCTCCCATTGTCATCCGTATTTCATCCCTCCTCCCTCCCTCTTTATTTCTCTCTCCGGCCTTGTTTGGCATGAGTGTGGGCTTGTTCCCCTTCCCTTTTCAACAATAACTCCCCAAATACCCCCACGTCCCATCTACCCCAACTAAATGCACTGCACACATTCCCTCCCCTCCCTCCTCCCTATCAGCCCCCAACTGATGCTCAGCTCCATCCCTGGATCTCAGGTTCCCCCGCGTTTGGCCCTATCTCGGTGTGCCGAAATCAGGAACCCAGCAGGGTGTTACCGATCTATCGGTAACCTAACTAACCTATTCTTGGGGGTGTGAGAGCATGTTCCATGAGACTCCTACAATTTTGCGCTATGTCTGCATGCTTGAGTGTTCGTATATATGCGGCCCACGTTGCCCATCTCCCAGCTGCCTTAGCCCTGTCTTATATTCTAGTCCCAGTGTCTGAGTCTGCGGCACCATAGGTACCGCAGCCTCTATTTTACTTATCTGCGCCGCCTTCCTTCTGGGTGCCAGTTTCCAATGGGCAGTTTTGTGTGTCCAACCACTGTGACGCATCCTACGGCATGTCGAAGAACAGTGCTCTCTTTCTGTGGTACACCTTCAGTTTAGCCGGGTATATTAGTATGTACTTATGGCCTGCTTCCCGCAATCTTCTTTTCACAGCTCCATAATTTATACAGCGTCTTTGTACCGTCAGTGTGTAGTCCGGGTGTACCGTGATGTTCGCTGATGCCCTTTGTATCATGCCTCCTTTCCGGAAGTGTTCTAGGATTTTTTTCCCTGTCTCAATAGGTCAAGATTTTGGCAATTATTGGTCTTGGGGGGGAGGGGGGGTGGGCTCCTCATCAGGGCCCTATGCGCTTGTTCCACCGCAAATCCTTGGGTTACCACCCCTCCTGTTATTTCTTGCAGCAGCATTGTTTCAATATAATCCGTGGCATTCGATCCCTCTGCTCCTTACAGTAATCCCACGATGCGTACATTGTTTCTCCGGGCGCGTCCCTCCGCTTCTTCTGCCCTGTTTTCCAGATTGCTCATGCGTTGTTCCAGGATGTGGCTATCCGATTTGTAAGATGCACATGCAGCTGTGTTTCCTTTTCCAATTCGCCTGTACGGTCTGCTAGTGTTCTGACATCTTGCCTGAGGAGATTCACCTCTTCCTGTACTGCGCCAACTTTAAGGTACAGTGCCGCCTTCAGTTCGACCATTGCCGATTCCAGTTTGGTTTCCCACACTAGTTTCAGGTCTGCAATCGCTTCTAGGATCTGCTGATCTTTGCTCCCTGAGACGGCTTCTGAAGCGGGAATCTTCTCCTTGCACCTAGCCCCTTCTGCCTTTTGCGGTGTTCTTGTATATTCTTTCAATGTGGGTTGTTTGCTTTTTGTCTTGGTCTGTTTGTTCGTCATCTCGGTGCCGCCTTATGCTTCCCTGTGGGCACTCAGGCGTGTGGTCTTCGACGCCTCAGGGCTAGTCCGTTCCCAACTATGTTGCTTAAGGGGGGTTATGGTGGAAGTCCTGGTGTTCTCTGCTATAGGGTTATGCTGCCCTTGTGCCACCTCCTTACAAGCTGACCCACGGAAACTGGCTCCCCCTACTTGGCCATTTATATTGCACTCGCCTCAGTCCTCAGCTATATATTTCTTTAGCTTATTTTCCCCGTCCCCATTTCTCTTCACGTCTCCATCAAGGCTGTCCCTGCGTGCATTCACTTTACTGGGTTTTGCATGCAGAACCTAGCCTCAGCTGTTTTCTTTGCATAATTCTTGTTTGTTATTTTGCCCTTAGCGACTTATAAATGTTCTTAACATTCTAGATGTCCTGATTGTACCTTACTTGCTGAGGGCATAAAGCATTTCCTATTCGTTATGCCAGTGCACAAGCACATTGTCATTCTTTGTTATACACTGCACCAAATGCTGCTGTTTTGCTGCAGTGATGGTTGTCAAGACTGCAGTCCATGCAACAGCTACTTCTTTGAGAGCAGCCTGACATAAGAAAAAGGTCATTCTTCAATTCTAACTTGGGTGCTTTGACTCCTTGAGGTTAAGGCCATCTTATGTGTTAAACTCTTTTTTAAATTATGAATGTTGTAATTAATTATATATGCAGTGATCCTATGGGGTGTTAGTCAGATCCATCTAATATGACATGTATCTTTTTCATTATATGAGGATTTGTATTATTTATATTTGTAATGATGCTGTAATGATGCAAATACTTTTATGGCTTGTAGCTGAAATAAAATCGATGGTGATAATCTTACATTTTTATTTGTGGACAACATACTACACTCTATCGGGCACCCATAGGCTGCCCAACGGTGGGTGGAGGTGTCGGGGGGCGGGGTGTGTTAGGGAGAATTCTCTGTAAAGGCTAATTTCCCAAACCTAGTGAGTCCCCCAGCAGCTTTGCTGGATTTTTGGGGTTTATTTTTTTCTCCTGCTAAGAGCGAGACTCTTTTACTCCCACTCTTAGACATGAATTGAGGTGTTCCTTTATCTTTCCATGTGTTTTATGGGCTATGGGGTCATTTACTCCATAGGGTCAACATAGACTCCATACCCTGGGACTGACTACTGTCTCCCAGGGCATGTAAAGTCACCATTGGCTTTACTAGTCCCAAATTATGAACAGAAACCAGTACAAACCATCATATTGTGGACGTACTGGTCAGGGCAATTCGATTGCCCCAGGGTCTGTTGTTCGAGGGGGCACGTCTCTGTCCCCCTGATCGAGTTTTGGCTGGTGGCAGTGGATACTACTTTTTATATTCGGCCGCAAATATTTCTCTATGGGATTTTCCCATTGTTCGAGGCTACCAACTTTAATTATTTAATTCTTATAACCTCGAACATACCGCCGGTTTATTTATTTAATATTAATTCACCGGTTGGTATTTTTTGCCAGAACTCGATTCTAAAATGTCGTTTGTGTTCTCTTCTGTGACTCCAACCCAAGTCGAGCCCTTTGTTCCACTTTTTGGCGGCTTCTCCACAGTGCCACTCTATCTGGGTACCACAGGGGGTTTTGGAGGGGGTTTAGGCACCCTGGACTGAGTTATCTGGGTAACTCAAGTCGCACTCTTGTGTGATTGGCCCAAGTGGTGAGCGTGCCGGCTCACCACTTAGCATGTTTGATTGACAGCTAGGCTGAATGAATGGGGGTTTGCTGCATAAAAGCAGGGCTTTGGGGACTGGAACTTCAGAAGTCGCCACAGGACCTAAGAATCCGAAGAGGGAGAAGCTGAGCCGACCTGCAACGACGACACCACCGGTGGAGCCCTGCTGAACCGTCTCACCACTTTTCCCGACGACAGAGGAGATCTCCAGTCCGGAGAGTCTTCTTCCTTTGACTGGTGGGGATAACCAGTTTTGCCTTCTTTTCACCTTCCTGGAGCATCTCGTGGCCGCCTTGCCCGTGCCAAGCACCCTAGCAACCAGAATACCACGGTTTACCACTACCGCGAAGAGAAGGGTAGTACCTTTTAACCGAAGAACTCCGCGGCTGGTTTCTTCCCTGGCAGTGCAATACCTTCATCTTTCCTCCACAGCGAGACCTCCTCTTCCTCTGGACGAAACACCGACTTGCACCCGCTGCCAGGAACAACTGCCCCCGCTGGAGCTTCCTTCACACTTAAGGTACTGTGTCCCGCCTGGCTTCCCTTGCGACAGATCGTTCGGGGTGACAGTAAAGCCTCAACTTTCTAACCTGGGATAGCCTGGGACAACCTAGCTAACTTTTCCTGACTTTAATTTCATCCTTTTTGTGCGAACTATCTACAAGACTCTTTGGGCATAACCCCACTGTGTGAGCCTGGACCCCTTCTGCTTGCTCTCTCCAAGAGTGGGCCTTGCAATTGACTCCCTTGCTCTCCAGTAGAACTCTGCCTATCCTGCCTTACTGTGGTTCTTGTAAAAGTATTGAAACTTGTGTGCTTCCATAACTCTGCCTTTTTCCCTCCCTTTTTTATAACTTATTAGAGTGCCATCTTATGTTAAGCGCTCACCTCTGTCTGAAAATAAGTGGTGTTTCTCACTAAGACTTGTCTAATAGGTAACTAGGGTTGTATATATATGATAGTGACTGTGTGCTGAATTTACTCACCTCTTTTTGCTAGTGTAAATTACAAGTGTGTCTTTAAATAAATAATGATATACTTTTACACCAAAGCTCTGGTCAGTGTTTGCTTGTGCTACTGTGTCTCTGTACCTATTGTGTATACTCTATATACTGCCTAACTCTTCTTGAGGGAAGTCTGACTGCTCAGCCACAGCTACCAAGTGAATCTGTGTGGTACAGACTGCTACCAAGTGGGTTTACTGCCAAACACCTGTAGTCTTAAATCTTTTGCAGTGGTCCCCAAGGGAACTAACTGCACAGGTTTCTGCATAACAGGGGGAGAGATGTTGGGGGAGGAGAGTCATGTGTCAGACAAAATGTATGTATGCCCCTTCCTTGTGTCTTCCTTCCAGGACTTACTCCCTCACTTTACTCCTTGTGGTCTTTTTCTTCCACCTCTGCCTTTTCCATTCACTTTTCTCCACCTCCTAGTTGCTGTTTTAGCCTACCCCCACTTACTCCTTACCCTCTGTGCTCCCCTACTTGATGGTCATTTTCTTCTTCCATCCTCTCCTCTGGGGTTACTCTTCAATCCCTTCTCTCCCCCCTCTTCTCCACCTTTTCACTTTTCCTCCTCACTGCTCTCTCTCTTCAAAAATCAGAATATATATATGGATTGTGGCATCCTCAAAACAAGTGCCCTGGTCCCTAGATCGCCTTAGGATATGATCTCTCTGTAATTTTGCGGTATTAGTGTGCGCAGGGGCCCCTGTTTTTCGCAACTGGCACAAGTGTACGGCGAGCCTGCTCCACCAGAAAGTAAGAGAACTTCTCTATCCCAAACAATGTTGTAAGCAAATGTTCCACAAACGGTTCCATTGTCCCTTTGCTTGCCTCCTTGGGAGCCCCCACTATGCGCACATTATTGCATCGCAAACGGGATTCCAAATCGCGCACTTTCCAGGGACCTTCTTCATTTCTGACTGTAGGATTGCTATAGCACTGTCGTGCTAGCCAACTTTGTACTCTACCTCTGCGACCCTATTTTCTGTTCTGTGATGCAACCGCTCTCCTTCTTCAGTTTAGCTTTCAAGGAACTGATGGTCGCCACTACGTCATCCAGCTTGCTATTAACGGAGAGGAAGCCGCCTACATTGCTGCTATCAATTAGTCTTCCGGGGCGTCATTTCAGTGGACACTCGGTCTCTCTCCTGTGCCGAGTCATTTGGGCTTGGGGGTTTCGCAGGCATGTTGGTAAACAAATCCATGGAGCACTTCTTCCTCCCTGTACCCTTCATCATCTTGTCCTCCAAGGCGGTTATACCCGGGGTCCCGGACCGGCATCCACTCTATTTTCCTGCTATAGACTTGTGCTCTTATGTTGGCCCTATGCACCAGGATTGTATCCCAAACAGAGCACTCTGTGCGAGTGCCCACTGGGCTGAGTGCGTGGACCCACAGGTCAGGATGTCCAGGTGACAGCCCCGTGTGCACATGGGACTGCCTTATTTAACGTCCCTGTTTCAGTGTCACAGGACCCCGGGATTGGCTTCCGGCTCACCTGTGGCCACTGATGTCTGGCTCCCCTCCCGGGGTAAGTACCTGCCTCATGTGTTGCTGCAGTGGAATGTTGCGACTCCCGCTCTCCTGCGGTGTTCTCCCCTGGCCTCCACAACTCACTGCATCACCGGACTGCTGCTTACGATATTCCACCACCAACAGGAGCGGGCAACCCCTTCCAGGTCTCTCAGTTCCCCGCCGGTCCCCACGGTTCAAGCAAAGCATCCAGGAGTGATACCGCGGGCGGGAGCCCCTCCCTCCCGCAGGCCAGCACAGCCTCGGATTCAAGTTGCTGCGCTGCCTCATCAGCGCAGCGGCTGTTACAACGGATTTCTGAACTCTGGCCTGATGGGCAGAGGTTCAGAAGGCCAGCCTAGTTTCTTGGAACAGGGAAACCTTCTAGACAAGCCAGACCAATCAAGGTAGCATTGGCGGCAGTCAAGACTAGGTCTCAGGTGGGGTGAAGGTGACTGAAAGACCTCAATAAGCACACAGAGTAAAGGACACTTACAAATCACTCCCAGTCAGGTGTATATATAAAAATCACATATACATTTATTTCAAGGCCTTTGAAACCACAATAATAATCATAGTAATACTTTTAGATCAATACAATCCTAATCTAAATACATATATACAAGACCAAGTGGCCTAAAGGGTTAATGCACGAAATGGGTCCACAACCTAAAAGGGGAGGAAGCAGGCAGAGCAAAGAGTCTTTAGGAAATTCTGTATCAAATACAATCCTAACTGAAAGGCAGTCCAATCCCTTAGATGAGGGGAGCCTATTGCTCAAATGTACTTGCAATGCTGGCGCACGCGGTAGTGCAGATGAGTGACCCAGGGTCTTTTCAGGGGTCTGTAGCAGTTCAGGAAGGCAGGTGAAGTGATGCAGAATAAGTTCCACTATTCGAGGAGGGTCTCCACAACAGGGCAGAGCAGTTTCCAAGACTCAGGAATAGTTCCCACCAGCAGTGGAAAGGAGAGCGGCCCTCGGGGGCCACTCGTGCGTGAAAAGGGGTTGGATGCGCTAGGGGTCACTGGTAAGGGTTGCCGGTACTTACTGACCCCTGGTGCACTCCGAACCAAACTTCGGCAGTCGAGTCCAATTCGGTGGCAGGTTCAAATGCGACAATTTCACCGGCTCTGCGGCTTTCAGCGACAAAGTTACAGTGATGATTCCCAAATGGGACAGTGGTGTCTTCTCTGCTCCTGGTGGATGGATCAGGCCAGTTTCATTGCAGCAGGCTTCAGGGGCAAGTGGGGCACAAAAGCAGCACACCTGCAAACTTTGTCACCACGGCTGGGCAACACAGTAACCGCGTTCACTCCGGATCAGCTCTCTCTCTTTACTCCTGACTTGGGAACGCCAAGTGTACGAAATTCGGTATGAGAGTGCCTTGAACACGAAGCTAGCGATGTACCAAGTTTCGAGGGTCTCCTTGAAACGGCGGCGGTATCAAGGCAAAGGTCCTGCGTAAACTGGTCACCCCACTGGTTGGCCCAGGGACACTTCCAAGAAAGCTTACTTGCAGGGTGTGATGAAAGTGCTGAGAATAGTTGGTCCCCTATTCCAATGGGTCGAAGCGTTTTCGCAGACCTTCTAGGATGACCAGACGCAGAGGGGTACAGCAGGACGACATCGGACTCAGGGTGCCAAACCTTCCAGCGGGTCACCAGTGGTTCCTCGACTCGGCTTCTTAGTTTCAGGATACCTGGATCCTATCCTTTGTTCAGTGAGAACTCCAAAGATCGACATGGTATGGCTGTGAGGACCCTTCTCTTATCCAGAATCTCCTTCGCGCCAAAACGAAGAGGATCCAATGGGAGATCCGCTCACATTCAAGCACACCATACGTGGACCAATCACGGACCACGATGGTCCCAGGCATTCAAAGCACCTCAGACTCTCTGGCACCACATCCTGGAAGCACACACACAAGGCATTCAGAAACCTGCAAAAGCTTGGCGTTTTGCGGGAGACTGCATGCCCAAATAAGGACTGACCCAGATCGACTCTACCTGGTTAAGGTGAAGGGGCAAAATGGCCAAAGGACAGGACAAAGAACCTTGTGGCATGGCCATTTTGGAGCCAGGCCACCTATTTGTGCCAAACGCAGTTAATGTGGTTTACCTGGCAGGAAAGGGTTAAAATTACATGAAAAGATAAGCTGTCACCAGCCCTGTCCGAGACACATATGCACTTCTCCCAAAACATCCTACGAGAGTATCTAAGACCTTTGGAAATGACTAATAGACCCAAGTGCACTATACTGTAAGGTACATTGTACACTTGTTACATGTTGCACAAAAGTTGCAACATGCACAAGGACTAAGGGAAACAAAGTCTCCCAGTACTGACTGTCTTTAAGGGCATGTCAGTTTCCCCATAACAAAGTGAGTGAAAAGCCCAGGGGAGTGCAACAGAAGGCTGTGCTCCTCTGGCAAAGTCAGACTATGGTGTTTAAACAAAGCAAAAATTTGGGGGTTCACATCTGGAGGGAAAATTACACATAAATGGAAATCTTTCCTAACAGCGGCGAATGACGGGTGTAGTCTGCAGCTGCCTCGTCGATTTCGCAGGCAGTCAGATCAGGACGACGAAGCTGCAGAGTGGGCTGAGATTCGGCCCATAGGTGCCTCGCTATCTAATCTGCCCTCACGTGTAGTTGAACCGTCAAGCCTAAGCACTCAGCTGGATAAGTTTTAAACCAAGATTTCACCGGGGCCGGAGCTCACGCTCAGGCCACTATCTTCTTTTGCTGCTCAACAGCACCCCCCACTGCACTTTTTCTGTCAGGTCCTCATACTCAGCTGTTCGGTGACCCATTTGCTTAGGTCGTGAGCCATACATGTGCCTCCTCGTTTGGCCTGGGCAACAGCAAACGCTATGGAGGGGCACTCAGCAGCTGAGCCCTAGAACTTCTTAACAGGAGGCTTGGTACCTGGGCTTCTCTACAGGGTGGTTTGGTTATATTCTCGAACTCCAGGGTCCTGCCTCTAGTCCCCAGCATGCCATTCTAGTCTGCCTGCTTGATGAGTCACAGTGCTCTCTTGCTTAAGGGGACCTTTCCTGTATCTCTTTCTCTACCTCCTCCTCTATTTCTCCTATTTCTGCCGCCTTGAGGCTTCACCATATGCCTGTACCTTCATCCCTAATCCACTTACATTACTTAGTTGTGAGGTGTGTCCACTCTGGACATCTCCTAGTCCACTCCATTTCATAATCGTCCTCTGACCATCTCAGCACACTCCTCTACCTCCTCCTTAAGGTTCCTCTTCGCAATCTACTCTGAAACACACTCCTTCACCTCTATCGGAATATCCCCTCAAACCCCCTCCTGATTATTCCTCCACCTCTTCCGTGATGTCCACTCTAACCTCATCCTGAATAAAATCCTCATCTTCCTTAATATAAGTTTCCCTTCTTCCCTTTCTCCTTGTACTACCCCACCTCACTCCTGGTGTGCTCTTCAACCACCTCCTTATGATCTCCCTTCCTTCATCCTCTACATCCTTCTGCCACCGCTCTACAGCACCCTCCTTCCTGCTCTGCCACTTTAACTCTGCACTCAGCACCCCAGAGGGGAAAGAGCAGTAGCAGAAAAGCTATCTGCAGGCCAGGAGAGGTTTGTATAACTTGTTTATTGCAGCAAAAAAATGCTGAATGCACATCTACTGCACATTCAGCAGTAACAAAAATGCTGAATCCCATTATACAGTACAAGGGGAGCAGGGGTTGCGGGGACGTCCCCTGCTCCCCTTGTACGGTATTATGGGTTTGGGGGCTGCAGGCGTGTCACCCGCTTCATTTGGAAGGATTGTGGTAGAAAATAAAGAAGGACCCTGTGACAGAAGTCCCTACTGTGAGAAACCAGAGGGTGGTTTCACATATTGAACCCAGGGATTCTTTGTTTAGGTGACCAGGGCACGGCCATCACCTTTGGAACCAGACCCTGGGGGTGGACCAGTGCGGCAGGATCACCTGGAAGGGGGATCCTTGGGGACTGTTGGAGGAATGCCCTCAGGTGAGGCACGGTATTCCCCCTTTTGTCCGACACGCCCCTACCCGATATCCCCTCTGTCTTTGGAGGATATTGTCAGCAGAATCCCATCTCACCCTATCTAACTTAGAAAAGGGAAACAGCAAACACCATGGGAAATCAAACCATCTTCTGACCCTTAAAAGTAACCTAGCCCCCCCCCTACTAAACCGAGAGGACAGTTAATGCATCCCTCCTTTTCTGTCGTGTCTGTACACAAGCTATCTACGTTCACAACAGGAAACAACAACTCCCATAATTCCCTTACCCCACTGGATTACCCATGTACTACAACTAGGAAGAATGCCTCAAGTAATATGCAGTGGCCCTGCCCCACGGAAACCAAGCATGGTCAAGTGCTCAACACATTCACACCCATTCTGCCTTTAAAGGACAATTTTTCATTCACAACTCCCCCTCCCCAATATCGAAAATCACTAAGAAGAAGAGGCGACTAAGAAGAATAAAGATTACTCAAAACCACACAGAGAGTCAGAAGACAGACTGCCCCATGTTAATACTGGACTGTCCCACTAATAGAGTCAGGCAAGGACAGTCAGACCCAGCCCAGAACTCACACCTGCAGCCTGTTAAAGACACCCAGGTGTATAAAAAGGTGGAGTTCCTGGCAGAACAGGAAGCAGCAGTTGGGAGAACTGAAGGGAGGCTGCGTGACTGAGTCCAGCAGGGGATCCTTGCTCAATCCCAGTCCCTCTTGCTACCTGGGCCAAGGACAAGCAAGACGCCAGAGCGCTGACCCAGTGTGGCTGGAGGCTTGCAGCCTGGAGAGAGCCAAAAAGCAATGAGAACTGCTCGCAGCAGGCCAAATACAGGCCAGTGCTGCTCTCCCTGGGTGGATGTGGATCCCCAGGGAGACAGAGGGGCAGGTGGCGAGACACTGACATCAGACCTGAGAGCAGCAAGTCTTTTCCCTGACAGTATCACGTGGCCATTGAGTTTCTGAGTGAGGGGGAAACCGGCACGTGTGTGAGGCTGAAGCAGGAACTTGTCACAAATATATGAACTTTTGTTGTGAGCATGAAATGCACTATTTAACCATAAGGAAAGGTGCATTATGGGACATGTAGTGAAAATATAACCCCGCCGAAGACATCTGCACCTTGCCTATAACTTGTGAACTGTGGACAGTTGCTGCTACAGAGTAACAGAGTGGTCCGGCATAGTGAAAGTGCCCAATCGGAAGTCTCTGTTTAGATTAACATTTAAGACTATGAGAAACTGTGAATTGAAGGGATTGGAAGTTATGGGGAAGGAAACCCCTACCAGTGTTATGATTGCGAGGTCCGAGCCCGACTGAGGGAGACCTACAGTATCGTTTAAATCCCTTGTGAGAGGTCTGCGCCCGACTGGGGGGACCTATAAACGAACCTTGTGTTTAAAGGGTCTGAGCCCGATTGAGGGAGACCCAGTATGTATGTACTGTGAACCTGTGCCTTGAGAACTTTGAAATCCTAAAGAGAAGGAACTTTGTTTTGTGTGTGCCCAGGCATTCTGTGAATGATAGACTTTGTTTGAGAAAGAGACTTTATCGCGGAAGGCCCTGGCTTATGTCCCGAACTGCATCCTAGAGCCAAAGAAGCCAGAGACTGTTCCAAAGCCCAAGTGAGTCCCCTTGCCCCATGCTGAAAACGCAGGGAAGGGAACCCAACTGTTCAGTCATACCGATACACACATTCTTGAGCACGGTTTTCTTTTGCATACACCTTTTTCCTGCACACATTTGTGATAGTGTAAGGATTGGCAATATGCTTTTTTATTATAGGCATTTTGATTTGACAAGACACTACTAGGACTGCGTTATTTATTATTTGGTGGGCCAGCTTGCTCCCATTGTTAGATATAGGGCTAGATAGGCGTTCTACCATCACATCTTTGCTAAATAAACACCCTTGAACTGTGCCTCATTTGTGTCGGTCTTCATTCATGATACCATGCCTTCCTTACACTACCCACTTTAGGGGTAGGAAACATACATCACAGGGAGACGGGCGAGGTGAAACTCCAGAGTAAAGGTAAGTAAGCAGTTAAAAAGCAAGTATGGTTAGACAGGTTGTGGTTAAAGGCAATGTGGAACAGAGTGATCTCTGCAATGACTGTGCGGCTCCATTTTCAGATTCGGTGCAGTGATCACATAGATCCGAGAGTTTGATGTGCTGGCTGGACTGGACCTGGTCGGATCGAAGGCACGGCCCGAAGATGAGGAGCGGAGGCTGGATTCACACAGAACGGTCCAGAGCGACAAAACACAGCTACGAAGGCAAAAGAGACGGTAGAAAAACTGTAGAGCAACACAAAGACAACGGGCAGCATCTACAGGAATTACGTGTCTTGCAACGCAAAATATTGTTGCAGCTGGCTCCCTTTTCCTTGTGCGTTCGAAGCGCGGCGCTATCTTGGAAAATGACTAGACCGTGCATGAAGGAACGATCTACAGCGTGATGGAGCCATACCAGGACTCCAAGAGGGACCAAGTGCTCCTGGGCGGAATGCTGACACCATGCAGTCCGACCCGGGTTTATCGAAGTGCAGACAGTGAAATTGATGTACCAGCCAATTTATAGGCAACAGGATTGAGAATTTGTGTGATACCAAACGGGTTCATAAACAGAGGCGATACCTTAGAGTGGTGTGTGGTAGGAACTTAGTAGATAACCAGTCGAGGTCTCCGATGCAGGATGTTGATAACAAGGTTTGTTCCCGGGTGTGCTTCAAAAGAGCATCAACATGACCTCCTTGGATGCTTGTAATGTGCTGATCAACTGTAGGGATAGTTGTCTGTCTCTGTGTTTGCATAGGGAATGTAGGTTGGACTCTGTAGGAGCAGGAGTACAGACCCATTCGCATGGAGGAATGAATATAAATATTGTATGCAAATTCATCTGTGGGTATGAGAGCTACCCAGTCTTCCTGCGAGGAGGTGGCAACACATCTTAAATCCATAGTTTTGTTTAGTCTTTCATTAGTCTGCGGGTGGGAGCCAGAAGACAGACCCCTTTTTATACCAAGATAAGAACATCATTTTGACCAGAATAATGAAGTATATTGCAATCCAGATTGGATATGACGACTAATGGTAGACCATGAAGGTGGAACAGATCTTTCAGAAATACCATTGCCATTTCAGGTGCAGTAGGTAGATTGGGAAGTGAAATAAAGTGTGCTAACTTAGAAAATTAGACAATGGTTACCATAATAACTGTGCAACCTTGGGAACAGCGTAGATCCACCAGAAAATCTGTCAGATGATATCCCATGGAGCAGACAGAAGTTGAGGTTGTTGTAATTTCCTGATGACTAGTGATGTGGGTCTTTTGCGCTGGGTGTAAATGTTGCAAGAGGTAACTTATTCTCGAATGCCAGAGTGGGCCCTCAGCCACCAGAAGGTTCAAAGTACAAAATCAGAGGTGGTCTTGATTCCCCGATGTCCTGCTATCTTACGGTCATGGCAGAGAGATAGTACCAACTATTGAAGTTCAGAAGTAGCTATTAATAATCTAGAGTAGCCCTTCTTTTGTTGGGTATGTAGGATCCTGCGCAATGACCAGAATATCAGAGTTGAATAAGGGATTTTCCTTTTGAACCTTTTGTAGAAATGTGGAGACATTATACACAAAGGGTTTGGATGACGACAGCTATTCTCAAGAGGGGTGTTGGACCATAAGAGGGGGCTCCTTTCAGACAAGGCATCAGCTATAATGATCCGAGTTCCAGGGATATACATGACAAAAAAATTGTGTTGTGCAAAAACAACGTAAATAAATTAATAATACATCCACTTGGCTTGCCTACTGTTATGGCTTTCTAACACTCGCACATTTTTGTGGTCAGTGCTGTGCTCCAAACCACAAACGCCTCAATTCTTTAAAGACTATTTTGATAGCCAGTAGTTCTTTCTCCAGAACTGTGAAGTTGCAGTCACTTTCTGTGAGTAAAGGGGAGAGGTATGCAAGAAGATGTTCTTCTCCACCTTCTTATGTCTGTTTAAGCACAGCTTAAAACGCCCAATCTGAAGCATCTGTTTCAACTATAAAATGGTGAGATGCATCAGGTTGACACAACACAGGAGTGGTGGCAAAAAATCGTTTGAGTGAAAGGCTTCTTTTTGAAATTACTGACGTGAGAAACGGGAACCCATGCTTTAATAATTCTGTCAAAGTTAAAGTGACTGTAGCTTAATTTGAAATAAACTTGCGCTAAAAGTTGGAAAGTGTAAGAAACCATTGTATGACCTTGGGGGTTCTTTGGAGTGGGGCACTCTAATGGTAGTGACTTTCTTCGGGTCCATACAGATTCCTTCTTTGGAAAGGATGCACCCTAGATATGGTATGGAAGGGAATCCAAAAAGAAATGTTTCAGGTTTAATTAGAAGAAAATGGTTCTTCGGGCATTGCAAGACTTCATGTACTTGTGTAGTGTGTTCTCCCTGGGAAATGGGGAATATCAAAATGTCGCGCAAATAGATGGACATGGAATGAAAAAGGTCGGAGAAGATGGGGTCTACAAACTGTTTGAATATGTCTGGGGGATTGATCAGACCGAAGGGCAGAACTCTGCCTTCAAAATGCCCATAAGGTGTCCGAAAAGCCGTTTTCCATCAATCTCCTTCCCTTATCCGACGATATGCCCCTCTAAGGTTAAGTCTGGTAAACACAATGGCTTTACGGACAGATTCCAAGATGTCGTGTATAAACGGAAGTGGGCATTTATCCTGGACTGTAATTATTTTAAGGCTCTATAAGACAAGGACACAGTTCAGAACAATCCCTCTTTGGCACAAAAAAGAAAAAAGCCCCACAGAGGGCCCGGGATTCAGTGATTAAGCTACTCCGGGGATTGGTTTGTAAGTATTCCAGAAGGGCCTTTTTCTCTGGGAGAGTGTGTGCGTACATTCGCCGAATGGGACTACTGATCCAGGAATTAAATCGATAGCACACTCGAATTCCTGATGTGAAGGCAATTCTTTGATATGGTTATCCATAGATATTGTCTCTCCCCATGGCATATGGAAATATCAGAGGACCTACTAGTAGAGCAAATAATTAAATCCTCTTCTTCTAGAGCTTCAGGCCCAAATGGGCTCACTAATGCTATCTTAAAGAGCAATCCTATTACCTGTGCTAGAATTTTGGGAATAATCCTAAAGGAAAGAACGCTCCCAATCTCATGGAAATCATCTATAGCCGTCCCCATCTGTTAAGGAGGGTGACTGGGAAAATCCAGGGAACTATCGCCCTCTTAGACGCGGACAGCAAGATCTTTACAGGGCTGTTACTAAGAGAGTTAGAAAGCTGGTCGACAAAGTGTAAGATCCTTTCGAAGGCCCAAATAGGTTTCAGGAAGGGTCAATCTACTTCCTTGAATGGATTGGTCTTGAACTTGGTCAGCGAAAAGTCGCGGGTGAGAGGCGGCCCAGTGGTATATGGAGCCTGGATTGATTGATCAAAGGCTTTCGATACGATCTGCACGGAGCGCTTGTGGTCAAACCTAGATGCCCGGGGGATTCCGAGGCATCTCCTAAGCATATTAGCAAGCCTTCATGATGAGATTTTTATGAAGATCAGAATTAATGCAGAGGGACAGCTATCTGTGCCGGTGAGGGTGTAAAGATGGATGAGACAGGGTTGCCTTTGAGCCCCTATTCTATTCAATCTGTATCTGGCAGACCTAGCTAGAAGTCTGGCATCGGCAGCTTTGGTCAGCCCTAGGATCGTTACTCCGATCATATGCCGATGACATAGTGCTTATGGATTACTGGGTCTGCAACGTCTCTTAAGAGCATTATGGGAGTATGCAGGGAAAAATGAACTCCAGATCAACGTAAAGAAATCAAATATTATGATCTGTGAAAGACCTACTAAACAAATCCACAACCGAAAATGGCTGCTGGGAGAGGAAGAAATGCCCATAGTCAAAAAGCTGACCTATCTGGGCTTCAAATTATATTCTTGTCCAACACTGATCCAATTGAATGCTGATCTGAAGGAAAAAGATGATAGACTGACTATTCAGATGAGGAAAGTTCTCTCGTCATACTGCAAATTCTCCCTGGAGTCATTATTGAAATTCTAGACATTGCTCTATGGGATAGATGCTAAGCCATTTATTTGGGAGACCAACTGGGTAAGAGTAGAGGGATGGATATGGAAGAAGGTCTTAGGCTTACCATTATCCTTACCTATGGCGAGCCTAATGTTTGAACTAGGGCTTTCTTCTATAAAAATGCAAGTAGACTGGCGTCTCATCTCACTATATTATCGATCATCGTGCCACAGACCAACTCTCTATATGAAGATAGCGCTAATACATTGGAGGCAAATTCTTCTGGTATTTTGGGAAAATTGAAACAGCTGGCCACGAGAATATTGCTAGAATTTGAATGTGATCCAGAGGTGTCAATCACAAATCCACTGTTCATAAAGAAGATTATGAAAAGAGCAGATTGGATCCGCAAAATAGACACCATGTGTTCCCTAGTTCTAGCGAAATCTATGCAATGAAAAATTAATCCAGTCCCTCAAAAATCTCTTGATGAACTGTAATGGTACATGAGAGGTTAGAAGAAAATGGTTCCGCATAGGAGACGGGGAAGAACGATCGCTCTCTGACATGTTCTGGGATGGACTAATTGCGGGTGAAGAAACAGCCTTAACAATTCAGGTGATTCGGATACTTCAAGCCTTAGGCTCGATTGTAAAGAATGACTAAAGAAATTGAAATATTCTCAGATAATGTTGGATAGGTTCTTGTCTCGGTGGAATGTGATTGTTCTAAGGGGTATTAAGTTATTATATGGTAATGTATACTGCTTAGTTGTGTTTGGAGAATTATTATTTTTTGTCTATGATATTTGTATGACACTTTTGTATGTATTTTGTGAAAAGCCATGATTTGGCTAAGACACAAATAAAAAATTTAAAAATAAAATAAATAGGGCTGTCCATGAAATGTATACGTTTTGGCTGTGGCACAATTGTTCACGACATAATTTTTTTGGGGCCAAAACGGCCCTAATTAAAAGTCCCCCACCCATCCCCACACACACCCCCATCCACCCGCTACTTACCTTTTCGCTGGCCGTCCATGTTATTTTTACCCTGCAGCGTTGGATCCGTCCCTCCTGCGCGGGTCGGATCAGACACCGCAGGGTCCACCTCCAGACCTCCGGAAGCGGGGGACACCCCTGCGACCCTCAAAGGCAATCACTACCAAACATGGGGAGCGGGGGACACCCCTGCAACCCTATGTTTGGTAGTGATTACCCAAATTGGTTGTTTCAAAACGACCAAATAATAGTACTAGCCAAATTCAGCCAGTTCAACCATACGGTCAATTTGAAATGACCAATTTGGGTAATACCTTTTTCTATAAGGGTCTGGTCTGCTGTGCAAGCACCAATCAGCTCGTTGTGGGGAGATTTTTTCATGTTGCAAAAGTTACTGTTAACTAGCTCGATTATTACAAAAGCCTTAGATTTAGCGCCGTTTCTTAGACAGCACCTGTTCATGAAGTTCTGTTCCGCGATCTGTTTGAATATAGCTGTCCCAGCTGCGTCTGGGCCCTGAATAAACCTGCGTTACTCCTTGCCTGCGTACACTCCTTTTTTGGACTACTTTTGTAATCTTATTGGTGAGTTCCGAGGCGACCCCGACACACGGCTATGACTTGAGATGGTAGTGGCCAATAGAATTACGTGCAAGAATGCAGGAAAAGTGGCACTGGACGCCTGGAGCATCTGGGAGAATGAGAATTTTTACTGCTACTTCAAATTAATGCCGATTTATTTTCTCTCCCTCCACATGCCTTTATATTTATGGAAGGCCTTGCACAATCATTTGAGTTAAATGGGTTTCGGTCACATTGTCTAAATAATAAACGGAGTTAGTCAAAAATGATAAATGTATTATGTGACGAGGGAAGAAGATCACATATTAAAGGTGTTCTACTTTGTGAATGTATTCAATGGGGTGTTAGAGCTAGGGGAATTCAATTACTTTGTATTGGAGTTAGCCAACGGAGGGTTGGGTGGGTGACGTTTTCACAAAATATTTGTGATTATGTAAATTATCTAACTGGGTAAATAAACTGTAACCTTGTTGTCATTCGGGGAGAATCTGGTTAGTTTTCAGTTCAAAAGCAACAGACTAGCCCCTCCCGATCGTTAGCATGCAATAAACTTGCTTTTCTGACAAAAATGCACTTGGTTCTTCGTAGAGGTTTCTTTCTTATTGGAATGCTTCATTTAGTTTTTCTCATAGGGAGAATAATAGAAGAGCTCTGATTGGGAGCTATAAGCATTTGGTATTAGTGGTAATAGTCTTGTTTATCTTATTTCAGTTATTTAAAAAAAAAAGGCCGTAGTTGAGACACTGTATTGTTATTTTTCCCCATTCCCCTTTCGAGTGAAGAATGCACAGTTTGAAATCCTAAGAGACTGTGCGTTAGATGCTTCAGCGGGTGGCAGGGTCAGGAGCTTCTGCAGGAATCTCTTGGTACCAGACGCCAGCAGGACGGCAGTTTAAAGTCAAGAGTGTCACAAGCTTGAGTGGTCGTTGGTATAACGCACTCCGAAAGCGACAGTTCACTCGACAGTCCCGGAACTGACGTATAATAGACTTTCCCCACAAGAGCGCAGCCTGCAGGATAATAATGCACCCGACAGGCCAGGGGCTTGAGTGAAAAGGCAGGAGCAGCAACAACAGAGCTAAGGAAACAAAAACAATAACAGCAGCTCAAAACAGCAGCCAGATAAGTCAATCCTTGGTTTACAATCACCCTCAATTACCCACAGAGACCTACTTGGTGCCAATAGAAGTGAGTGAAGTGTTTGATTACTTGTTGATAGTTCAGCAGATCCAATATCCAAAGTCCAAAAGAAATCACCTAACCCGAACGGCACGAGGGCGCAAAGTCCAAATCAATCTGGTGGTGATCAGCAGAGCGTCCTCAAAAATAAATAGAACCATAGCAATCCAAGGAAAAAAGAGACAAACGGTGAATGCAGGAGAGCGTGCAGGGGTTTGCCTACTTTCCAGGGTAGTATTCCACAAGGAAGCAGCAGAGCGTCCTTAAGGGGTGCAGTAGGAAAAGAAAACAACTATAAAGGGAAGTGGCAGGGGAAGTTAATAAAAGAAACTGACAAAGTAATGCCAAGCACAGGAAATGCTTATCAGATGGGTGTCAAGCGCTAAAAATAGACACACAAAAAAAAAACACTGACACGCAGAGCGGAATCAAGAAGCCAGTAACGTCAATGCAGAAGGGCTGAGTAGGAAGAATACCGTAGATGCAATATCCAAGCGTCCGGTAACCAACGGGAATCAACAGGGACCAAGCGTCGGATCAGAAAAGGGCAATTCCAAAAAGCAGAAGTCCGGGTGAGCAAGCCGGGTCAGAATGCCCGATTCACACCCAAGAAACAGGATAAGGCACACTCAGAAACTAAGCGGCAACAACTCAGTTAAGGAGCATACGACCGCGGTTTGGAAAACATTAAATAGACGATCTATGTGAGGACGCGAAAAGCACGTTACGTCACGTGATCGCTATGGGCGAGGTTTGCTGGGAAATGTGGTCCGATCAGTACCGCTGATCATGTGGCGCTGGGAGAGGCGCCAGCGCAATCTCCAGGTGAGGTGAGGACTAATCGGACACCGTTACACAGGGACCAAGGCATGGCACAGAGAATAGGGCCGCTGAAGGACTTTCCTTGCCTCAGATAAGCACTCTCAAACATACCTAAAAGATTGAGGTTTACCGATTTTGGCAAAATGACCCCCACCCCTCCAAGAATTACTTTCTCAGTAGAGAAGAGTGCCCTGTTATATTCGGGAAAGGATTTAAGTATTCTTTTTTTATTTTCCGATTGTACCTTAGAGCCAAAAGTACAGCATTTATGCATTTACAAAAAGAACAAAGAGGAGTAAAAACTAATATTTTACATGTGTAAACATACCAATATTAGTGGAACCGGCATCCAAACTGTTTTCCACCAATTCCTTCACTGCAGTGCCCACATTTAGCACAACTTGTCCAGAACAGATCTGATGAACTGATTTCCGATCAATAGGTGTGATTGCTTTTGCAAGCTCTGTACTATAAAAAAACAGATGTAAAAGAAATAGAAATAGTTTGGGTATCAAACTTTGAATAAGGAACACACTATCATGTTTCCATCAACATTGTTCAGTAGCATGTGTTAACATAACATTTTCAATCATCATAAAAAATAAAGATTAAGATTATATCACAAGTCTTTGGTTTGTGTTGCTTCTTAATCTAGTTGGGTGTCAGGAAAATAATAGAAGCAGGCCGACAGATAAGGTATGTACCAGGCCTTTTTTCACATGAAAATCTTGCAAATACGACAGCTTTATTATTTTCCTGTGTACATTTACGAACAAGTTTAGAGAAGAGGGCAGTGCAAAGGTCAGGCTACTTGACACAAACCCAGAACACTTCATTTGATTTTTGTCTACAGGGATGTGATTGCAAGCCATGGAGAACAGCCTTTGAAACGGAATGCATTTCTCTGATTCCATTCAAAAAATGAAACAACACACTGTGATAAAAGAAATGGTTTCTTACCATTTAGTTTCTGCTGTGTTGTTGCGTTGTGTGTAGATGATTATGGAGCAAACAGAAGCTCTGTGCATATTTATTTTACGAGCATTTTAGGATTGTATAATTAATACGATGGACAACTAAGCTGCAATTGAGAATTAATCTTTTGTAACAAATTATGCTTTTTCCCAGTGAAAGCAAAACAGTATTGCACAATTGTATTTTTCAGAGTTCCTGTGCTGTGTGCATAATCATACAGAGGCAGATCATTTTTACACTTATGATTTAATTTCCACTCGAATTATAAAAACAAGACAGGTATTAAACTTTATGTAGCGCTTCACACATGGTTCATCCAAAATCTAGGCACTGTGATTATTATACCGATAGTCAGTTTACCGACCTCTGAAGGATGCTAGCCAATAAGATAGCTCAGCTGGTTGAGCGTTTGTTGCTGTGATCTGTGCACGATATGTAGGTTTCAGGTGATAATTGTGATAATTGTGATAAATATGTTCTATGTACAGCACTTTACCAAAAGTGCTATATAAGGGAGTTGTTTCTTACCTGTAACTGCATTTCTCCAGCGTTGGTATCTTTCATGGATTCATATGCTGCGAATATTTCCAGTCGTCAGGCTGGGAAACCTCGGTAACTTTAATATAGTGGTTTTCCTATGGAAAAACCTCGACACCTTGAGTGTCCCATCAACGTCTTTATGGGTGCTTTAGGCAGCACCAATGGGACGTCCAGTATGTAGCCCCGCCCCCGTGGCTTCCCTTCAGATTTTAACCTTTCCAAACATAAAAGGCACCTGAAGAGGAGGTTTGCCTGAAGGGGGGAGGGCGGAGGGCGCATGTGAATCCATGAAAGATACCAACGCTGGAGAAATGGGGTTACAGGTAAGAAATGACTCCCTTCTCCAGCATTGGATTCACATGCTGTGAATAGACTACGTAGCAGGAAGAAGACCTTGCAGTGCCTAACAGGCAAACATGACTTATACTAGAGGCAATATTAACCACAACAGAAAGATAAAACCTTCAGTTAATGGACAAAGAACACATGAGCAAAAGTCAAACCCTGTAAACTGCAGGGGCTTACCTCACTGGAACAGGCGTTGAAGCCCAGCACACCCAACCTGCACATCCTCAGCATGTTGTTGATTCAGGCAGTAGTGTCTGGTGAACGTGTGCGGTGCGCACGTCGTTGCCTGGCAAATGTCACTGAGCGGTATGCCCGCCCAAAGGGCCACCAACAACGCTGTGGATCTTGTAGAATGAGCCCTGGGAGTCGACTGTAGAGGCTTGTTGCCTCTTTCGTGGCAGTACGCGATATCGTAGACGACACCCATCTCGAAATGCCTTGCTTCGAAATCAACTTTACCTTGTTGGAGGGGCCAAAAGCCACAAAGAGTTGCTTAGAAGTCCTGAACGACTTAGTCCTGTCCAGATAGATTTCAAGAGGGCTTTGAAGTTCTAAGGAATGCAACGCTTCCCGCTAGAGTGGAAGCTTTAGGGAAAAACAGTGGCAAAGCTATCGTAGCATTCTTGTGAAAGTCTGACAGAATTTTTGGAATAAAAGGGGGATTCGTAGACAGAAGAACCTTGTCCTTCATGAAACGCAGGCATGGAGGGTGAATCATCAGAGCCTGCAGTTTCTGAGATCCACCTGGAAGAGTTAATAACCACCAGAAAAACTACCTTCCATGTGAGAAATTTGATGGCAGCCGTTGCCATAGGCTCAAATGGCAGTTTCATGAGGGCCGCAAGCACCAAGTTGAGGCTGCAGACCGGAGAAAACCTCTTCTTTGGGGGAAAAGTCGTGAAAAGGCCTTTGAGGAAATGTTTTACCAATCTGTCACCAAACAGAGACGTAGAGTTGCGCTGCCGCCTGAACCTTGAAATGGCTGCCAAGTAGACTTGATAGATGACAATGCCAGACCCTCCTTTGCCAACATGAGAAGGTAAGGAAGGAATTGTGGAGGCGAATCTCGCAACGGCTGCAAGCCCGGGTGCTGAGAACAGAAGGTACAGGATCTTTTCCACTTACGTGCATAAGACACGTTGGTAGACGGCGCCCTTGCTGCAGCGACATTTCAGCGGAATCATCAGACCTCCGAATTCAGAGTGGTCAGGAGCCACGCTCCTAGGTGGAGTGAGCCCGTGTTGTGATGCCACACCATCCCTTGGTTCTGGAAAAGAAGATCCGGCTCTGAACCCAGGTGAAGAGGGCCGTCTCTCGCTAGGTGAAGAAGGTCTGAAAACCAGGTCTGTCTGGACCAGAACGGGGGCACCAGGATGATCTTGCATGGAACCTTGGGAATCATCTGAATCGTCTGTCTGATCAGCGGAAATGGAGGGAAGCGTAAGCAAACAGGTCTGTCCATGGAAATGAGAACACGTACCCCTTTGAGTCCAGTTGAAACACTCTGATGGTGAAGAGACGGCACTGCTTGTTTTCGGGGCTGGCAAACAAGTCCAGAGGAGTCGTCCCCCACTTTCCAAATATCGTTGCCACCTGGTCGTCCTTCAGCCGCCATTCGTGAATTGGAGCAGACTCCCTGCTGAGAGCGTCTGCTTGAATGTTCTGAATCCCTGGGAGGTAGAATGCCAGGAGCTGAACCCTGTGTGCCATGGCCCAATGCCAGATGGCCTGAGCCTCCTGGTACAGGGGCCGCGAGTGCGTGCCCCCCTCTTTATGCATATAGAACATGGTTGTGGTGTTGTCGGTGAAATTACGAACCACTGAGTCTTGAATGAGGGGAAGAAAAGATTTCAGTGCCCAGTGAATCGCCCTTAATTCCAGAATGTTGATATGCAACAAGACCTCCTTGGGGGACCACAGGCCTTTCACCTGAAACTGGTCCAGGTGAGCACCCCAACCGACCTGGGAGGCATCGGTGACAACAGTATACTGAAAATCTGGTTCCACCAGGGGCGTGCCCTTTATGAGGTTGCTGGAGTCAGTCCACCACTGCAGGGCTTTCACCAGGGACAGGGAGATGATCACCCTGTCGGACCAAGAGCCATGGGTCTGGGACCACTGTGAGGCGATAAACTCCTATACAGGTTGCATGAAAAGACAACAATTCGGGATGAGTGGGATGCAGGATGCCATGGTGCCGAGAAGAGACATGTACATGCGGACCATGACGGAAGTACCTGGCCCAAACGAGCCCGCTATGGACAGTAGCTTTTCTATCCTTTCCTCAGCCGGTTTGACTGGATTGTGTGCCGTCTGGAAACACCAACTCGCTGGAGGGCGTCAGGCAGGATTTTCCAAAGTTGACGGCAAAGCCCAGATGCTGTAACAGGAGCATAGCTGCGCTGAGGGAGTCCGATGTCTGCTGACGAGTCACCCCTCTGACCAACAAGTCGTCCAGGTACTGATACACATGGTGTCCTTCTCTGCACAGGTAAGCCGCCACCGGTGCCAGGCACTTGGTGAAAGTCCTGGGAGCTGACATCAGGCCAAAAGGGAAGAACACGGAACTAATAATGTTTGTCGCCGACCATGAACCGTAGAAACCTGCAATGCTTTGGGTGCATGGGGATGTGGAAATATGCATCCTCGAGATCCAACAACGCCAGAAACTCCCCCGACTGAACCGAGCAAATGATATCCTGCAACGTCAGCATCCTGAACTTTTGCTGTTTTACATCTTTGTTGAGTGGCCGCAGGTCCAGAATGGGGTGCCATTTTCCGTTCGGCTTCTTGATTACAAAGAACCAGGAGTATGTTCCTTTCCCTCTTTAAGACGCCGGAACCTTCTCGATCACCCCCTTTTGCAGCATCCAACGCACCTCCTGACGCAAGACTTGCAGGTGGGGCTGAACTCTGTCTACCGGTGGACTAGGAAGGGGCAGATGCCTGAACTCCAACGAGTGGCCCTATTGGACTGCATCAAGCACCCATCTGTCAGTCGTGATCAACCACCACTCGTCCACGTGGTGCGCCAACCTCCCTCCTAGCCGACTGCCTTTGTGGCAGTCATTGTTGAGGCTTGGACTGACAGCCTCTTTGAGAGGAGGAGGACCCACTCTTCCTCTGTCTTTGGTACTCCTTGCCCCACTGCGTGGAATGAAAGGACCACCGGAAGCCCCGGGAGAAATAGGTAGACATACCATACCCCATATCGCGGGAGCCTGCAAACCTGCCATTCCCCGAACACCCGCGAAAGCAGCAAAAAGAAAAGGGCGAAAAGACTGCCTGCCCTGCAGGCAGTCAAGGACTTTGCAGTATCAGAGTCGCCCTTCATGTTTTTGAGTGCGTCGTCAATCTTCTCACCAAAAAGATGTTCCCCTTTGCAAGGCATGTCCACGACCTTGTGCTGAACCTCTGGCCGGAAATCAGTACAGCGTAGCCAGGCCTGCTGACGGAGCACTACCCCATTATTGATCTATTTAAACATAGATTCCGCCCGGTCAACCGCAATATTGGTACTATGGTTCGACGCTTCCTCCCCCTCACGAACCAAAAGCATTGACTCCTTCCGTTGCTGCTCCGGCAAGTGGTCCAACAGAGGAGCCAATCTGTGCCACATAAAACGGTTGTATCACGCCATGATTGCCAAGGAGCTGGCCGCCTTGACTGTCATAGCACCCACTGTGAGGACCTTTTTTCCAAAAGCGTCCAGTTTACGGCCTTCATTTTCAGGGGGAGTCGCACTATTGTGCTGGGAAGCCTTCATACTGGCAGCAGCTGAAACCACCGACTCTGACGTGGGCTGCGACGTTAGGAATTTTTGAGTCGACTCCGGAGCCTTGAACTTCTCCTGGCGGCCTTGACCGCCAGCTCCGAGAATGGGTGGCGCATTGTCCGAGGGCCTTCCTGCCACATGTGGTCCAATATAGGGAATCGAGAAGACTGCCTTGCGCCTCTTCCCCATATGGTCAAACAAAAAACAGCCTTTCCTCTCCTCCTCCGGGATGAGGCCAAACTCGTTACAGGCCTTCACCATCAATGCATTAAGGCTCCAATATCATCTGGCGGAGATGGCTGGGCCGGGCTACTCGGAGCATCCAGATCATGATCAGTGTCCCAGGTATCCGCCCATCTGAGCGACGACGAGACCGTCGAAAGAGTGTCCTGTGGAACGCTCTCTGCCTCAGACTTCACCAGTTCACCTTCTTCCTGATACCTCCGTGGCGCGCGGAACCCCCTGGGAGATGGCGGAGGAGGATGGACCGTGGAAGACCCCCTGGGAGGATGCCCTCTACTGTGAGGGCTGGAGATAAATCCCTCTGATGAGGAATTGTAAGGGTTCTACCACCGGAACTGTTGGCGCCGGAGGCCCAGAAGCGATTGCAACGTCATCAGCACCTGCATCGAGAGTACCGAATGCGGATTGACCAAAGGATAGTGAGGCAGGTTAGCCCCCAGGCCCCCGGACGTGGATCGAAGAACCAGCTGCAGACCCAACTCTGAAGGGTCCAGAAATGGATACCCTTCCTCCTCCTGGTCTCAATCCAACTCATAGGTCGAGGCTGGCTCATGTTGGAGAATATCCATCGGGAGAATGGACGTGAACGCTGCTCCAGACTGCCACGTCGTATCTCTAGAAGACGGTGAATCCACATCAACCACCAACTGTACCCCGGACTGCTGCACTTCCGCCGCCGTAGATGTCGTCGACGGGGCAGTCACCAACAAAGCCGTCAACAGCAAGGGAGTTGACTGGACTGTTACCAGCGGGGTCGTCGAAGGGGTCGTAATCTGCGGGGTCGTCATCTGCGGGGTCATCGACAGGGCCATAGATGTTAAAGCGGTCGCTGGTGGAGATGCGGTCGTCGAGGAAGACTTTGTCAGCGGAACAGACAACAATGCCCCCGCTGTCTGCACGGTCTTCGGCACCGACCCATCCTTAGACGGAGAAGAAGCCCTCTTGGACGAAGACTTGGAACCGTGTTTGGAGGACTCATGGCTCGAGGAGGAGGGACGTCGTTCCTTAGCAGATTACTTTTTATTCGACGAAGAGGAGGAATGAGACCTGGACTTCTCCTTGTCCGATGTTGAGGCCTTGCGAGATGGTTCTCCTGGCTTCTCCGGGCGTGACCCTGAGTCCTTCGGCCTGTCAGCTCTTGACGCTGCACTAGTCGTCACCTTCCTTGCCACCAAAGCCACACCATCTTTAACCAAATCTGTCGCCGGCCTGGCGTCCGTGTGCAGCTTCTTAGGCGTCGGCTCAACCGAGCATGCCCTCTGCTGCGATCTCTTGGCCGAAGATGTAGAGTCCTTGCTCCTGCGAGAGGACCCTACCTCCGAAGCCGGATAGGCCCCATCATTCAGCCAGCAAATCAACTGCCAATTGCGGCCCAGAGTGTCTTCTGGGAGAGCCCCCGACAGATGGAGCAGTTGTCGGCAGAGTGATTGGAGTACAAGCAGTCTGCATGGCGGTCCACATGATACACATTTTTGAGGCTGCGGGTAGCACATGGCCGAAACAACTTCTTCGGACCCACAGATGACATGGCTGGGCCTAGAAGAACCACACTGGAAACAGCGAAAGCTGCGCAGAATGAAGAACGAATGCTCAGAGAAAACACAAGGTGATCCCAACAGTCTGATAGATGGTTGAAATCTGAAGGGAAGCCGGGGCGGGGCTATATACTGGATGGCTCATTGGTGCTGCCGAAAACATCCATAAAGACGTCGATACGACACTCAAAGTGTCGAAGTTTTTCCATAGGAAAACCACTATATTAAAGTTACCGAGGTCTCCCAGCCTGACTACGGGAAATATTCACAGCATGTGAATCCATAAAAGATCCAATGCTGGAGAAATAACCATTTGACCATGAGATTAGGTATATTAATTTAGCATGGAGTCCTTGCCTCTCTGCACAGTTGTATCATAACATTGGCATACCATTAGGTAGTAATCGCTCCAGGAAAAGAGGACTTTCATTAAACATCAAAAGACGATTCTGCTATCAAACCTCAAAACACACAATACAATTCATGTTTGCTTTACTATGTAATTGACTAGTTTTTTGTGTTTTCAACATTTAAATATATACAGGAGATG
The DNA here is from genome assembly GCF_040938575.1 of Ambystoma mexicanum. Lineage (NCBI taxonomy): Eukaryota > Metazoa > Chordata > Amphibia > Caudata > Ambystomatidae > Ambystoma > Ambystoma mexicanum. The sequence goes on along the minus strand of NC_090923.1, from coordinate 1,300,495,277 downwards.
AAATGGCCAGACCTTAGATAAATAATGAAAGGTGTATTCTGTCACGATGCAGAAAGCTGCCACATGGTAATGACTTCCATACAGTTTTTGCACACGTCCTGGATGTCACATACATTTTAGTCTCTTGGAAAGGAGAAAAGTCACTTTTACTCTCTTGAAATCACATTTACTCAAAGTTTAAAAATAAGGAGTAAAATACTCCCACCTCAACATCTTATCTGGAGCACTGATTAGAACACTCATTCTTCACTGCAAACATAAACAAGTGTATCACTATATCCATGGCACTCAACATACCCGCAGCGAGCAGGAGTGCACGGTGTGATTGGTTGTGATTGGCTGTGCTTTGTAAAAACCCCAATTCCTAAAGTGAATCCCTCTTAAATCTAATTTCCAAAACGGACTAAATAGAATCCAAAATGTTTTTGTTGTATATACGAAGCCATTAGCAAAAACTTATATTAAAAAATTCTGCACCCTCGAGCTGCAACCTTTCATAATCAACTGCCGTGACACAACGGCAAGTGAATACAGCATTTACCTCTATAGTTCCTTGGGACCACAGGAAAGCAGAGGAAGTCGGCCAAACAAACTCCCGCTCCCTCATCACAAAAGGAGCTGTGATTTTGAAGTTTGATCGGTGCGGCGACTCTCTCACGGGCTGATCTGACGTCCAGCGCTGGAGCTGCAGCTCCAGGTTTTGCAGGGAATGTCGCTGGCAGAAAGGTGGTCAAGGTGTGGGTGGTTGGCAGGGACCAGGTAATGATAGTCTTTTTCTAGATGGGGCTTGGAAGGGGCACACTAAACAATGAAGGCAGTGGGGAAGCGTGACAGGACACCAGGCATATTTTTTTGGGTGGCGGAAGAGAGAAGAGGTCACTTAAGTGAGAAGGGGTGGGGGGTGAGCACAATCCCAGCTATAGATTGTACGGAAAGGGGAGGGAGGTAAGGTATTCAAGGGTGGTGGACGTAGGGGGCAGTATGGCAGCATTTATTTCTCTCGTTTGGGGTAGGGACTTTTTAGCTTGTCCATTATACACGCCTGCTACCTCTCTTCGCCGCAGAAGTGGTGGTGGTACTGGGAAACAGCAGGGGGGGTGGGGTTTGTGGGGGAACAAAATGCAGGTTGGATGAAAACATGACTAGCCATCAACTACAAGGTATATTTCATCTGCGGGTTCCGAGTGACAGACAGAGAGCTTCACTCTCTTTCCTATCAGGGGCGTATCACAGAAACCTTGTACATGTGCAATTTTTTACGATATTGGCAGTAGGGTAAAAAGGACCCTGTGGCAAAAAAGTATTCTTTCAGTGCACCCTAAGACACGCAACTTTCCAATAGACCAATAATGAAGACACACCCCGTCAGGGCATGAGACCAGGAGATGAATTGCAAGGATAAAAACTTTGTATAAAATAAAGTTAGCAAGCAAGGAACTCTGCTGCCCGAGAGCGCTCTGCCAAACAATACACGGGCAGCACATTATAAATCGAAAAAACGTCAGCAAACACAACACCATATACAGTACCAATTCAGGGTGTGGATTGGAGGGGCCCTATGGCACGACCTGCTCCATAGGGGCGGCCAGACTGCGATTAGCTGCTGCTTCCCAATCGATCCAGTGGCACATTGGTCAGCTGGGCTCATCTCCGCGATGAAGGTCAGGACGAATATGCAACAATCCTAACTGTCCTAGCTAACACAACAAGGACTGATAATACGAGAATAATGGCAACAATAAAATCCTTGTTTGAATGGGGGTACTTTAGAGAAAATGGGTTAATATATTGGCATGCCGACCTCGTTCTTCATGGTTCCATCAATACCGGGCCCCACTCCCAGGTGCCTCCTCCTCGGGGTTTGATCTACCTGATCCCTTATGATACAAACAGCCATGTGCTAGCTTTGGGGAGAATATACTGCAGCACAGGATTAACTACAGTGGGGGTTCTGGAATGGTCAGTTGCAATGGGGGGGGGGGGGCAGATGTTATCTACATGAATGAGTGGAGGGCTGGGTACCAGTAGACTGTGGCCTGGCGGGGTGGGGGTTGAGAAGGCATGGGAAGGTTAGTGGAGACATATGGGCATATGTGCTGGGGCCTGTTCTGGTCTCACGGTCTACAGAGAGCACATTCTGTGGAAGTGATCCTAAACAATTGCAACAGTAAATGGCTGGACTTCCTTGAGAACAAGGCTCACGTGGAGCTGACGGGGGTGAGAGGAAGAGGGCTGACGGTGCGAGGTGCTGGGGAAGTGAGAGCTGGATTTTGCAGAGGGATGATTTTTGGGCCTATTAAAAAGATGGTGTCTCTTCTAGTACAAAATGGCGCCTAAAGACGGAGCTGTGGGTTTTGTTATGTAGGAAAATTTTGGTGGTGTGTCATGAGGCAAGGTGGGGCGGGCCCCCCCGCCCCCCCTTTGCTTACACGTGATCTATTCACTGCGGGAATGGCGAGGGGGTTGGATTTGGACCACCTCCTCCCTACACTACAAAGAAGCCCTAGTATTTGACTTCACTTCACTTTGTGCTCGAGGGCAGGTCATAAGGTTGGCAAGCAGACCTTCTCTTAAAACATTTGTGATTTCATATGGAAGGAATATGTGCTCCTGCCAGGTCTTACTATAAATGTCATCCAAGTATGCATATGCAAAGGCCTCATGGGGTTGGAGTTCAACGTCCATCAACCTCTGAAATGTAGCAGGTGCCCTTTGCAAGCCAAGTGGTAAGACAGTGAACTGTGTAACATAGCTTCAAGGACACACCAACTCTCGAAGATAGTTCAAGGGTTTTTATTAAAGTACTTAAGAAAGGGCTCACAAAGGGCCATCCATCGTATCCTGTGAGCTTTTCTGTAATGCATCGACCTTGGAAGATTTGGAATCGATGGAAGTACACCTAACATGGATGCTGGATACTTCGTGTAGTGGTCTATGCCTTATCCAAGATGGCCGTCAGCACGTATTTACGCACAACGCACCAGTGCTCCGATGCGTTGTATCTTAGTACTCTCGTACCTTTCCAGCGCTGTGTTGCTGTTTGTTTCGCTACCAGTTATTGCTTACGACAGCTTCCTCTCTCTCTTCTATCTTTATCTTTTACAGAGGTAAACGTACTATTTTTGGGTAGCTTATTTTCTCTTATCGGTTTAATCCCTGTTAATCGCACTTGGAGGTTCTTCTTAACTCCTCAGTTCCTGTACTTTTCCTTTCTTCCTTACCTTGCTTATCTTTCTTTCTAAACTTCCGTTTCATATCTTTTCTATTCTTTTCGGCTGGATTCTCTTCTCTCTTTAAAGCCTTTCCAATCTTTGCATCAGTTCGTGATTTCGCTGCCTTGGCGTTCAATTACCTTCCGACCAGTTTCCTGTGCTTCTATTGTGCCTCAGTACCTTCGGCACCACCAACTACTCTGTCATCTTTACCGAAGAAGGAAGAGGTCTCGATTCTACTATTCTATCCAACCTGCAGAAGACCATTCACACAGGGTTTTTTCTGCCTATGGCTTTTTCCCCCTCGAACAGCGGGTTGGCTCTTGGGACTTGGTTCCTATCCGGTCCCGGTGGCCTCCGGGGAGTCACGCCCGTACTTGCATCAAAGAAGGAGTAAAGAGATCCGAAAGTCACGAAAGAAAGAGAAGACGGAACTCTGAGAAGAATTCGACGAAGATTCAGGTGAGGAGGAGTTTGAAAAGGGATCCAAGGTTGCAAGTTTTGACAGTATACAACGCCAAAAGACAAGGAAGATGGCTACTCCTGAACAGGTTCAAGAGATGTGCAACGCCATTCAAGCATTACGAGTCGATATGCAGAATCTACAGGCTGAAAATCAGGCTCTTCGTCAACAAGTAGCAACTCGAGATGAAGGAAGAGGTGAACTACCACCGATGCCCTTGTCCATTAACAAGTATGATGGCGACCCTAAGGGAATGAAGGAATTTCATGACGCTTGTATGGTGTATTTCTCTTTCAGAAGGAGGAATTTTGAGTCTGGTAGATCTCGTGTTGGTTTTCTGATAGCTAACCTAACGGGTAGCGCTTTAAAATGGACTTATTTAATCCCTAGGAGTCTCTGCTTACGACGGTAAATACATGCATCCTCATTCTCGCCTGCTGTATATTCCTGTATATTTTGTTGTATATTATGACTGTATATGTTTCTTGTTGCTCTCTTTGCCATGTGATCTTGTAACTAAGCTTTAAGCTGTCTTATAAAATGCGCCCGGTTACCCCTGGGTCTGGTGCGCAATATAAGCAATAAAAACAAACAAACAAACAAACAAACCTCTAGTTACCTCTGATGATCCTTCAGTAAATGATTACGATTAATTTGTTCGCAATTTCAAGACTAGGTTCGAAAGACCTGAGGTTCAGTATTCAACTTATGAAGCCCTTATGGATGTAAAACAAGGAAACCAAGACGTACAGACATATATTTCTCATTTCCAAAGTTTGGCAAGCTTAGCAGGATGGCCAGACACTGAGCAACAGGCCATATTTCGAAGAGGGTTGCACGAAGATATAAAGGATGAGTTGGCACGAGCCGAAAGACCGAGACATTTTCCGATCTGGTTTCCTTGGTACTCCAGATAGATTTCAGGTTGCAGGAGAGACGCCAAGAGAAACGGAAGGGTCGAGGACTCCAATGGAACACCCAGGATAGTGCACAACCTAAGAATCGTGTTTCTACAGAGGAACCAATGCAGATTGGTGCAACCAGAGGATCTCTGTCTACTAAGGAGAGAAGACGAAGGAGAGAACTCAATTTGTGCATGTATTGTGGGTCTCCAGACCATCAGTTGAAGGACTGTACAGTGATTCCATCTCGGCGTTCGGGAAACGAGCAATCCCGAGTCTACGCAAGGGAGACTACGGGGAAGGTGGCACAAGCCCTTGCAACACCACTAACACAGGAGAAGACAACCGACTGATGATTTTTCAAGTTACATTGAACTCTACTAATGGAGTCTCGTTTCCAGTATAAGCCATGTTAGACTGCGGTGCTGCAGGCAACTTTATAGACTCTTCTTGGGCACAAGGCAAGGGTATTCCGCTAAAACAAAAGAGGAAGCCCATTCCCGTAGAAGGTGTTGATGGACGTCCTTTGTCGTCAGGACCTGTTACCATGGAAACAGTACCATTACAGATGACCATGAAGAATCATACCGAAGAGATAATCTTTGACACAATCAGGGCTGCTCATTTTCCAGTAATACTTGGCATTTCTTGGTTAAGACTTCACAATCCTTCGATTGACTGGAGTGCTAATCGTCTGAGTTTTAACTCAGATTTCTGTGGAAGGAATTGCATTAATGAGCAACGGGTTGAAGTCTCTGCATGCCCTATCAATCAGTCTACAGTTTCTATTCCTGCCATTCCCGTTCAGTATCAAGAATACAAAGAGGTTTTCGAAGAAGTTGTTCCCAAACTCCTCCCACCTCACCGACCTGAAGACTGCAGGATCGACCTAAAAGAAGAAGTTTCACTACCTTTCGGTAGGATGTATCCGTTATCCCAGCAGGAAAAGACGGTCTTGAAAGAATATCTAGAGTCCAATCTTCAGAACGGTCTTATTCGGACGTCAAGATCCTCCGGAGGTGCATCGCTTTTCTTCGTTGCAAAGAGGGGTACGAAAGAGTTACGTTCATGCATAGACTATCGAGAACTAAACAGAATTACTGTTCGGGATCGTTATCCCATACCCTTGATAAGGGACATTCTTGAAGCTGTTAAGGACTCCAAGATCTTCACTAAGATCGATCTACGCGGAGCCTATCATCTACTCAGGATCCATGCAGGAGATGAATGGAAGACCGCGTTCCGAACACCAATGGGGTTGTTCGAGTATTGTAACGCTCACCTGATTCCTGCAGAGGCGCCGGTCTTGACTGGGTGAATGCCGTATCTTCAAAGGTGATGTGTAACACACGGTTGGCTCTTTGGACTGGACCTCTGTGCACTGTATGTCTGACTTGAAGAGTAAGATGTCTGCAGATAGAAAATATGGGATTAATGAACTGGGGTTATTGGGTGCCTCTCTCCTCTTCCCTTTCTCTTCTCCTGTAGAACCCCAAAGGTTAACGCCCTCACCTTAGGTAAGTGAACGCCGAGCTCTCCATCTGCCTCGGGGCAGGGTGCCGTAACCAGTTTCTTCACTGGATAAGGGTGCAGGCCTCTTGACCTCAGAGGACTGCTGTCCGTCGTTAACTGCACGAACGGTAAGTTCTGGGCACTTCAAATGTCTTAAAAGTCTTTTGTAATGATATCTCTTGTTTTGCAGGGTTCCGGCGATGGCGGATGGCGGGCTGATGAGAGTTGAGGATCGAACCCGCGTGAGGAATAGAAGCGCCTGGAAGCACGTAAGTAAGCGCTTGTAGCCTGCTTCACGATGCGCACTAACTGTCCCTTTTATCTTGCAGGTACAAGTTCGGAGCTTTAGAGAAGCTGAAGGGTGCTGGAATACCCACTGGTTTCGGCGTAGGAAGGAGTAATGGCACGTGAGTAATAAAGTTGTCCAATGTCTTTAAACGCACCTTCTTTTGTCTTTCAGATGCGGGATGCAGCGCCGAAGGCCTCCGGAGCGTGCGAAGAGTAGGTAAGCCTTTGTCTTTCAGATGCCGGAATGCAGCGCGAGGCGTTGGTGACAGCCGATGGACCAGGTAAGAGATGCGCTGCCACTGAAGACCGTAGTGCTAACCTGTTCTTTCTTTGTCTTTACAGGTGCTGCTGAAGACTGGATTCCAGGATGGTAAGCCTTTGTTCCCTTAGGCCCAGGATCAGAAGCAGAAGACACGATGAGCGTTCTGCTGCAGAGAATGCAGAATAACACAAAGCAAGATTCATCCATCGGGTGTGGTTTAAATAGCCTCCTGTAGTGCTTAGGTGTCTCCTTCCACAGCCACGCCTGGGTAAGAAAAGAGTTCCTGCTTTCCAGAAGAGTTCCAGTGTTCTGAATCTAGGGAGTGGCTCCTGCCCCACCCAACAGGAAAAGTAGTCCCAAACAGAAGAGGATCAGGGGTTCAACTGGCAGGTAAGTAAGCAGCATGGTCTGCTGCAGGTAAGTCCACCCAAGCATTATGAGCCCGGCGCTTCCAGCGCTGGGACTGGGCATCTTTATGAGCCTGGTGCCACTGGCGCCAGGACAGGGTCCAAAAGGTCCCAATTGGGACTGGCTGGCACTCGGAACCGGGGTTATGGGTCTGCTTCCAAGGGAGTCGGGCAAGTCCTGATCTTTTGGAAGCAGAGATCATGACAAGTATTGCGTAATGCCGTTTGGGTTAGTCAACGCCCCATCGGTGTTTCAGCGGTTCATGGACCACATCTTCGCTGATATGCTAGGAACTTCCGTAGTAGTGTACTTAGATGACATTTTGGTCTACTCTTCCACTCTAACTGAACATCGGAACCAGGTTAAGGAAGTACTGCAGAGACTCAAGGACAATCGTCTGTACGCTAAGGTTGAGAAGTGCATATTTGAGGCTACCGAAGTACCATACCTCGGCTTCGTTTTATCCTCTAATGGAATACGGATGGATCCGGAAAAGGTTAAGGCCATTCTCAGGTGGCCTGAACCTTCTTCTCCTAAGGATATTCAAAGATTTCTTGGACTGGCTAATTTCTATCGTCGATTCATTCCTCACTTCTCGGAGATGGTACTTCCTCTGACATTGCTTCTTAAGAAAGGAAGTATTTTTGAATGGAATCCTTCTACTCAATCAGCCTTTTCGGACCTCAAGAGACTATTTACCACGGCTCTGGTACTGATTCAACCGGATCAGTCAAAACCTTTTATAGTGGAAGCCGATGCTTCAGGCGGAGCCCTCAGAGCTGTATTGAAGGAGTTGAACATCCCATTGCCTACTGCTCACAAACTCTTACAGTCAGTGAACGAAACTATTCTGTACTTGAGCGAGAGCTTCTAGCTATGAGAAGAGCTTGCGAGGAGTGGAGGCATTTATTACAAGGGGCCACACATCCATTTCTGATTCGCACAGACCACAGGAATCTGCGGGTTCTCCAGCAGATGGAATGCCGTAATTCTCGTAATGCCAGAAGGGCATACTATTTCTCCAACTTTGATTTCCAGATTACATATATACCAGGCTCACAAAATGTGGTAGCTGACGCCCTTTCTAGAAGTTGGGCGGAAGATCAAGAAACGGAAGTCAAACCGATTGAGAAGGAAAGGATATTACCTACCCAAGATTCATAGCAGTGATCAACTGCTTTCTTCAGAAGGTTAGGAAGGAATACAGGACATGGACTAGACAGAAGCTAATGTCTAAAGGTCTTCAGGAGAGAGATGGTTTATGGTTCCACGATTCATCTCTCTTTCTCCCTTCTTCACAACTTCAAGCCAAGGCGCTACATTTTTGTCATGATCTCCCATTAGCTGGTCATAGGGGACAAAAGGCCACCTACGAACTATTGGACAGAAGTTTTTGGTGGCCTTCGATGAGAGCTGATGTTAATTCATATGTTAACTCCTGTTCGGTATGTGCTAGTGCAAAGGTTTCTAGACAGAGACCTTTAGGACTTCTCCAGCAAGCCGATTTACCTTCTCGACCCTGGGAGAATCTATCAATGGACTTTATCTTAGATCTACCTCCTTCTCAGGGGAAGACAGCTATTATGGTTACGGTTGATTGCTTTTCCAAGCAGGCTCATTTTTCCTCTTTAACAGGAGTGCCTTCAGCTTCTGAGACAGCTTCTGTGTTCTTACGAGACATAATAAGACTGCACGGATTTCCTCGAGTGATCATCTCGGACAGAGGAGTACAATTCACCTCAAAATTCTGGTCCATTCTGTGTAAGGAACTTGGTATCCAAAGAGCATTATCACCAGGATACCACCCTCAATCCAATGGACAAACGGAGAGACTAAATGCCACACTGGAGGAGTATCTGCAGTGTTTCTGTAACAAGGAACAAGACAATTGGGCATCATTGTTACCCATGGCGGAGTTCACGTATAACAACACGGTACATACAGCTATTGGAATGAGTCCTTTTCAGTGTACCTATAGTTATCATCCGCATTTTCTACCTCCCAATTCAGCAGGAAGTACCAAGGCTCCGGCTGTAGACGAGGCAGTGTTCAAGATACAACAGACCCATCAATTGGCTTTACAGACTCTAGAGAAGAGCAGAAGGCACTACAAGAGATTAGCCGATGCTAAGAGAAGACCCAATCCTCAATGGGGACCTGGTTGTCTGGTATGGCTATCCACCAGGTACTTACCTCGCTGGACACGTATGGGCACATTTTCTCCAAGATATATCGGTCCATACAAGATCGAGACTAAGATAAATCCTGTCGCCTACAAGTTGAAATTACCACCTCGATTCAAGAGAATTCACCTGGTATTTCATACTTCCTTGCTAAAAGCCTATGTGGAAGATCCTTATCAGAGGAGTATTAAGAAGACAAGTGTAGATCCCAAAGAAACCAAGGAGTATGAGGTGGACAGATTGGTTGATTCACGTTATAGACAGGGTGTCTTGCAGTACCTGGTACACTGGAAGGGATATCCCAGATCAGAGAGAACCTTGGAGCCCAAAACCCATATAAGTGCTCCAAGACTTGTTCAGAAGTTTCACAGGTTGTTTCCGAGCAAACCAGGTGGTGTCCGGCATTGAAGGGGGCATACTGTAATGCATCGACCTTGGAAGATTTGGAACCGATGGAAGTACACCTAACATGGATGCTGGATACTTTGTGTAGCGGTCTATGCCTTATCCATGATGGCCGTCAGCACGTATTTACGCACAACGCACCAGTGCTCCGATGCGTTGTATCTTAGTACTCTCGTACCTTTCCAGCGCTGTGTTGCTGTTTGTTTCACTACCAGTTATTGCTTACGACAGCTTCCTCTCTCTCTTCTATCTTTATCTTTCACAGAGGTAAACGTACTATTTTTGGGTAGCTTATTTTCTCTAATCGGTTTAATCCCTGTTAATCGCACTTGGAGGTTCTTCTTAACTCCTCAGTTCCTGTACTTTTCCTTTCTGCCTTACCTTGCTTATTTTTCTTTCTAAACTTCCGTTTCATATCTTTTCTATTCTTTTCGGCTGGATTCTCTTCTCTCTTTAAAGCCTTTCCATTCTTTGCATCGGTTCGTGATATCGCTGCCTTGGCGTTCAATTACCTTCCGAACAGTTTCCTGTGCTTCTATTGTGCCTCAGTACCTTCGGCACCACCAACTACTCTGTCATCTTTACCGAAGAAGGAAGAGGTCTCGATTCTACTATTCTATCCAACCTGCAGAAGACCATTCACACAGGGTTTTTTCTGCCTACGGCTTTTTCCCTGGAACAGCGGGTTGGCTCCTGGGAGGCTCCTGGGACTTGGTTCCTATCCGGTCACGGTGGCCTCCGGTGAGTCACGCCCGTACTTGCATCAAAGAAGGAGTAAAGAGATCCGAAAGTCACGAAAGAAAGAGAAGACGGAACTCCGAGAAGAATTCGACGAAGATTCAGGTGAGGAGGAGTTTGAAAAGGGATCCAAGATTGCAAGTTTTGACATTTTCTCTCCATAGGCCAGACGTGCCTAAATCCCAAATGGTCACTAGAGATCCATAACCCCTACTATCTAATATCCGACTGGCTAGTTGGGATGGCCTAAAGGCAAACACCTTCTCTAGATGACTCCTTCTGGGGCCTTCAAGGTGGATAAAATCTTGGGGTCTGAAAAGACTAGGAATGGTCTTAACAACTGGGGTGAGTGCTGTGAGGAACCTGAAGGTGTCTCACCCGCTGGTTCCCGGGGATCTGTCATCCAGGTGGCCAGGACACAGCCATCGCTTTTATATTCAGTTCCTGGGGTGGACCAGTGCGGGAGGATCACCTGGATGTGGGGTTTCGGGGGGGGGGGTGACACAGAGGGTGAGACGTGGTATCCCCTTCCCAATAACACCTTTCCCCCGCATCCTACCAGGTAGGATACTTAGGAATTCAAACCCCCAGTTCCCCTTTACCGAGACAAACACTTTCTCACGGACAGGTCATCGTGAGCTACAACAGACTAACACCCGATTTGTATACCTGATATGTCCCATCACAGGGGTCAGGCAGAGTCAGGCAATTAATGATAATCACACACACCTGACTTCCATCACACTTCGGCTTACAGATAAAAGACGGAGAACGAAAGCACACTCTGAGCAAGACAAAATACACAAGGAAACCGCAGTTCCGAGATGGCAGTTTAATACAAGGAGAAAGACGGCGAGACCAAAGAGAGTTGCAAGGAGGGGATTGCCCTTGACCTTTTCAGAAGAAAGAGACTGCTTCTTTCATGAAGCCTCGAGGATAAGAAACGTCAGACCCAGAGATAAGGCATAAGAAAGGTGCATTGTGTGTAGAAGGTCCCTGGGGCTTTCAGCTGAGGCGAGGAGGGCCAATTGCCGGTCCTTAGCACCGACAAGAAGGCTGTTCCAATACAGTCAGCACAGCTGGTAAGTCGGGGAGACTGATAGCAGACCGACCTGTGTTAGAACCAAGATTGCAAATGTCAACAATGTATGAAGAAATTTGCAAAGAACAAAGTACAAGGCGTGCATGGTGAGCGAAGCAAATGTAATTAAGTCCAAGTAATACCTGAACTTGTAAACCAAGGCTGATACCGTATACAGAGTGGTCAGGTGCCACATGGATGCCCATTTGCCTCTGTCATGGTCGAAGCCTAGGCGCAAGGCCTATACGATACTAAATCTAGCAGCACTGCTAGGTATTGCACAAAAATGGAAATACCACCAACCAAACAGGAGTGGATTGCAAAGGTGTGGAACTTTGTGTCGCTAGAATGGATAACATACTCTAATTAGGGGGACCCCGCCAAATTTGCAAAGTAATGGGAGATGGTCCTCTTCTTCGTACATGACGTCTTGCGCTTCCGTCTCCTGCTGGTCACGCCTACTCATACGGTTAAACTCCCCATGATCTGGTGAGAAAATTAACACGCAAGTTATAGTTTCATTCTGAACTTGCCCGCGCTTCTCCTTCTGCTGATCTCACGCTTCAACTCTTAAGCTATGCTGAGACTCCTCAAGTTGATAAAGACACACTTCATTTTTAATTGTACCATTTTATTTGCGGCTTTCAGTTCAGTTAGATTCTCTGGTTACTAAGCGTCTCTTCACGCTATTTACAGTATGCCACCATTTACAATATTATACTAAATAATACTCAGACTCCTACACTACTCTAAGACAGTTTTACAAATGCTCATGTCATTTTCATGGGGATCTTCTGCTTGTCTCTACAAACTTTCTGGATCGTTTCTGTGATGATTTCTTCCTCTGGAATTCTCTTAAAATGAGACCGATTATTCACCCTAGGATGAGCGCTAGCTCAAGGACTTTTCTCAAAGTTCCAAGCTCCCTCACTTGAGAACTCCTGACCAATCAATGTTGAGTGTGTTCCCCTCCATCTGGGAAATAGACTGGCGCTCCTTCCTGTATACACTTTAGTTATGTTATGAGTTGTCCTCGCACAGCACGGCGCAGCTATGTCATTATGCTCATCCCTGATCCGAGAGGAAATAGCCAAAATGCGAGAACACTCTCCAGGCAGATACCACGGAGGGTCACAGCCAAAACGTAAGAACACTTTCCATGCTGACCAAGATTGTACATTAAAACGAGCAGAGTGACTGATGCTTGTAATATAATCCAATAGTAAGAGGAAGGCAGCAAACAAAACGCAAACAAGTTCCTCCTCCAAATAATAAAATGAGCCGAGGAGAAGCTGACGCAACCGCTGGGGAAGTGCAGCAACAAATCCTCCAAAATGTCACATGGTGCATAAACATACAACATATGGAACAGACCAACCAAATTCCTCCAAAATCCAGGAATTCCAGCCATAGCCTTACAAGCAACAGATAGACTAGAAGAACATCTTGAAAAACGCAAAGCAGTACTCATGTATTGCCTTGGATCTGAGGCACAAAAAAGGTGCAAGCACCTTGCCTCGCCCCCAGACTTGCACGCAAACATATCTGATGAAACGATAAAAAACTAAATATGGACTACAAGGAAGTGCCCTTGCAAGTGCCTGTTATGCCGGGAGTAGCCTTGCAGTTCTTGTACTACGAATACCACCGCTCTCAATTGCTTTGCTACGATCTATCTTGTGAAGCCCCGCCCCCCTGTGGTCCACCTTCTTACTTAAGGCGCGCACCCCTGCAAAGTGCCCGTGCAAGTGCCTGTTACACCTGTTTGGCCTGGGTGGCGGGGTGAAGGTGGTAAACCAATACGCCTTACGACTTAGATCAGCTCGAGTCAATTGTTCTCCTAACTTGCCTACGTGGCGCATGCCCGCCTTATCTCACGTGTTGCATGCGTTTCACGGTGATGAGAAGGACGAGGAGCAATACTATTAGACGCCTGCGGCAGGGTAGGTCTCAACTGTATTTTTGTACTTTTTGTTGTCTGTTCCCGTGTGCTATTTGTAAATATATAAAGGTGTCCGGGCACACGTTACCTTCATAGTATTAGCATGCCGCCTGTATTTGTGTCGGTTTCGTTAAATGCTGCGTCAGGGAACACTTCGCCACACCATTTGAATATTGTACTGCGGAGCACACAGACATACCCTTAGTCTTAGAGTTAGTTGGGTCTGTCTGTCACCCTCAACTGTAGCTACACACCGATTGGACGTTTTTGGCGTCAGACGGCATCAATCTCTGGTTGTTTATACATAACGTTTGACACCTGGCACTTTGCTTTCATTCCAACATCTCACACATCATAGCTTTAGCAACTTGTTATGTTCTAACCTATCCTGAGTCTGTGGCCATTCCCTATGTATGTGTGAGGCTGAGTTTGGAATGTTTAGTGTGGTGTATTCCATTTGGAATGTGATGGTATGAGTGCCAAGGTTCTCCCTCTGTCAGTTGGAAAAGGATCTGGGCAGAGGGGGACCAGTGGATGCTTCCCTCCCTTATAGTCTTGTCTTTCCTGTAACTTAGTACCTGTGACTTATGTACCACGAACCCACTAAAGTATCTTAACTTAACCTGGTCTCCTGGCACATCATTGCAACCCCTCAACTTGCGTCCTAACACTGGCGACGAGGACTGTTCTTTACCAAAGAGCAAGGAAGGAGAGAAAAGAAGGAAAACGCAGGACATCAGGGACAACAAAGGCAGGAGTGGCATTGAGTTGTCACCAGGAAGAAGCAGGGACTTTGAAGCATCCACCGCCCCCCCCCAAGCTGAGCGCGCCCCATGTCCTGCATGACTGATTAGTAAGGGACATTTGTAGTAACATTGGGGGGGCAGCGCTGTTCACCTTCATTTTTTCTGCCATTTGCCACATCAGCGCTTTTGAAAATAATAAGGCACAGGCGCATTTTTATTTTGGCCCTTCATAAGGTGTCAGTGGCGTATTGTTAGCAGAGCAAGGGGTCGTGGGAACAAAAGAGTGACTTTGATTGTCAGTAGTGGAAGTCCAAAAGACTGTCACAGCAGTGTTTGGAAAATGCTGTGATTAGAAGGGGCTGCTAATTACAATTGACACTAACCAGAAGTGAAAGGCACACGCTGCGCAGCTGGAGATAACCCTTTATTACATTCAGCGCTGCGTTATTTTGTTGTGTGCCACTTTGGGGAGGCGAGCAGAAATCCCAGCTGTGGCACAGGTGACGGTTGGTCTAGAGAGCTCCGTCCGTGGCCCTGCTGTCCATATGACTGATGACGTCACTATTCTGCTGGTGGTGTTGGCGATGAACACAATGCAAATGGAATGTTACTGCTAGCATTCGGTATTACTGGATTGTTACATGTACTGCAAGTACTGGAGGAAGCAGTGTATGGTAAAGAACATTCCGTCGTAATTCAACGTGTAGCAGGCATCTAAAAGAATGGTCGGACACACACATTTGCATGTCATGAGGGATTTCAAGGCTTTCAACATGAAGGTCGCAGGTGTTTTCTTTCCATTAGCAGCTACAATTTTGTCCGATCGGACTTTCAGGGAAGTGTTTCTGCCTATCGCACATCAGAAAACGTAATTGACCTCCAAACTCAAAATATTTTGCCTTATGTCCCTGACAATTTTTTTTGTGTGACATTGTCATTCTGCTTAATCGGATATATTAAGTAGTTGAGAGCAACATGTAATGAATTCATCAACGTCTTTTAATATTGGAAAAGCAAAGGCCATCACTTGCTGCGATGTTGTTTAAAAAAAAAAAAAGCAAAGTATTTATATTGAAAGTGATGCAAAGTATTTGGAAAATGAAGACAATGCATCATTTTGGTAATGTGATTTAAGAAAACATAGGTCACTAATGTGCAGGCATTTTGTTGTAGTTTTTGATGGCTTCTTATATGGCACTCAATGTACAAAAGAGTTTCCTGTCGTTTGTGCCAAAGTGTTGACACGTGTGTTGCTCTATAGCGGTCATGTATTTGGTGTTTCATGATTGGTGCCAAAGTAGTTATTGGTGTGTGTCAAAGGTGTAGGCATTAATGTTGCCCAAGGGTGGGCAATTGTTTTTTTTTTAGCCATATGTGGCAATGAGCCAATGAAAGGAATGTTAAGTTATGGTGCCATTGTTGTTGGTGGCAAGTTTTAAATGGTAATGGTATGGACCTAAGGTTATGGCACCAATGGTTTATGGCAAGTTTTTAGGTAATATTATGGAATTTAGGCAACCAAAAGAAAGGTTACCCTATGAAATGGTCAAGTGTTTTTTTTCTGTGCACTAATACAAATTCTTTCCACAGTTACCTCTATACAAAGACTCTGCAAGCATAACATTCTGAACTTTTATTGCGGCGATCCTGAATTTTCGGATTTTCAAAATTTTGTAATGCTGAATTCGTCTTTTTTTTGTGTGGATATTGTGAGTGCTTTAGAACCATTGCACTTCTGTGTCATGGTCACTTGACAATGTTTTACACAAATGTAACAAAACTTTTCCCACAGGTATTTTAAACAAATTAATTCTGCAAGAATGATTTTTGGGACTCGCTCTGGTGATGTACTTTAAACGTTTTATATTCCCAAAACGTCATACTGAATTTGTTCATTAATTGTTTTTAGGGTAACTATGTGGGTTATTAAAGCTGACCACCTGTGTGATTGTGGTTGTGTGGTCGTCTGAGTGTCAGTAGGTGAGAGCATGCTGTGTTCTTTAGTTATGGTGTTAAGCATTGAACCTAGGGTGCCGATGTTATGTGCTCAGCTGCGGCGAGCATTCAGTAGTTCAGATAGTAAACCTTCAGTGGTTTCATGGTTAAATGCTCAGTGGTGAGCACTGGTTGTTCGAGGTCTGTGGCCAGGTTACGGACCTGGTGTTGTTGGCATGTTGTTTGTGTCAATTTGTTGGTAAGAAATTGTTGATCTCTTGGTAGTACCAACTTTGGTGATCCACGTCACCCATGTTGTGGTTGGTGCCCGGCAGTATGTCTGGTTGAGATATCAAATGGTTTTGCTTTAGGCGGTTAGAGGGGTTTAACCCTGTTGTTTCTTGTAAGAAGCTTTGATGTTGGAGATTGACGAAACAGGGTTAACGAGGTGATGCAGGTGGTTTGGATTGTTTATAGGATTGTGGGCTGGTCCCTGTAGATGAGCTTCATAAGTGGCCATTATGGTGCTGGTGAGTGTTTTTGCAATGTATTCGCTATTTCCAGCTATTTTATGGTTTTGGTAGGGAATAGCATTTTGCTTTCTGTCGTTCGCAGGATGGATTTTGGAAGAAATGTTTTTGAGATTTATGTTAAATGTTAAAGTTAAATGTTAAAGGTATTTGTACTGCGCACCGTCGCCAATGGAATTGGTCCCCAGGCGGATCTATAAATGATAAAGGTGGAATGGGTTAGTAAGGTGAAGAAGGGAGTAGGATAGTGAGAGGAGTGGTGTTCTGTTGGCATCATCAACTCGGTATACACCGGGTGCTGAGCTTTGGTGCAGGTATCGGATCGGAGTCAGTCCGCGTGTGCTGTTGTTCCGGCTTGTGTGTTGTTGCAGTGTTGTGAAGTGCGTGCGGCTTGTTGTGCGAGAGATGGTTGTGTGAGTTTTTTGAGTGAGATAAATATGCAGAGTTTGAGCTTATATTGGTTAGTGGGTTACCTGACCTTTACCATGCTAACATTCACAGCTCTGTCCGAGTGCGGCACCTGTCGGCCTCCACATTCCCATCCAGACGCGGCGCAGGCCAACGCCCAGGTCTCCATCCAGGCGTGGTCGTGCCAGCACTCACACTCCCACCCAGACGCGGCGCAGGCCAGTGTCCAGAGACCAGTTCAGTTGTGGGCATGCCAACATTCCCAACTCCATCTGAGCGCAGGCCAACGCCCAGGATTCCATCCAGGCGTGGTCATGCCAACACTCACACTCCCACCCAGATATGGTGCAGATGTGTTCATTTACTTCTTCCCCTGCTCTTCTCTTTTATTGAGTTGTTATGAAAGGGGGTTGATGTGTTATGTTCTAACCTATCCTGAGTCTGTGGCCATTCCCTATGTATGTGTGAGGCTGAGTTTGGAATGTTTAGCGTGGTGTATTCCATTTGGAATGTTATGGTATGAGTGCCAAGGTTCTCCCTCTGTCAGTTGGAAAAGGATCTGGGCAGAGCGGGACCGGTGGATGCTTCCCTCCCTTATAGTCTTGTCTTGCCTGTAACTTAGTACCTGTGACTTATGCGAACCCACTAAAGTATCTTAACTTAAACTGGTCTCCTGGCTCATCATTGCAACCCCTCAACTTGCACCCTAACACAATTCTAATGTACATTCCGTCATAAAGGTAAGACATGTGTGAATTGGTTCTAGAGTTACTCTTGATAATTGTGCGATATATTGCGTTTTGCATACCTAGTCCTCTATACCTAACTCATTATTATGGTTAGGGGACTAAGAAGTGGGAAACGCTTAAATAATTCGAACACTGAGCAACAAATGGACTCTCAGGGTGCATCCCAAGCACACAAGTCCCTTGTCAATGTTGAACAAACCCCAGCACTGCAATTGCATACGCATGGACTGCCTGCTATGACAACACCAGGGTGCAATGGTCGAGATGTTAATGAACTAGAGGTGACAAAGCCTCCACTCCTGAAGTTAGCACAGACCCACACAGCTCCGCCCCCCCCGCGATCAGCCAATTCCTTCCAATTATGCCCTGCACGAAGTGGACGACAAGGAAATTAAAGTGCCTCGAAGTTCAGATTCCGACCCAACTGCCAATTCTAGGTCTCCCATGTCTGCATATTTGACGGATGGCTCGCCTAATCATATATCGGACGTTTCAATTATGGCTCCAGCCATAAAGGCCGAACTGGGGAAACGAATTAGAGTTTCACTTGGTCATGCAACCCCTGTCTCACTTCTTCCTTCAGACGTTGAAGAGGTAGGTTTGCATAACCATCCCCATACCAAGCATTTTGAGCAATTAAATGTACATGGAAAGACATACACTAGGGCAAATCATATTACAGCTGCTAGTTCTCTCTCTTCTCCCACTAATGAGC
Source organism: Ambystoma mexicanum (assembly GCF_040938575.1). Lineage (NCBI taxonomy): Eukaryota > Metazoa > Chordata > Amphibia > Caudata > Ambystomatidae > Ambystoma > Ambystoma mexicanum. Next base: position 1,300,476,798 of record NC_090923.1, on the reverse strand, counting down.
TGGTATGAAATGAGAATATTAGGAGCCGAACATATAACAACAACTGGCAAAATGACTCTTTATCAAGCATGAAGCAACATAGCGCAGAAACCAAGTTTTGCACATTGAATGGCAGCAGCACCCAATCATTTGATCTCAATGAACCCGATAACTTCTCCTTTCTGGTTCTAACTCGCATCTTAAATCTTCTTGATAAGGGGCACGATTTAGCCCATCTTGAGCTAAGAGACATAAAGTCATCTATATCTGACATCACTGGCAAACTCAACAATTTAGAGGGCTTTATGTACGTACGCATATGAACATTTCATCTACACAAAATTGGAATGAATAATGGAAACAAAACTCCTGTGATAGTGGGTGAACCAATTAAAGCTAATATTATAGGGTACAGCACTAAGGCTACTCAAACTACAGAGAATAGCTCAGCAGAAGTAGCTTCAAGTAAATCTGACGCGGATGCAGTCAGAAATCTATCTCTTTGCAATGAAAGCATGGCAGAGGCTTCTACCAGCTCATTACTACAAGCAGTCTCGCACAATACGGAGAAAATAGCTGATATTTTGACTAATCTCAAGAATATACAGGGATTGCTCCAGCAAGAAGGCGCAAAGTCTTATATAATGAGCGAAACGAATGAGACGGATTTAGTGGCAGCATACGATGCGCCAAATAGTCCTACTCCACTCACTGACATCATAGATAGTAACGACAAGGCAGGATCAGTTGTGACAATTGCCAATTTCTTCTGTTAAGGAAGATCATGAACTCGGCAATTCACACTTCCCACGCAGAATGAAGCGTGTGGAAATAGAGCTAAAAAAATAAGATTAAATAGGAAACAAATCCAAGAATGTCTGGGGAAAAATATCATGGGTCATAATTCAAATATGAAAAACAATGTAATCTTTCCAACGATGATGAGATCATCAATTTAAATCAACTCGATGAGGAATCGAAATCACTTCTTGATATCAAAGAAACCAAGACCAAGCAGAAAAACATACCTACATTATCAGGTAATTATGTTCCTAGACTTGTAGAACAGCGTGTGAGCTCGCCACTGCCTAATAACCCCACAAAGCACCCGATTGATGTTAAAACAATCAACCCCATCACTGTCCCCTACCATCTTCTAATCAATGAAAACAAAATTAAATAACCACAATTATCTCAATTCTTTCCTATACTATGCAACAATAAAGTAAGGGGTCTTGATGCTAGTGTTACATTGAAATCATGCAGTAATGCCAAAGCCAAAGCCACTTATACTGGCTCTAATAACTTAAGCGAGCAGGGGACTGGTATTTTGACGTCTGAAAAAAGGCGATACTCACTCGAGCCCTAAAGTCGAAATCCAAGCTCAGTCCAAGGGGGCCGTGGGGTCCCAATGCCCCCGCAATGACAACCATATAACTCCAAAAGATCCGGAAGAGAGTAGGGACAAAGTCGCTAGTCAGTTGCAAAATCAGTCTAACAGCCCTCCAGTTCACTCCTGACTGGTACGTTAGTCGCTGGTTTTGTTCCTCCCTTTCTGCACCCGTCTCCCTCACCTTTTGTTAATATCCGGCTCTAACATAAATGTCGTCAGGCCTAGTACGGGAGTCGCCTGTCTGTTTCTATTTCCTTTCCACTCCACCCCTCCCTTTCTTATCTATGTCTTAGCTCTTGCACTATCTGAAAATCACCAGGCCAAGTACGATAGTTAATTTCACATTCTTATTGTTCATGGCCTGTAGGAATGTAATTGTATTTTCCCTGGTTCCCTCCCTTGCCTTGAAGCGCTTTGAAACACATCGGGCGTCATTACGAGTCCAGCAGTAGCAGCCTGCCAGTTTTTCCGGCGCAGCTACCACCGGACCAGAAATACCATTCCGCCTCTGTGATTGCCAGAATCACTGGGGCATTACAACCCCGATGACCCAGTAATTCCGGAGGCGGAATTCCGTAAATCCCCATTCCCATGGAGTTCCATAGGACTCCTGGGTATGGGCACAATGGAAACACTTGTTCCGTCTACGATTGAGCTGGTGTTTCTATTTCCGCCTGCAGGCGGGTGGAGTTACTCCCGCCAGGTCAGACCTGGCGGGAGTGACACCTCCCGCCTGCAGAACTCGGAATCAGCCAGACCGGAAACAAAGGTAGCGGCGGATTTACCGCTACCGTTGATTCCCGACTGGCAGGGTCATAATGAGGCCCATTGTGTATAGGCGCTATATAAATAAACTATCATATCATATCTGCCCAATATTATGGGATGGTTTAGTGATCCCTCAGTAAAGTGAAAGGCAGAGGCTAAATCAAACCTTTATGCTAAATACTTTTAGACAAAGTCTGTCATTGCGCACGCTCATCTCTGATGATATAGATTGGATAACCTTGCATAACAACAATAATAAATCGCATGATCTGTGGATTTCACTCCCACATAATTATGAAACTTGTCTCGGAGCATAAATCTGACCTAGCACTTCTAGGACTTGTGCCTCACCTATTTAATACTAAGGCGGCAGCAACAGAAGAGTCTGTAGGAACAGAGGAACCCAAGAGACGTCTACGTGTGGCGACACCAACAAATCTCAGAATGTAGAGCTGATAGCGAAATTCTCTACAATTGCCAGTACGGTCAAAGACTGGTCCTGGCTAGAACTGCTTAGGAACAGCTTCTTACTAATCCAAAAAGCAAATGCACAAGCATAGCCAGAAAGGCATTGTAATCTAATCTTGGAACTTGTGTGGCTTTTCCAATCTATTTGCTTGATTCCCACTAAAATGTCAGTAATAATTATTTTACAAGAGACAATGAAATTGGACTACTTTCTCATCAATGGCTATACAAACATATATACAAGCAGCTAAGTGTGGGTCTGCTGGTAGACCGGCAGGTGGCCTCGCAATCTTAGTGGACAATAACATAGGAGTCTATACCACTTTGATTGAAAGCTCAAATGAACTATTGGTGATAGAACTTAGCCCTTGTAGCCAACCTAATGTCGTTTTTCTGATAATCTCTATTTATTGGAATTCGGCCACAATGCCAATGGACTCCATCTTTTCACAGATAGACACCTTACTAGAGGATCTCTTTATTCGACATTGTCAGAAATCCACAGCAATTACTTGACCACGTAGTGTAGCTGGAGATTTCTTCCCAACAATGCCACTGACTGGCTGCCTAATAACAGACAGTCTGTGGCATTCTTTGAAAGATAAAAATCCACGAACCGCCTGGAGGATCCCAGAAGACCCCCAGAGGATCAATCACAAGGCGATGCCAGCAACTCCAGGACCCTATGAAAAACACCCTGATTAAGTAACTGTCAGAGATATCTTCCTCTGCTTGTGAAGAGTCTGATCCCCTGTCCTCCCCTTCCTCCTCACCTCTGATCTTTCGATGTGAAGCAAGCTTCGGATTATCTTGTGTTCGATTCTTTCCCTTTTTTTTTTGCAGGGAAGGACGACCGTGAAAGGACGCCACAGTGACACCCAATGGGTGAACTGTGGCTACCCTCCTCAGCCGTAATACTGTGGGGAAAAAGCCGGCGGCATAAAAAACCCCAGAAAGGAATGCTTCAACTGAAGAGATGAGTGAACTCGGAATATCCGGATTAACCTGAGTAGGTCCAGTAGTAGTAAGTTTGGATCGCCACAACAATGTACAGGAAAAGGCAGGCAGTCCGTAGGCAAGCAGGAGTCAGTGCAAGGAAGAACAACAAAGTCACTGGGATAAGGCAAGGCAGTCCGTTACACAGAAAGTGGTCGATACACGGGAAGTAAACTCGTAGGTAAGACTGGAAGGAGGAAATGAAAGAAGGTAAGGCTGAAGTAAAAGAACACCAGACGGGAGGACGGGACAGGAGGGAGAAGGGGACGGAAGGTAGAAGGAGAAGGGTAAAGGGGACGGAGGCGAAGAGATAAGGTGGAAATACAAAGAGCAAGGACGGAAGGGAAACGAGGCGAGAAAGAGAGGGCAAAACTCTGAAGAGCGAGTACAAGGAGTACGGAAGCGCAGGCGATCAGGAAAACTGTTCGTTGCAACGCATCCGACCCCGGAAGTGAGTGGCTTATAACGGGCGTCGGAATGCGTTAAAAGACTAGACTCGTACTCTGCGCTTCGTTGTACGTGAAGGAACCAGTAATGGAGGACGCAGCTTCCATTTAGTCCACAGCCGCCAGGTTCCTTGAGGTATGACAGTATGCCCCCTCCTAAGGTCCACGCCTCCTGGCTTGCTCGGATTATTACGATGGAACTTGTACAACAGCAAGGGGGTATTCAAATGTGATTTAGGTTCCCAGGTGCTTTCTGAAATAGGGTATCCTTTCCAACGAATCAAGTATTCTAAGCGTCCTCTATGATACCGGGAGTCACATATCTGGGCCACCTCATAGATATCCTTAGAAGGGTCGTTGGGTACAGAGTTGCTGCTTGTCTTACGGGTCCATCTATCTTCAACAAAAGATTTTAGTTGAGAAGTGTGAAACACCGGATGAACTCGGCGTAAGCTTGATGGTAGCTGAAGACGAAAGGCCACAGGGTTTATGACCCGAGAGATTTTGTAGGGTCCAATATATCTCGGGGATAGTTTTGAAGGATGTACCCAACGTGGTAGGAATTTGGTTGACAGGAGTACTTTAGAACCAACACCCCATTCTGGAACTGGTCTGCGGCGTTTATCTGCTTGGGTCCTGTTTCTTTCTTGGGCCTCCTTCAATCCCAGCCTAGCTTGGTTATGTGCCTCTCGGATAGTTGTCAATGAGGCTTCGGCCGAAGGAACAGAACTCTCTATGTCAACTAATGGAAGTAAGGTGCGGGGATGGTAACCGTAAGTGCAGAAAAAAGGGCTGATTCCGAGGGCAGAGTGTTTGGCGTGATTATAAGAAAATTCTGCCATAGGAAGTATCTGGACCCAATTGTTTTGCTGTTGGTTAACTAAACACCGGAGATACTGTTCTAATGTCCCGTTAAGCCGTTAAGGCGTTCCGTCTGTCCGTTGGATTGTGGATGGAATCCCGAGGTGAGAGCTCTCTCTATACCTAAGCCTTTACAGAGAGCGGACCAGAAATGGGATGTATACTGGCTGCCTCTGTCCGAAATGATCTTAGTAGGTAGACCGTGTAACCTGAATATGTCCTTCAAGAATATTTCCGCCATACTGGAGGCAGAAGGTACTTTGGGCAAGGGCGAGAAATGTGCCAACTTTGTGACCGAATCAATCACCACCATGATACAGGTACAACCTTGTGACTCTGGTAAGTCAACGATGAAATCAGTAGATATAGTGGACCACGGACCCGTAGGAATGGCACAGGGTTCCAACAATCCCAGAGGTCGTTGCGTGGTGGATTTATTCCGAAGGCAGGTGGTACAAGATTGTACATATTGTTTGGTGTCTTCTCTCATGTTGGGCCAAAAGAAGTGTCGTATTAGAAAATCCTGTGTACAACGAATACCACGATGTCCGGCAAACCTTGAGTCATGACACCAGGATAACGCCGTCTTCCTTAAAGCTGGCGTGGGTAAGTACAATTTATCTTTTACCAGATAAAGTCTGTCTTTAATGACATACTCCGACCGATTGTCATGCATTTCATCCTCGAATCTTCCTCTTGAATTGTCCCTGACGCGTTGTAAAAAGGTAGAAATAATTCCAATTCTTTGTGTTCTAGGAAACATCAACTCCTTTGTGGATTCCGATTCAGGCAGATAATCACTGCGCCGGGACAGGGCATCAGCTACCAGGTTTTGTTTCGCCTGGGATATAGGTGATCTCGAAGTCAAACTGGGCGAAGAAATGTGCCCATCTTGCCTGCCTAGTGTTATAGCACTCAAATTGACGTAACACTTGCAGATTTTTGTGATCAGTCCGAAGGGTAAAAGGAGGTTCCCCACCTTGGAGGAGGTGGCGCCATTCAGCACAGGCTAATTTCATTGCGAGTAACTCTCGCTCTATAACCGAGTAATTCCGTTGACTGATGTTCAGGGTTTTGGAGAAATAGGACACCGGGTGTTCCTTACCATGGTGTTCTTGTAGCAAGACCGCTCCTACAGCGGCTGAAGAGGCGTCGGTTTCCACGATGAAAGGGCTGTGCTGATCGGGTTGTCTTAGGACAGGAGCTGAACAAAAGGTCTGTTTTAGTTGTTGAAAACTCTTCTCCGCCTGAGGAGACCATTGAAATGGAGAGGAGGATTTCTTCAGAAGAGTGGTCATAGGAAGTACCTGTAGAGAGAAATTTGGGATGAATTTTCGATAGAAGTTAGAAAGGCCAAGAAATCTCTGAATGTCCTTAACCGTCTTAGGGGATGGCCAGTCAAGGATGGAATTGACTTTTTGAGGGTCCATTGCAATGCCCTCAGAGGAAAGGACGTAACCTAAGTAGGAAATGGATTTAGCTGAAAAGACACATTTTTCAAGTTTAACCGAAAGATGATTTTTTTGCAACCTGTGGAATACCTCCAGGACGTGGGCAAAATGTTCTTATTGGGTGCGAGAGAAAACAAGGATATCATCTAAGTAGATGAGTACTGAATGACCCAAGAGATCAGAAAAGAGTCTGTCCATGAAGCGTTGGAAAATGGAAGGGGCATTGACAAGGCCAAATGGCATTACTTGATATTCATAAAGTCCAAAGGGGGTCCTAAACGCAGTCTTCCACTCATCTCCAGAGCGAATACGAAGCAAATGATAAGCGTTCCGCAGATCTAGTTTAGTAAATATCGTGGCCGACTGAACGGCGTGAATGATTTCTGAGATGAGAGGCATGGGATACCTGTCCTTTGTAGTTACCTTGTTTAGTCCCCTGTAATCGATACACGGACGCAGTTCTAGTGTGTCTTTCTTGGGAATAAAAAATAAAGAGGCACCTGCAGGAGATCTAGAAGGCCTGATCAAGTCATTGGCCAGATTCTTATCAAGATATTCTCGCAGATATCTTCTTTCTTGGAGTGTCAAAGAAAACATACGACAAAAAGGGACCAGAGCCCCCGGATGCAGATCAATTTTGCAATCTTCAGGTCTGTGAGGAGGAAGCTCAAGAGGTGTCTTCTCTGTCACTACATCAGTGTATTCATTGAGAAAGGAAGGTAAACAATGTATTGTCTTTGATTCTGTACCGTTGGTGGTTTGGATAGTAGTAAAGGTAGGTTTGGGCAGGCAGTTCTTTTTACAGAAGGTTGAGTGAAAACTTAAAAGGTTTCTGGTCCAATCTATAGAAGGGTTGTGTCGACGGAGCCAACCTATGCCCAGAATGAGAGGGAAGTGTGCTGCTCGGATAATGTCAAAGGATAGACGTTCAGAATGTTCCATGATGCACACAGTGAGGATCTCTGTGGAATGAGTAATCAGGCCTGAGCTTAAAGGTTCTCCATCAACACCTTCTACTTTCTGATCTTCGGTCTTGGCTACTCGGATGAGTCCGTGGCTTTCGGCCCACTGAGTGTCTATGAAATTGCCAGCGGCCCCACAATCCAGGAGAGCCTGGGTCTGAATGGAGGTCTTGCCGATAAGTAGGGTAACTGCCATCACCATGAGTCGGTCATCATTACTTCCTTCCAATGTAGTGATTGAAAGGGTCACAAAGGGACTAGGACTCATCCCTCGGTAGTGAGTCCCCAAACTTACCGAGGGTGCCCGTTTCCCGAACGTCTCGGGGGTACATCTGGGCAGTCTCGAAGTAAATGCGTCGGAGATCCACAGTACATACACAGACTTCCTTCTCGTCTTCTTCTGCGTTCTTCAACCGTGAGAGGGGCACGGGTCGTGCCTATCTGCAAAGGTTCTTCTCGCGTGGAGCGTGTCGAGGAAGGTGATGTCAGAGGGAGGGAAACAGGAGGTATAGGGATCCCCATCTTTGTCTTTCGACGCTCTGCTCGTCGTTCGGTTAATCGGAAATCTATTCGCAATGTAGCTGTGATGAGATCTGTAAAGGTGAGAGGTCTTTCTATGCGTGCTAGTTCGTCTTTGAGTTCTTCTCGCAGACCTCTCCGGAATATGGCGTATTGTGCCTGTTCTTGCCAGCCCGCCTCAGCGGCTATTTGTTTGAACAACGTGATGTAGGACATTAAGTCGGAGTTCCCTTGTCTAATGTCCAACAGGTCCTCCGAGGCCAAATACGTACTCTCAGTACGTAGGAAGGTCTGCTTCATCAATGTCTTGAATGCTTCATAGTCTTGTAACACGGGATCTGCTCTGTTGACCAGCATGGTAGCCCAGGCCAGAGCATTGCCTGACATGTGAGTTATCATGAATCCGACCTTAGCGTGTCCTGAAGCAAATGCATGGGAACGGAATGAAAAATGGAAGTTACAAGCATCCAAGAACTCCTTCAAATTCTTGGGCGTCCCTTCAAACTTCCCCGAGACTAAGGGTAAGGGAGGAAGATCCGAGGTAGGTGGGTTCTGTTCCGCCACCCTCTGCTGTAAGGCGGCATTAGCGCCCTTACGATTTTGAACTTCTAAGTTCAAGTTCTGGACAGCTGCCACTAACTCCTGCACCTGTTGCGGAGTAGCCATAGGGATTTGCGGGCGTTGCAATCTGTCAGAGATATCTTCCTCTGCTTGTGAAGAGTCTGATCCCCTGTCCTCCCCTTCCTCCTCACCTCTGATCTTTCGATGTGAAGCAAGCTTCGGATTATCTTGTGTTCGATTCTTTCCCTTTTTTTTTGCAGGGAAGGACGACCGTGAAAGGACGCCACAGTGACACCCAATGGGTGAACTGTGGCTACCCTCCTCAGCCGTAATACTGTGGGGAAAAAGCCGGCGGCATAAAAAACCCCAGAAAGGAATGCTTCAACTGAAGAGATGAGTGAACTCGGAATATCCGGATTAACCTGAGTAGGTCCAGTAGTAGTAAGTTTGGATCGCCACAACAATGTACAGGAAAAGGCAGGCAGTCCGTAGGCAAGCAGGAGTCGGTGCACAGGAAGAACAACAAAGTCACTGGGATAAGGCAAGGCAGTCCGTTACACAGAAAGTGGTCGATACACGGGAAGTAAACTCGTAGGTAAGACTGGAAGGAGGAAATGAAAGAAGGTAAGGCTGAAGTAAAAGAACACCAGACGGGAGGACGGGACAGGAGGGAGAAGGGGACGGAAGGTAGAAGGAGAAGGGTAAAGGGGACAGAGGCGAAGAGATAAGGTGGAAATACAAAGAGCAAGGACGGAAGGGAAACGAGGCGAGAAAGAGAGGGCAAAACTCTGAAGAGCGAGTACAAGGAGTACGGAAGCGCAGGCGATCAGGAAAACTGTTCGTTGCAACGCATCCGACCCCGGAAGTGAGTGGCTTATAACGGGCGTCGGAATGCGTTAAAAGACTAGACTCGTACTCTGCGCCTCGTTGTATGTGAAGGAACCAGTAATGGAGGACGCAGCTTCCATTTAGTCCACAGCCGCCAGGTTCCTTGAGGTATGACAGTAACAGCACAATGCAATATATTCGTAGAGTACTATATGTAGCAGAACCAACCTCTAATGGGAGGAAGACAGGAGCCGGTAAGAAGTGCAGGGAAAACTATCCTCCTTAATTCTGTGACAGAGCAAACAAAAGACAATAGAATAAGTGGTGGAAGTTCTAAACGTCTGAGAAATATGTGCAATGTGAATTATGTACCTTACCGTGGACCCAAGGAATGTCAGCATGGAAGAACAAGGAGTAAATGCCATATCCAGGTAGCAACAGCCCAACTGTGCCCGATGACACGAGGACGCCTTCGAAGAGTCTATAGTTCCAAATGGGAGGACCCGACGAAACAAGGACGAACAGAAGCACACCAAGCAGGCAGTCACTAGTCCAAGGTGTACGACTGGAGGAAAACGGAATAAGGGCAGATGTTACACTGGGATACAAGCACTTCAATTGGAAGGTCGTAGTGAAGGTTCAGTCAAACAGGTCCGGTACAACGTGGTTCGTGGGAAGCACAAGAGACGCTGCATAGAAATGAACAGCACACGAAGCAGACAAGGGAGCAGCAAGACAATCCAAAGGAAACATTCCAGGGTCGAAATACCAAAGTTCCAATAATATCCAGGCAAACAAAGCAGACAAGGAGTAGGCAGGAGACCGATCCAAAAACGAAGTCTGAGGTCGAGGCAGCAGAAATCCAGAAAGTTAAAAAAAAACAGGAAACAAAGCACACTTCTGCGTAATCAGAAGCGCGGGACCCATGGCAATCGAGCACTAAGTAATGCAAGGTCACATGACATGGATGCGAACGTGATGACGAAACAATCACGGGCGCCATAGTTTCCATGCCAACCGCCAGGAACGACCTGTGGGAAATGTAGTGCAAATCATGACATGGTGTAAAACGGCGAAGGTTCTTATGCAGAACGAGTCGCTTAGCCGTCAACTGAGGTCTGGGTGAGATGAGTGTGTGTTTACTCATAGTTTGTGAAGTATCATGTAAACTAGCAGAGCCTGTGAGACCTTGTGTGCGTGACTGGAGTCTAGTGGTAGGTGGATAACTAACAGTACCCTCTCCCAAAGAGCGCCTCACTTTAGAGTTAGACCAGAAATCAGAAAGAAGAACAGGTGCATGAATATTTCCGGCTGGTTCCCAAGTGCGATCTTCCAGCCCATAACCGTTCCAATCCACCAAATACATTCTCACACCCCTCTTGACCTTAGTATCTAGGATACCACTAACCTCATACTCATCAGAACCCCCAACTGCCACATGTCTAGAACGAGGTAGTAGCCGAAGGTCTGCATGCACTGGTTTGAGCAAGGACACATGAAAAACGGGATGGATTTTCCAGGAACTAGGCAAAGCAAGTATAACGACCACTGGATTGATGATGGCAGTGATCTCATAAGGACCAACGTAGCGTGGTTGTAAAGACCTTCGTCCAGTTAAGTGGAGATGTTTAGTTGCCAACCAGACCTTCATCCCGATGGAATAAGAGGGAGAAGCAGAACGATGAGCTTCAGCGTGAAACTTGAAACGAGCCTGGGCTTCCACAAGATGCAGCCTGATAAGCTCATGTGTTTTTTTCAATCCGTTGGCACAGGTAGTAGCGGCAGGGTTGCAAGGTATTATCGTCAAAGGACTTGGAAAAGCCAGAGGATGACGGCCATAGGTAGCGAAGAAAGGAGAGGTACCCGTGGCCGTATGTACTGTACTATTATAGGCAAACTCAGCCACTGGTAAGGCTGACAACCAGGAATCCTGATAATGTATCATCAAACAACGGAGATACTGTTCCAGAGTAGCATTCAATCTCTCCGTTTGCCCATCAGTTTGAGGGTGAGAGGCGCTTCAATAACGGTCTTCAATACCAAAACAACCTGTCAAGGCTCGCCAAAATCGAGAAGTGAACTGCGAACCACGATCCGTCACTATGATGGACGGTAATCCAAAAGGACGGAAAACATGCTTTAAAAACAGATCTGCCAAAACAGGAGCTGTCGGAAGGCCACGACATGGAACAAACAAGGCGTATTTCATGAAATAGTCAATGACCACCCATATAGTATCATGACCTTGTACAGATGGAAGTTCGACTATGAGGTCCATAGAAATCATAGATCAGGGATGTTCAGGGATCGGTAATGGGTGTAACAGACCTACTGGTTTACCGCGTAAACCCTTAGCTTGGGCACAAATGGCACAAGAGGAAACATGAAGTTGAACATCTTTGAGCATATTCGGCCACCAACACAAACGATGGAGTAGCTCAAAGGTTTTCTTTATACCCGGGTGTGCTGCCAACTTAGAATCGTGACACCATGCCATGGCTTTTTGCCTTGTAGAGGTATCTGGGAGATAAAGTCTCCCCTGAACATAAGGAAGGGAGTGAACGACCTGAATTTCGTTGTTCGTTAGCAACTGCGGATTCTTCTTAACCCAATCTTTTTTTAAAAAACTTTATTTATTCAACTTGACAACCCATTGAGGAAAACACAAAAGCAAGACAGAGAACTGATCAGAAAAGGTACATCACGGCATCAGCCTGCAATTCATACAAAACAGATTTCGCAATACAATGCAACATTATTACATTAAACATTTAGAGCGGATACTGGAGGGAGGATTACGCCCCAGGATTTGAGAGGGGGGTAAGTCCCGCAAGGAACTACTGAGGAGAGTGGGATGGAGGGGGGGTTCCTGAGTCTGAGCCGGAGGACAGGGAAGACATGTATTTGTGAAATCGTCACCAGATATCCCTAGGTCTGGAGTGAGGGTGTTGCATAGCCCCCCAGGCCTCCTCCGTGTCGCGCGCCCAGGTGACTGCTCGAAGCCACTGGGCGTGCGTGGGCGTTTTGGGGCGAAGCCAGCACAACAAAATACAGCGCACTGCCAGCAACATACAGAGTCCAGCCAATTTCCTGGCGTCACGTTTCAGACTGGGTAGCTCATGAAAGAGGCAGCGCATAGGAGATGGATCTATGGAACAGTCTAGTATGTCTGACATAGAAGAGCATATGTCCTTCCAGTATTGTGTAAGGTGAGAGCAGTGCCAGATCATATGAAGATAAGTAGCTTGGTCGCTTCTACATCTGGGGCAGTGAGGTGAATACTCTTGGAACATGCGGTGTAATTTAGCTGGTGTGTGGTGATACCTATGCAGTATCTTGAACTGTACCAATTTAAACCTGGAATTGTAGGACACTTGCTGGGTACGCCAACACATTCGGGCCCAGTGCTCATCAGTGATCTCGACTCCGAGGTCTTCCTCCCATTTGAGTTTTAGCTTGACAAAAGAGGGGGCGGCTCTATTCTGCAGCATGTTATAAAGTCTAGATACTTTCCCTCTGAAGGCATCGGAAGAGCACAGTTCAGTTATTATGGGGTCATCCGGAGGGATTGCAGGAAACTCGGGATATTTGGCTTTGAGAACCCTCCGAAGCGAGGAGCATTGCAGCCACGCTGATGGCTTACGCCTAAGGGGTGGAGGAAGGTCCGACCACTCTAGGAAGTTGTCCCGTTCAAATACATCGCGCAGAGTCAGGAAGCCAGCTTCCGACCAGCGGGAAACTATAGTTTGAGGAATATATGGGACATCAGGAACAAAATTCCAGAGCGGAAGGTCACCATGGAACGGATTAGGTGTTGCGACCATTACCCATATTTTGGTGAGTGCAAGTGACGTGCTAATCACAGGGTCCGGTGAGTCGGATCAGATGGAAAGGGCTTAAGAATTAGGGAACCAATCGGGCATTCACTAACTTTTAGTTTTTCAAGTCGGACATGAGGGGGGGGGTCCTCTGTACTGAACCAGTAGGAGGCGAATTTGGATTGAGCAACTACCTAGTATCTGAGGAAGTCGGGGGCGCCGAACCCGCCTAATTCTTTGAGAGTGGTGAGTATAGTCAGTTTGAGCCGGACTGCACCGAAGTGCCATAGAAAGGTATTAGTAATACTGCGTAGCCTCTTGAAGAAGCTGTCGTCCGGCCATAGTGGAATGTTTGTAAAGCGGTATAGAAGTTGAGGCAGCACAACCGTTTTAAGGATACTGATTCTACCAGCTAAGGAAATGGGGAGTCTAGTCCAACTTGCAGTTTTGGTCGTTAGGTTAGCTAAGTAATTCTGGTAATTGTCGGTGCGCAACTTCTCGACGTGCCGGGAGACCGCCACTCCCAGATAGGTGAAGGTGGAATGGGACCACGTGAACCCCTGAAGGTCGGTGGGTGGTTGTGTGTTGTCCGTGAGTGGAAATAAGGTTGATTTAGAGTAGTTTACTTTGAGACCGGATATCTGGCCCAATCGGGTCACATCATGTAGGATTGGAGCTAGGTTGGTTTCTGGGGAGCGGATGTAGAGCAAAGCATCTTCAGCGTACAAGGAGACGATATCTGCCTGCCCCGCTGTGCGTAAGCCCCTGTGAGAATGTGATTGGCGCATCATGTCCACGAAGGGTTCAATTGCTATAGCGAAAATTAATGGGGAAAAAAGGACATCCCTGTCGCGTCCCCCTGGCTATCTGGAAGAGGGTGGAACATTTATCCTCGGTGCGGACCCTGGCGACTGGGTTGGTGTAAAGGAGTCGGACCCAGCATTGAAAGTTGGAACCAAACCTACATTTTACCATGACTCTCCACAAGTACTCCCAAGACACTGAGTCAAATGCTTTCTGCATGTCCAGGGTGGCTGCTACCGCCTGTGTGTTTGGATTAATTCTACTGATCACATTGAAGAGCCGCCTAAGGTTTAGGGATGTGGACCTACCTGGGACGAAGCCTGACTGGTCGGGATGTATGATGTGAGGCATGAGTGGAGCTAGGCGGTTGGCCAGTAGTTTCGCAAATATTTTAACATCACAGTTTATTAGCGAGAGGGGGCGATATGAGCCACACCGGGTGGGGGGTTTGCCAGGTTTGAGGAGCACTGTTATCATGGCCTCACGGAGAGAGGGAGGAAGAGTACAGGGATGTGTAAAATACGAGGAACTCGGTGTTGATGTCCTGAGATGAAGTAGCTAGAGTGCCATTGGCCCTTTCAATTGCCGGGATGTTGGGAGCGCCAAAGTCGTGTCGAATTAGCCTGGCCAGTACTCGGCCCGGCCGTTCACCTTCCCCATACCGTCTAACTGCCCGGGACTGTCAAGGAACTTAACTTCCCGCTCTGCAAGGCCGCGGAACCTATCCAGCTCCTGACACAGTGTTGCAAGCGCCGTGGAAGAGTGGTCCTGAGAATATTGGGATTCCAGGTCAGCCAGGGACGATTCACAGTCAGCGATATCTTCTCGAATACGTCTTAGAATGCCACAACCTTTAGATATGGCTATACCCCTGACGTATGGCTTTGAATGACTACCAAAGGGTGGCTAGTGAAGGTACTGAATCTGTGTTGACCTAAAAAAACTCCTCAATGGAGGACTCGAGTTCCGAGGCAAAGGTATGGTCCAGGAGGGCATAGGGCCTCATTTTCCATTGTCTCGATTTTTCAGAGTCATGTCCCCAAATTAGAGAGACGACCACCGGGGAGTGATCTGACAGCGTTCTGGGGAGGATTGCCAGGTGAGATAGGCACCTTATTAGTATATTGGACACTAGCCATCTATCTATTCTAGAATGTGAATCATGTACCGAGGAGTAATAGTGGTACGTGCGGGAGTCTGGGTTCGTTAAGCGCCAAGCGTCGACCACAGCCAGTCGGGGTAAAGTTGTGAGGATCGTGTAGGCTGCCCTTGAAAGCTGGCGTGGTCTGGGGCCCGACCTATCTAGGGTAACATCTAAAATCGTATTAAAGTCTCCACCCCATATGATCGGGGCCTGGGGGTAACTTTCAAGAATTGAGGCCAGTTGTAGGTAATATTCAGGGTCGTCTATTTTAGGTCCATATATATTCAAGATAGCTACCTCTTGATTTTGTAATTCACCAACAATGAGTACATATCTCTCAAGGGGGTCAACATGCGAATGAGAGCAATTGAATTTAAGGTTCCTATAGATTAGGGTGAGGGTACCTCTGCTTTGAGTGGAGTAATTTGTGTAGTACCTCTGGGGTCCCCAATGTTTCGTGAATCTCTCGCACTGTTCGGAGAGTGCGTGGGTTTCTTGCAAGCATAGGACTTGGATACCATGCCGCTCCGCATAGAGTTGTATTTGTCGCATCTTTCTGCAGTTGCCTAGACCCCTAACATTCCAGCTCATGAAGGTTATGGTGTTATCCGCCATCTGCGTGGAGTAGTGGTCTGAATTTTCTACTGTGGGGGGTCGTTTTGGTCCACGCCTTCTCGGCTTAGGCCAATGCGTTACCCCATCTGGGGTCCTGTGTAGTATTAGTATGTCACGTGTGACCTCTCTGGTGGTTGCCAAGATTTTCCCAACCTAACTCCCAATCCCCCCACCCCCTGACCACATCCCGCCCCCAACTTGAGGAATGAAACCCAATACCCAACAAATCATCAACAAACAACTCGGCATCAGCGCCTGGGGGCCTGTTAGCAGTCCTAAACGTGGCGCGACGGACTGGAGGAGGGCGAGGATAGTACAAATACAGTAGGAGTAACAAGTTCGTTCAGCTTAGATTACATGAGTGGAGGATTTATGGTGAAGACAGGAGGGTCACCACAACATGTTTATGCATTATCATTGATTCCAGCCATGACACATCATGTTTGCGAGCATTTCGTTGAGACTGGTTCCTCTGCAGGGGAGCCGGCCCGCTACAAGCCCTAGAGTGATCGTAGGGTATCACTAATAGTTAAACAAAGTGAGATTCTTCCCCTCGGGAAGGTCCAAGCACGGAGGGTCAACCCAACAGGAATAACCAGAAGAACATTCAGAGTAGGGGCGCATGGTCTAGAACCTCTATGAGTGAGCATAAGTGCGGCCCATCACTGCCCCAACCCAACAAATAGGTACCATAACAGGATGGGTCCGTGGCAGCAGCGGATCAGCCAGGGAAGTGCTCATCGCGGAACTTTGAGGCCTTCTCCGGGATCGTATAAAAGAAGGTTTTGTTGGAATGTTGAATGCGTAATTTTGCGTGGCACAGCATGGAGTACCCGACTCCCAAGTCTCGAAGTCTCTTTTTCACAGCTATAAACGATTGCCGTTCCCGCTGCACCGCCACTGAGTAGTCCGGGTAGAGGTGGATCCTATTCGCACCAAGGAGAAGTTCTCCCTTGATCCTGGCTGCTCGTAGGAGGGCATCGCGGTCCCGGAAATTTAGAATCCTGGCTATAATGGGTCGCGTTGGTGCGCCAGGTCTGG
The DNA here is from genome assembly GCF_040938575.1 of Ambystoma mexicanum. Taxonomy (NCBI): domain Eukaryota; kingdom Metazoa; phylum Chordata; class Amphibia; order Caudata; family Ambystomatidae; genus Ambystoma; species Ambystoma mexicanum. Next base: position 1,300,460,144 of record NC_090923.1, on the reverse strand, counting down.
GCTTTGTGGCCACGGAGCGGTGTGCCCTCTCAATGGCGAATTGCGAGGAGAGTTTAGGGGCATCAAGGAGTGTCATTAGGATGCGTTCCACATAGTCCTCCATGGGCTCTGAAATATTGTCCTCGGGTATTCCAATAATGTGCAAATTGTTCCGTCCCGAGCGGGATTCGAGGTCGTCATTTTTCTTCTCCACCGCTGTCACCCGGTTGGTGAGCGTGGAGACTGCAGCGCATAGAGAACCCAGGTCGTCTTCAGCAGCTCCCAATCTGATTTCGATCTCAGCGACTCTTCCATTCGTTTTTTCGATATGGGCTTTAATGGAGGAGATGGTCCCATTCATGTCGTCCAGTTTTGTATGGAGTGTAGTGAAGCCATCCCGAATATATTCCAGCATCTTCTGCGAGTCGTCTGAAGCCGATGGGGCAGAGGTAGTAGGTTGCCCCTCGGGGGTCATCTGGGACAGGCCTGGATGGCGTTTTAGTGAACATGTTTAATGAGCTTTGTTTTTTCCCACCACCAGCTCCCTTGGTCATGTTGAAGGTCGGGTTCAGGGTCCGGAACCCCGGATGAAAGTAGGCACTCAGAGGTAGTGGGATCCCCACAATTATAGTTGCAGATTAGGGATACTTGGGCCTATAGCTATGTAGCTTTCCGGGCTTGTGGGTCAGTGTCCAACTTATGGCAGTGTTATGCTCCCAATCTTCTTTCTAAGTGATTTGAGCGTGCCCCCGAGGGGCCGGGCCTGCCCCTGCGGCGGCAGCGGTGAGGGCCCCCCGGGGTAGAGTCTGTGGCAGCGAAGGCACCAGTGGTTCAACACATCAGGACCGGTTTAGTATGGGATGGGCGCCGGGATCAATGCTGTGTAGGGTTCACAGGGTTGGATTCGCCGACCTGGTGGGTATGTAGTCTAGAGGGGATCCAATATCCGGGTGTCTCCAATTATTTCAGATCCCCTGGTTGAGTAGGAAACGCTAGGCGAATAATTTGGGTTCCGGGACCGGGAACCTAGTCAAGAGTGGGCCCACAGAGGAAGTGTGGCTCCCCTGTTAACAACCGTGTGTTAGCGATATCTGGGTCAATGTACCTTTTCGGTCCTGTGTGTCAGTGTCCAGTTAGGCAGCAAAGTTGCGCTTCAAGCTCTCCTGTTAAGCCAAGTATGTGTCCCCAAATGTGCAGGACTCAGATACGTAACGGTCATTGTGGGAGGGCGACACCTCAGGTAGAGTCGATGGGGATTAAGGCACTGATGGTCAGTATGGCAGGGTCAACTCAGTGTAAGGCAGGCGCTGGAGCCCAGGGGCGGCAACCCCTCACCCCGAGAAGGCGTGCGGCGAATATCCGAGTCACTGCAGCGCTGGTGTATAAGGTGGACTCGCCGACCCAGTGGTCATGGATTAGAGTGGGGGTGCTCAGGAGTCCGGGCGCCCACGGCAAGCCCAGGCCAGGCCGCCCCGGGGGGGCAGAGAGCACGCTAGCAGGGATTCCCCTGTTGGTCCTTCAGTAGGACGTTAGTGTTTCGGATATGAAGAGGTGGGGGGGAGTGCAGGCCCCCACAGTGTCCGGTCTGATGAGGGCTTCAGGCCCAGAGTTGCTCCCTCGGGGGCGCTCAAGTTGTGGGTGGCTTAAGTAGCTACGGCAGGAGAGCCGAGTGACACCACAGATCCGCACACCGGCGGGAGAGGAGAGGGCCCAGGCCAGTCCACGGCCGCAGGAGTAGGATCCCAGCTCTGGAGGAAGGCAGCCCGCTCCCCGTTACCCGCCCTCCTTACCTTGATGTTGGACCATGGCCCGAGCGCCACAAGAGGGTGGCAGCGGGGGAGACGGGCAGATGAGCCGCACCGCAGCGCGGGTCAGCTGCGGCGGCTCCGGTCGTTCGCAGCTTTGGCTCTGAATGAGAGGGGGAGCACAGGCCCCAGGCCCCGGGCACCAGCCCGCGATGGTAGTGCAGCCGCAGGTCTGCCAGGAGAGTCGTTGGGCTGCGCGGCTGTTCAGCGCGGGACGCGCTCTCCAATGCCCCCCCCCACCAAAGGCCGCCTGCGCCGGGGGGGTCAGGTGGCTCCACTGGTCCGAGCTCCACCGATGCCCCTCCCCCACACAGGCCGCCTGCGCCGGGGGGGTCGGGTGGCTCCACTGGTCCAAGCTCCACGGAGCTGAAACAGCCGTCAGCAGCGCCTCATGGTCGGTGGCGATAGCGAGGTTCACAGGGGATCTCCAGATCCCAAGTTTGGCTTGAGTGTGGAATGCAGTTCAATCTCGCAGCCATGGCAACAATGGATGTTCCAAATGTATTTTACGAGGTTATATCGAAGGATATGGGCCCTCGTAGTCCGGAGCTACACACTCAGGCGGCCATCTTGCTTCGGCACAACCTTCTTAACCCAATCTTGAATGCCGACCTTCATGGAATCCCGAAGAGTACAAGTACAAACGACTTGATTTGGCAGAAGCAAAGCCCCCGTAGATCTGTGTCCTGTAAGATAACCATCCCGACGCAACAAAGCGTCTGCCTTAGCATGTAATGAACCAGGTCGATACGTGATAACAAAATAAAAGTGGGAAAAGAATTCATGCCAACGGGCATGGCGGGCCGTAGAGCATTTGAATGATTGAAGAGCAAGAAGGTTTCTGTGATCTGTATACACAGTGACGGGTGTGCTGGTGCCTAACAGATGATGTCTCCAAGTCAAGAAGGCATCACATACTGCCAAAAGCTCTTTCTTTGACAGTATAATTACATTCATAAGAAGACAGTTTTCGTGAATGGTATGCAACCGGATGCAACAAACCAGTATCAGCAGAATGGGAAGCGTCAGCCTCTACCACAAAGGGTTTCTTTAGATCAGGATATTGCAAAACAGGTGCCGTAGTAAAAGCCTGTTTCAACATCTCAAAAGCCTTATCAGCTTCGGAATTCCACTCAAACCTATTCTTACAGCTGGTAAGACGACTGAGCGGAGCTGCTATTTGAGAAAACGAATTGATGAAACGTCGATAAAAATTTTCTAAACCAAGGAATGATTGCAAAGCTTTCAGGGTTTTAGGTGCTGGCCAGTCTAATACCGCCTTGACTTTGGTCTGGCACATTTCAACGCCTTTGTCCGAGATCTCATATCCAAGGAATTCAACTCTGGCAACATGGAAAATACACTTTTCCAATTTGGCGTATAATGAGTTCTCGCGCAGGCACTGTAATACTTGTGTGACATGCTGGACATGGACCTTCATTGAAGCTGAGTATATCAAAATGTCATCAAGATATACGACAACAAAACGATTCATCTTATCACTGAAAATGTCATTAATGAAATGTTGAAACGTAGCAGGGGCTTTACACAACCCAAACGGCATTACACAATACTCAAATAATCCATATTTGGTCTTAAATGTCGTCTTCCATTCGTCCCCTTGCCAGATCCTAACCAAATTGTAAGCCCCTCTCAGGCCTAATTTGGTGAAAATCACTGAGGATCCTAACTGATCCAAGAGGACAGAGATTAGTGGAATGGGGTATTGATTTCTTATAGTAACCGAATTTAACGCCCGGTAGTCAATGCATGGGCGAAGCTCCCCCTCTTTTTTGGGAACAAAGAATAATGGAGCTGATGCCGGTGAACGTGAAGGTCGTATGAAACCAGTCTTAAGGGATTTGTCAATATATTCCTTAAGGATCAGATCCTCCTTCTGGGTCAAGGAATAAATTCTACCCGTGGGAATCTTGGCTCCTGGAATCAGATCGATAGGGCAATCATAGGGCCTGTGAGGGGGCAGCATCTCCGCACCCTTCACATCAAAGACGTCCCTGTAGGATTCATATTCTGGGGGTAAAAGAGAAGGCGTGACTGCTCCAATTGCCTGTGTACTAAGCAACAAGGGTCGGCAAGGACTGTTCTCTGTACTAGAGAATCCCAAACATGTTTTTTCACAATGGTCCGAGACAAATTCAATGGTCCCCAACCTCCAGTCCAAAATAGGATTATGACGCACCAAGCAAGGTAGACCTAAGATGATTAAATATTGGGGCGTGGCTATCAAATCAAAATGAATGGTCTCGGAATGTTCGTTATTAGTGATCATACACAAGTCCACCGTCCGCTCGGTCACTAGTCCGGAGGCTAGTGTGGAACCATCAACTGTATTAACCGTCTCAGGATGGGAGTTAGGAACAACAGGGATACCCAAGGCCTTGGCATATTCAGCATCAATCTAATTGCCAGTGGCACCTGAATCAAGAACAGCCGTAATATCCCATTCCAAACCGGAAGATATGGAGCATTTTGTGGATACCAAAAAAGGAGCTGTGATACTTGGGCCCAAAAAACCACTGCTCGGGAGTCGCACCCCTTCTACTTCCGAGCTTTGGCATTTCCCGATTTCTTCGGTTTCTTAGTACAGGATTTCAGAATGTGATCGGGAGAACCACAATAAAAACAGAGGTTATTTTTTCTTCTGTTTTCCCTTTCTTCTTGTGACAATGGGCCCCTGACAGCCCCGATTTGCATAGATTCACTGTCAGTGACAGAGGAAGCAGAAGTGGACATAGAAGGGGTAACGGAGTTCTGCGTTCCCCCTTACGTTCTGCTCTTCTGGCATCGATCTGAGGGACTAAATTTAAGAGCTCTGGAAAGGCAACCGGCACAACCGGCACAGTGGCAAGAACATCCTTCAGCGAATCAGATAGACCCTTATAAAAAAGAGCCCCCTTCTTTTCCTCTCGACAGCCTGTCTCGGCCACTAACTGATTGAATTTAGCTAGGTAAGACAAGAGAGGTAAGGAACCCTGTTGCAACCCCAATAATTCTAGATCTATGGCTTGGGTCTTGTACCTTGTGTCAAATACCTTGCTCATAGCTTGGATAAGGGCGTTGCAATCAAACAAGAGTGGGCTTCCTGACTCTAATAACGGATTGGCCCAAGATGCTGCTGTTCCACCAAGATGAGAGAGGAGGAACGCAGCTTTAGTTGTAGAATCCGGAAAGGACGTGGGTCGGCACAAAAAGTGCAATCGACATTGATTTAAGAAAAGACCTGAATGTCTTCGGATCTCCTGTAAACCTTTCCGGAGGAGCTAGCGGGAATTGCGTGGTCATGATAACGGGGCCTGAGCTCTGTGGTTGCAACCCAGTGTTACCACATCACTTACCTGTCGTAGGGGGTGCTCCTCTTCACTTACCTGGGGTAGGGGGCGTACCTATGGGTCCCGGCGCGCCCCATCCTGGCGCTGCTATCCCCGATACCGGCTGGGGGGACCGTGGTCTTCTGCGGCACTCGGCGCTTCCGGGGTTTCTGTGTCTCGGGATTCACGCATGCGCGGAAGGCCGCGTTTTGTTCTTCGCGCATGCGCAGTCCACGGAAACTTGGGGAGCCACAAGCTGGCTTCCCAAGCCTCGTTCTGGGCACGGCAGCACTCGGGGACAGCACGGCTTGCGTTCCAAGCCTTCCGGGTGCTGCCAGCCCTATTTAAGGGATGGAATCTTGGAACTCAACGCATCTCAACGCGATTTGTTTCCGGATCGTGTTTTTCGCTCCTGCAGCCTTCCGCTGCGTCCATTTTCCTTGTTGGATTCCTGTTCCCTTCTGTTTCCTTGGTTTTGGTCCTCCCTTCCCTTGGTTCCCTCAGGCTGCCTCGCTCTTCTCCTTCCCTCTCAGTCTTGCTTCTCTACAGCCTTGCCTGCTGCAGCCTTTCCTGTAGCCTAGCCATACCCTGCTATGGACTATTCACTCCTGATCAGTCAACTTGCCTGCTGCCTACCCTGAGCCTTGCAGCTACAGCCTTGGACTACTCTCCTCAGACCAGCCAACTTGCCTGCTGCCTTCCTTGTGCCTTGCAGTCACTGCCTTGGACTATCTACTCAGCTCAACTATTGGTCCCCAGCCGTTTCCTGGAACCTTGCTACTTCTTTTGTGGACATTAGCCTTAAATCTTCAGCCTACTTTTGAGGTCCTCTCAGAAGTAGGTTCCAGCATACAGTCCGCAAGCACCGGCCCTCTAGACTGCCCCGGCGCCACGAGAATCAGGGAGGTGCACACTTGTGGCGTTGGGAGCTGGTCCACCCCTAGCCCTGTTGACACCAGGGAGAGGGCTGCACCGGTTTCTCGCGTTACACCTTCGGCAGTCATCTGTCGGACAGCCTGGCGACCTCACCACAATCAACTACCGGAAGTTCAGGTACTCTGCGCCCTAGAGACGCCATCTTTAACACCCAGAAGCAGAGGCTTGGTCAGACCCTGAAGGCATAGCGGCAGGAGGTTGCAACCCTGCTTGCAAGGCGTTAATACGAAGTTCCGTATTAGCTTGAGCCATAGCCATATCATTGCGTAAATCTGCAACCAGCTGCATGATTTGTGCTAGGGTGTCCTGGATTTCCATTAGGGCTTCTGATTATGTCAGAAATCCACGGCAATAACTTGACCACGTAGTGTAGCCAGAGATTTCTTCCCAACAATGCCACTGACTGGCCGCCTAATAAACGACAGTCTGTGGCATTCTTTGAATGATGGAAATCCACGAACCGCCAGGAGGATCCCAGAAGACGTCCAGAGGATCAATCACAAGGTGATGCCAGCAACTCCAGGACCCTATGAAAAACACCCTGATCAAGTAACAGCACAATGCAATATATTTGTAGAGTACTATAAGTAGCAGAACCAACCTCTAATGGGAGGAAGACAGGAGCCGGTAAGAAGTGCAGGGAAAACTATCCTCTTTAATTCTGTGACAGAGCAAACAAAAGACAATAGAATACGTGGTTGAAGTTCTAAATGTTCGAGAAATATGTGCAATGTGAATTATGTACCTTACTGTGGACCCAAGGAATATCAGCATGGAAGAACAAGGAGTAAATGCAGTATCCAGGTAGCAACAGCCCAACTGTGCCCGACGACACGAGGACGCCTTCGAAGAGTCTCTAGTTCCAAATGGGAGGACCCGACGAAACGAGGACTAACAGAAGCACACCAAGCAGGCAGTCACTAGTCCAAGGTGTCCGACTGGAGGGAAACGGAATAAGGGCTGATGTTACACTGGGATACAAGCACTTGAATTGGAAGGTCGGAGTGAAGGTTAAGTCAAACAGGTCCGGTACACCGTGGTTCGTGGGAAGCACAAGAGACGCTGCATAGAAATGAAGCAGACAAGGGAGCAGCAAGACAATCCAAGGAAACGTTCCAGAGTCGAAATACCAAAGTTCCAATAATATCCAGGCAAACAAAGCAGACAAGGAGTTGGCAGTAGACCGATCCAAAACCGAAGTTCGAGGTCAAGGCAGCAGAAATACAGAAAGTTCAAAAAACAGGAAACAAAGCACACTTCCGCGTAATCAGAAGCGCGGGACCCATGGCAATCGAGCACTAAGTAATACAAAGTCACATGACATGGATGCGAACGTGATGACGAAACAATCACGGGCGCCATAGTTTCTATGCCAACCGCCAGGAACGACCGTAACGTCCCGTAGGCTGAGCCCTCTGGGAAATGTAGTGCAAATCATGACTTGGTGTAAAACAGCGAAGGTTCTTATGCAGAACGAGTCGCTTAGCCGTCAACTGAGGTCTGGATGAGATGAGTGTGTGTTTACTCATAGTTTGTGAAGTATCATGTAAACTAGCAGAGCCCTTGAGATCTTGTGTGCGTGACTGGAGTCTAGTGGTAGGTGGATACCTAACATACATCCCAACAGCTATGTTATCTTTGATGGAGACTTTAACTCTGCATGTCTCAACACAACAAACCCCTTGTATCCGTCATCTACAGCCAAAAATCAAACTGTCTCACAAAGGAGAGGGCTAAAATAGCGGGAATATTTAGAGGATTGGGATCTGTAGATGGTAGAGATGGAAGTACGTGACCACAATTGCCCTTGGCAACGAGGAATGTCAAGTTCCTACATCGATTACTTCTTTGTCTCTTCCACATTGTGCAGATTTTGTGAACCTGTTATAGTGGAAAATTTGAAGCTGGGTGATCATATTGAATGTTAATATACTGCTTTGTGCGCATGAAAAGGTACCATTGCTTGCAATGATAGAGGTGGATCGGCCAACTATTTCCGTTCAGTGGAATCCAAAGCTCTGCCAAGAAATAACTTATAGGGTGAGCAGGGAGATTCTCAGTTTGTCTGACTTGACAGACAATGGCTCTGATACCCAACACGTGGAGAAATGGAACAAGCTGTAATAAAATTCCATCTGAACCCTAGGACATATATTGAATATAAACAACATAGAGTTCACACACACACTACTTCAATGTGGAAGTGGTTACTTTGAAACGTCCAAAAAATAAATAAGGGAACTCAAATGTCAACCCCTGTCCTTCTCCCAGTTTAAAGGCTCGAAAAATCACATCTGTCAAACATACATAAATAAACGTAAAGCTCTCAAACAGCAGTTACACCATGCAGATAATCAGAGGATGATTGCTAACCTATTCAAACGCAATACCAAAAACATCTGGGCAGCACTGAGAAGTTTGACTACCCCTCATAGCAAGCCTCTTAATACATCGAGCTCACCCGAGAAATGGCAAGCTTTCATCCTTTAAAGATTTCAGATGCCAAAACAGTGCCCATGGACTCTTGTAGATATTCAGGGGGAAATTGATAAACTCAATTATTCCAAAGCTGCGGGACCGGACAGCATCCCTGCTTGTATCTTAAATGCAGACTTGCACTTTTGGGCCGCCCTACTAAAATCCAGGGGTGACCATATTTTTCAGCCTAATCAAATACCAGAGTCTTGGCTTGGTGGAATCATTATTCCCATATAAAAAAAAAGGAAATCCCAATGAGCCTTGCGATTTCAGACCCATTGCCTTAACGGATGCCTCGTCTAAGGTCTTCTCAATTCTAATTCTTGCCCATCTTGAACAATATATTCGGACACATGACCTTTTGTCTAGATTTTGGGTAGGATTTCACAAGTTCATGGGGACATCCCTTAATGCTACCATCATTTCCCACATTTTGGAGCAATCCAAGCAGTCAGACTCTGGACCTATTTACATGGCCTTTTTGGACAGGACCGCTGCTTTTGATCAGTTTATTAGAAATCTTCTGTGGAAGAAAATGCAGATACTGGGTGTCCCCCCTGTCTTGGTTGGCCTAATTGTAATGCTTCACCAGAACACCAGTTTTTAGGGAACTAATTAATCAAGAAGGAGTGCTTACCACCCCCCCTATACCCACATATATGGGGGTAAAGCTGGGATGCATTTTGCCATCAACTCTATTTCATTTGTACCTATGTGATGTGAACAAGATATGGCAAAAGGACAATATCTTTGCGATAAGGCTGGGCCATCTCCGTCTCCTTTGGATTTGCGGCCGTTTTGATCCTTTTTGATAAGACCCCATTTGATCTTCAAAACAAACTTAACCAATTCTCTCTATGTGCTACCGAGTTTAATCTCCAGGCCAACCCTTCCAAATCTTGCATTATTATTTTTACTAACAGGAAGAGGATTAAAACATTCAAATGGACGATTGCAGATATAGAGATTGAAAGGACTTTTTCCTTACGATATCTTGACTACTTTATATCAGACACACCTTCCCTAAGCATCTGGGCCATGACCACCAATCAGAAAATAAGACCCTTGTTGTCTCTGATGAAAAGGAAGCATTGTAAATACTCTTTGGTGCCCGTCATTGAAATCTATATCTTAAAAGTCAAACCCATTTTATTATATGGCTTGGACATAGGTTTGCTGAACCTAGATAATATACTTGATAAGGTACAGGGAATCATATGGAAACAGACCTTAGGCCTAACCTTGTCTCTTCCGAATTCCATCATACGGCATGAGCTAGGCTTGAGCTCTCTATCCTCCAAATTCCAATGGCGCAAGTTCACCTGCTATGCTAAAATGCTGAATACACTGAGCAATTTACTGTATCAAGACCTAGGCAGGATGATTCAAGAGGCAAATCCAAAATCCATGGTGCGATTTGAGGCGAATATGAAGAACCTAATAACGAGAATTAACGCAAGGAGCAAAGATCTCGGTTTTGGAATGCTTCAAGTCAAAATGAAACACTTTGAATATGATTGGGTCCTTACGATTGAGGCCATTAATAGTCTTACAAGGAATATGCACGATTTACTGAAAAAATAAAACCGGGCGCAAAATATCTATTATGTTTTCCTTGCCATAAAGCTTGTGCTTTATTTCTTCGTTTTCGCCTCAATCAATTTCATACTTATGAGCCCGTTTATCATTGGCAGAGAAATAATGAAAAAGGTGAAATGGGATGCTGCCGGTTTTGTTCTGAGTCCACTGAACACGAAACTAACACTTGGTTCTCTTTTGTTTAAACTTTGAAAGTGATAGAATTACACTGCTTAGTAAATTCAATTTTGGTAACAGGTTTTTTTCTAGGGAATTGGTGTGGATTTGTTGTATGTCGGGGGAGAACATCTCTCTGGTAATAGCACTCACCAAGCTACTGGCTAGAATTAACAAGTTTTTATATTTGTTAACAAATGTTTAATATCTTAAAATGTTATATTATAGTGTTATCTATAATGGGATTACATTAAGAATTTTGAAATAAATCGTATGTTCTTTTTATACCTCTTTACATCAAGAATTATGAAATAGATCTTTTTTAATTTAAATAATTTTTATTGATCGGTTGGAGCAACATACAATCATACAGTGTCAACAAGGATAGGCAATATTATAGCAAAATCAACATGCATTGTCCCATCTCGCCCCCTTTTTCGTCTGGGTCTCCCCGCTAGTTACTCTCTCCCTCTATTCCCCATTTTCTCCGTCAGCCCTGCCCAAGTACAGTCAAGCCATTCGGGGCTTAAAGGTTAGAGAGCAGGGTATTTGTCATCAAATTCAAGAAGCAGTGTCAAAATTGCATGAAATTGGTGCAGCTTTCCCTCCCTGTCCGCGTTACCTTCTCTGACACTAAAACGTCCCAAACCTTACCCCACCAGAGGATTATGTCCGGGCCCTCCGGGGCTTTTCATCGCCGAGCAATGGTGATGTGTGCCGCCAGCAAGGACTGTGTTAGGAGTTTAGCGCGGGCCCCCATTTTGGGCAGCCCAGCAACATAAGTTTGGGGCAGATCAGGAGTTTGTTCCCTGTTATATCTTCTATTATCTTTACAATATACTCCCAGAATGAACGGACTTGGGGGCAGCTCCACCACATATGAAAATGCATCCCTTGTGCCCCACAGTTCCGCCAGCAAGTAAAGGGAATGGAAGCTTAAAAGTGATGAATCTGGGTCAGGGGGTAGTACCATCTGAATTTCAGCTTCAGAGTGCACTCATTGTTGGCAACACATCTGGAAGATGAATGGGCTCTAGCCCAGATGTCCAAACAATCAGGATCATCGAGCTGAAGACCTAGATCAGACTCCCAGCAGGCCATAAAGTCTGGTCTCCGGGGGGTTAACAGAGCCACCCTCAGGAGTTTGTACAGTCTTGAGATGCTCCTTTTACTCTAATGCCCCCAAATTGTCAGTTCAAGCGGGCTTAAGGGGTGGGTGGCTTTGTGTTTGGTTGCGGGGTGTTCTTTTTATATCTCTTGAACATTTACTTGTTTTGGGTTTGTTTGAATCTGGCACGTATGCAACCATGACAGCAAAATGCTGGAATCATTGTAAGAGACATTTTAATTGGAAAAACGTGAATATGGTTTATACCTTTTATTGACAAAGTTAATATTGTCTTTTAGGAGTTTTTATTATGACTTTTTGTAGATATCTGTACAGCATAATTTGCACATCTGTTATTATTTATTTGCGGACATTGCACACAGTAATATGTCTCAGGGCAACTTGCATCTACCACACTTTAAGTGTGATTTGGTGTCAAGCTTGAAAATGATGTGTTGTTAAATTGTTTGTAAAGGTTTTTTGGTAAAAAAAATAATTTTAAAAAAAGAAATATGGACTACTTAGCAAATACATTTATTCTACACACTCTACCAGCAACAAGGAGAGTGTATGGAAGAATATGTAGAAGCCATCAATATGCAATTTGAGATTTTTCTAGAAAAAGTATTAAGAGATAAGATAATTATGCATACCAATAGCGAGAGATGGTGGCAAGCCGCATGTCCCACACACTGATTTGATCAAGCAACTCAAATAGCAATACATTTGGAACAGTCCACAGCATGGCATTCAGGCGTAGCCAAAGAAAAGCAGAAAATTAAGAGATCAGGTGAAAGTGTCTGCATTTGACAAAAGGTTAAAAAAAAAAAAAATTAAAACGGAAAATACTGACAGTAATGGGACAAAACACAGTAACAGAATTTGTAGCAAGCAATTGCCCCGAATGGAGTATACGCTGTGCTAAATGCAGAAAGAATAATCCTTTCACCCAGGTTTGCCAACGAGCTCAAAGAACTCCAAAAAGGAACAAAACAATATCCGTTCTAGAATTGGCAGACAAAAATTAACAAGATGACATGGATACAATAGCACAAGACCTGCGTAATGCCATACTAGTGGTACAAGGAATGGATAAAAGAGATGGACCTGCCAGCTGTAAGGAAGGCATGGTATCAAACAGTGAAGACAGACAAGTGATCACAGTTCAAGGGTGTTTATTGAACTTCAAATGGGTTGGTTGAACACCTATCTAAACCTAAATCGAAGGATGGGAGCAAGCTATGACCATCAAACAATAATAAACGCAGTCCTAGTCAAGTATCTTTCAAATAAAAAGGGCCTATACTAATAAACCTATTGCCAATGCTTCCTTCTAAATACAAAACGGTATGGGACAATGGTGTATGCAAAAATAAAATTGTTAAAGAAATGTCAGAACGGTGGAGCAGTTGGCTTCCCTTCCCCACATTTTCAGCACGGGGCAATCGAGCTTCGCACACACTCTCGCTTCTCGCCCACGAAGATACAGTTCAAAGCACAGATGTTAGGGAGAATTCTCAGAAATCTGCTAATTCCTCTCTACCTTAGAGACTCCCAGCACCTCTGATGGATTTTAGGACTTATTTTTTACCTAGAGAGACCGAGACCCTTTGTCCCACTCTTGCATGTATTTTTTAATGTGATTTGAACTCTGATTTTCTTTTGGTTGTGAAGTCTGACAAACTCCATAGGCATCTTTTTACATTGTGGCACACCGCACCTTCAGTGCAGTGGCACAGGGAAGTCTTTCAAGATTTCCTAATGGTTTAAAAACCTTCTCTTAGATAAACTACTGTTTCCAAGAGCAGTGAAGTGAAATTGACTTTACTTACATTGTTACCTTTCTAGACCCAGCACATACAATCTTAGAATAGGGTACTGGAGGGGTTACTTAGTATCCCCTTTGTCTAGTTTCTGATGTAACATTTTTATGTCACCCTTTCTACGATGAATGGCTGGTGGCAGTGGTTTACTTTGAACTACCATTGAGTGCGTTTACCGCGGGCTGCGTTCGCAGCTACAGTAAGGCACCCATGGGTGCCCATTCTGTCAAAATGTCCCTGGTCTTCTTTTTTCACCATTTCTTTGTGGAAAGGTCTTTCTTGAGATTTACTCTGCGAGCCAAACCAGGTTTGGTCCCTTTGTTCGTTTTATCTTTGGCAGGATTCACAAGTGAAGCCCGCCTCTGGCTCCAGAGTGTCTGACAGGGGCAGGAAGTGAGGGAGGTGCCCGAAACTCCCTGTGCTTAATCCCCTTGGTTACAGGAATGCACCCAAAGGTGACTGGCCGGCTGGCTGTTTGGCAAGGACAGCCACCCTGCTGCTTGACTACCAGCTAGGCTGCAATGAATGTGAGAAACCTGCATAAAAGGCAAGGCTTTTTGGCTTGGAAGGCAGAGTCGATCACTGGCTGAAGAAATCCGAAGAAGAACTTGGAAGAGAAGCCTGCTGCAACTCCTGGACCGTTGGTTTGCCCGGTGAAGCCCTAGTACTGTTCTGAAACTCCGAAGTCGACTCGACTAGAGAAGCCCTGCAAGGACGACCTCTGCCCTTGAGGTGGTGGGACCAATCAACTCCAAAGTGGAAACTCGTCTGGACATCCTCTCTGAGTTAGCTGTACTTCCTTGCTGCTGCAGGGACCGAAGTGCCAGGGAGAGGAACACCAGATTGGAGGGAATCACTTTTAAGTTGGCCAAGAGATCCAGGAAGGGCCTCCGGACTCCCAGGAAGCAGGAATGGATGAGCCTGAGCCACCTCAACAGAATGCTGGGCACCAGATGCAAGGAAGGTCATCTAAACAGCCAAGAATCTGCGGTGGTGCCATTTGCTGAGACGCGAGGAACCGAAACCGCAAAGTGCCACTGAATAGAAGTTGGTCCTTTTCTTTCGCGACCGTCCTGTTGTGTTGCAGGAGTCCCCAGAAGTCCTCTCTCTTGTCCCCATGACTGAGGCACAGGAACAACAGGATCTGCAGAGTCACACAGGAACAGAAGCCAACTGGAACCATTTCTTCCAACCAAAGGTACTGTACAGTCTAAGAGAACTTCCCTCTTGTCTTGTAATCTTACATGCTCTCAGTTGAGACTTGTCTTGGTTGCCTTGTAGAGTTGCTCACAGCTTCTTTTCCTCGAAAGCCTAAATATCTTATGGCCCTACATTGATTCTTCTTTTCTACAACTACTTCTAAAAACTTTGTGCAAGACTTTTACTCACCTACAAGAAGTGCTTCACCTCACTTAGATTTTTTCCCAATTGACTTTGGCCTGGCTACCTGAATGACTCTTCTGTCCTCTGACATAGTGTTGTACCAGTCCTTCCAGGAAAGGGTTAACTTAATTTGCATTGGAGGGTTTCAAAAATACTTACTTGTTTCAGAATAATTGTGTGCTCTCTTGTTTTAGTCTAATAGCCCTTTTCTTTGACATAACTCTGAGTACTGCTCTAAATGCAACAGTGATATATTAATGTCCACAGTGTCCTAGCTAGTCCCTCAAGGGTGTAAGAATTGTCTGTGTGCCATCCCAAATGGGTGTTTACTGATTTAGAGAAACTAAGAGTGTGTATTTTGGGGGGATTTGTGTGTTGCTCGTATATTGCTCCCTTCTGAAGAAGGCTTATTCAAACTGACTGTTAAACAATTTAATAATTATTTAATCAAGAAACCTGGTGTGTAAGAGTTTATTTGGATAATTGTCACTGTGAATCTCTGTGTAACACCCCCCCCCCCTACTGCTCACATTGACCCCTCTTGAGATAAGCCTGGCAGCTCAATCATGCTACTAACCTGTTTAGTACAGACTTATACCAAAGGTTGGGTTCCTATTGCCAGGAGGTCAAGGTTGTTGTAGTGCACCCAAAGGGTATTACTCCAAATCTTTGCCTAACAACAGACATCAAGGCCTTCTGCCAAAGCCTCTTTTCCAATAACAATCTCTTATTGCAGAGGATCTGTAGTAACAAACAAATATCAAAGTTCCATTCCTATCAAGATTTTCACATGCACAAGTTCGCACTTTCAATGTTCATCATGGGTCTCCCTCCTTAAGGCTGAGACCCCCCTTTTGTATCAGAATGTTCACACTTGGTCTCACCGTTCGGGCTTGGATCTTCTTGGTAAGGATCTCCATCTCCCTCGTTCATGCTCGGATCCTTCACTCTTGATATCAAAATCAAAGCCTTTCGAGTGTGCAATGGGTTTTGCTTGAACCAGGACCACTTCGATTTACTTCTGTTAGAGACTCACCCATGTTAAGTCGGGATTGCTGCAGCGACTCAGACAGACCCCCGCCAAGACCCATGGCAAAAGCTCTCAACAGGGGAGAGGGCCCAACACCTTGATCGGGAAGCACCGAAGCGGCCCCAAGAGAGTGAGACCTTCTGCACCCCCAATGAAGGACGGACGATCCCGCGACGGATAGAAGCCTGGCACCTGTACCCAAGATGAAGGAGAAGCAATCCATGCCTGAGTTCCTCCCACGACCCGGAAGTGTCCCAAACATTTCCAGGTCATCATAATAGAAGTTAGACGACCCAGTAAATGGGCCTCCGATCAACTTTACGTTCATGCAGACCACGGCAAATGCTTTTCATTCTGGGTTAACCAAGCAAGTTATTAACTAGATAGGGACTGTTAGAACTCTGTTTGGTTCTCATAGATAGCCCCTCATGTTTATGTTACTAACTCTCCCTATCAAAATTTTGATCCCTCTGTTCACCTCATGTACTCTACCATCTCCCATTCCTACCTCTAATCTTTACCAAGATCCTTCAGAGATAGATCCGCACCATATAGTTGTAAGTATAAGTGGGGTTAAAAGGAGGGGGAATTACTAACAAACACATCATATTGCAAAACTAGTGTTTTTCATTGTAGGTCATCACCACCTCACGCCAGATACTTAAAGGTGCTGCTATTCTCCGATGACAGTTGTGGATCGTGCCTTTTACTGGGTCTCCAACAGTGTTCTCAATTAGAACCTTGGTGCCACAGTCTATGGTACGGTTTACAACACACACACACACACACACACCCTGCCGTGGAGAAAAAGAATCCCAAATTCGGTACTGACAGATTCACACAATTGTTCTCAATCTTTTACTTTCGTTTCTCTTGGCAGGATACCTTACAGAGACCTTCGATTGAGCACATCCATGGTGCCGGACCTCTCTGTCAACGTTATTGTATCTTTCCTTCTCAAGTTCAAACATTCATAAGCAGTTTAGCTTTACTCGCGTCTTTCATCACACACGTTTAACAATGTTCGTTCCAGCGCTCGTTATACAATGTTGCCACTTGCAACCTTGACTTCAACACAGATTGGTCTTGCATCGGTTTCCCCAACTCACCGGCTGTGTTGATCTTCCTGGCGCTTCTTTGTTCTTGGAGCCAAGGACGATACCACAGTGGCTGCTGCTGCTCCTCCCCGCCTTGGCCAATCATGCGGGAGGGCCTTCGGTATCTCCGACACACAATGCAGGATTCTTCAGTCTGGTTTCCTGGCCTTCTGCTTGTCTCAAAGTTTTCTTGAAAGTAACGGCGTCTTGCCAAAAGGGTCAAGGGTAATTCCCTTCTTTTTTTTTAACTTTGTTTTTATTGACATAGTACACATAAGGTAGGGTGCGCAAGCAATCCCTGCCAGCAACACATTAAGCAAACATAACTGCCGGTATTTTTTACATTTTAGTCCCATCCCGCCTCCCCCCTCCCGCCCACCCCCCCCAACTTTTTCAACATAATCCCCTTCCCCCACCCCCCACCCTCCCCACCCCCCCAACTTTGCAACATACCAAGTTTTGAGGTTTTTGCAGGATACATAAGCAGCAGTGAGAACTTTCGAACATCATTATATGCACTTGTTATACAATTTGACATTGTGGGAGCAGCGCGGTTCAGAGCAAAGTGATGGACAGTCTCCAGTTCTAGGGCCGGCGCTGGGGTAGGCCCGGGGGATACATATTGGGAGCTATCATTACAATCGCATAGAGACACATTCATCGTGGAGGAGAACTGCTGTCCATTCCTGTGAGAACTCTGAGACTTTATCGTTTTTCACTGCCGTAAGTTTTTCATAAGTAAATATAGCTCTTAATTTACAGAGCCATTCCTCCTTAGTTGGTGCTAAGGGGCTTTTCCACTTTTGGGCCAATGCTAGCCTCCCCGCCCTCAGCATGGCCCCGATGACCCTCGGGAATGCACTCTGTTCCGTTTCCGGCATGGGAGTACCCAGGAGGATTTCTAAGGGGAGAAGCGATGGACAGAATCCCTCTATATCCTTGATCCAGCTGAGAAGCTCCGACCAGTACACCTGAATAACCGGGCATCCCCACCACATATGGAACCATGTGCCTCTTTGGTGACATAGCCTAGGACAGTAGGGGGATACTTCTGCAAACATTTTGGAGAGGGTGGCTGGGGGGCGATGCCAGGAGTGGAGAATCTTGAAACTATGCTCCATGGCTGCGGTGTACAGAGTACCGGTAAATATGGTTTTGAAAACTGCCCTCCATGTATGGTCATCCAACTCCATGCCCAGCCTTTCTTCCCATATACGTTTGAAGGGTTGCCTACCCTCCAGATTAGCTGTTATCAAGGTACTGTAGAACTTGGACAGGGAGCCCTTTCGAGAGACACTTTTAGCTATTACTTCTTCAAAGGGGGTGAGGGGGCGGGTTAGGTTGTCAGCCCACCGAGGGTGAGTCAGAATTCCCTTCAAACGCAGGTACTCAAAGATCGATGGTGGTTTATCACCCAGTGCTTCGGTCAATTGTTCATAGTCTATGAAGCCCTCCTCACGGGAGAGCTGGGAAACTCTCTCCAACCCCATGTCTGACCAAGCTTGCGTGTCGCGGAAGCCTCTGGTGTCTAGGTTGATAGGGGACCCCATAGCGATGTTAAAGGGGCCGGCCAGGACGACAGCTTTTTGTTATCTTTATTTGGCTTCCAGAGTGCCCATAGGACTGCCAGTGTGGGGTGTTCTCTAAGATAGGAAAGGATGGTTTTAGGGGAGGCCCATAGTAGATCTCTAACTTTTTTAGGGTGGGTGTGGATATCCTCTATATATGTCCAGTACGTCCTCATATCCTCTCGCATGTGCTCCATCATCACCCGGAGCTGAGCGGCTTTATAGTATAGTCTGAAGTCGGGGAGGGCGAATCCACCGTGAGACTTCGGCAGGGTCAAGGTGGAGAATTTGACTCTTGGTCTCCTCCCGTCCCATATAAACTGGAGAACTCGGGCCTGTAGAACCTCGAAGAAG
This sequence comes from Ambystoma mexicanum, assembly GCF_040938575.1. Taxonomy (NCBI): domain Eukaryota; kingdom Metazoa; phylum Chordata; class Amphibia; order Caudata; family Ambystomatidae; genus Ambystoma; species Ambystoma mexicanum. Next base: position 1,300,441,499 of record NC_090923.1, on the reverse strand, counting down.
GATTCAGGAATGACCAAGGGGAGGGCTGCGAAGAGATACAGGAGGCGAGGTAATACATTCATTTTAACCGTCACCATACGGCCAAACCAGGAGAGTGTAAGGGGAGCCCAGCGTTTGAGATCGCTGCTGATTTTGGCCAAGATCTCCGGGAAGTTAAACTGATATAGTAGCGATAGGTTCCTAGGAATGCTGGTGCCCAGATACCTGGTGGACACACGTTCTATCCTCACTCCCAAGAATTCCGATCGATCCCCAATGTCTTTGTCCCCGGGACCCATTGGCATAATACTAGACTTGGAGGCGTTTATCTTAAGCCCCGAGAAGGCCCCGTAGAGGTTTATAAGATCAAATAATCTAGGTAGTGAGACCTGGAGGTTGGTTAGGTACCCCAAGATATCGTCAGCAAATAGTGAGAGCTTAAAATCGCAGTCGCCACAGCGTATCCCCGTAATTTCACAGTCTTCTCTGATCGCTATGGCCAGAGGCTCCATTGCCAGAGCGTATAGAAGGGGGGAAAGGGGACAGCCTTGCCGGGTTCCTCTAGATAGAGCCAGGGGTTCCGATGTGCCGCCGTTAACCAAAACTCTTGCCGTGGGAGTATTATATAGTGTCGAGACCCATCTACAAAAATTCTCCCCGAGGCCCATTTTCTGGAGAACTTTGCCCATATAAGGCCACTCGACACGGTCGAAGGCCTTTTGTGAATCTAAAGCTAGCAGGTAGCCCTCTTTCCCCTGCCTCGAGGTCTCGTACATGAGGCCTAGGGTCTTTCGTATGTTATCGGACCCCTGGCGTCCTGGGATGAACCCTACCTGATCTCCATGTATAAGTGAGGGGAGGAGTTTCGCCAGTCTGTTCGCCAGAAGTTTGGCCAGAATCTTGACATCCACGTTAAGAAGGGAAATGGGGTGATACGATTGACACTGGGAAGGGTCCTTCCCCTCTTTGGGGATTACTACTATCAGAGCTGACATCATCGAAGGTGGGAGGGTGCCCCGGTCCAGCGCTGAGTTGAACATTTTGGCCATAAACGGGGCTAGCGTAGACCGGTAAGTCTTATAAAATTTGACTGTGAACCCATCGTCGCCTGGGGCTGTTCCACTCTTCAGGGAGGATATGGTATCTATTATCTCCTCTGGAGACACGGGGAGATCCCGTATGTCTGCTTTTTCAGGTGAGAGGCCGGGAATCGGGAGAGAGTCCAAGAAGCGGTCTATCTCGGTTCCGTCCCCTACGTATTCCGAGCTGTATAAGCGTTCATAATAGTGGCGAAAGTGTTCAGCTATTTTGCTATCTCTTACAGTTGGCTCTCCTCCCGGTGGCCGGATGGAGTTAACCCTCCTACTATTTCTGAGCTCCCGGAGCCTCCAAGCAAGTATTTTATCAGCCTTTTCCCCCTTTTCCATGTACTTCTGTTTCAGGAAGGACAGGTTTTTTTCTGTTTGTCCCACCTGGAGGTCTGCCAGGCTTGAGCGCAACCTTTGGAGTTCCTCCCACTTCCCGGGGAACATTTGTGTTTTTAGTTTCCCACCAGGTTGGATAGCCTCTATCTTTTTCCTCAACCGTGTCTCCTCCTGACCCCTCTCCCTCTTCTTTCTTGAACCTGTCTCGATGAGAATGCCTCTAATGGTCGCCTTGAATGCCTCCCAAACACCCAAAACTCCGACCTCCCCGTTGTCGTTGATAGAGAAATATTCGGTGATGGCTGTAAGGAGGGATCGTCGCACCTCTTTATCATGTAGCAGGTGGTCGTTACACCTCCATAGGGACCCAGGTGGCGGGGCCGGGGGCACACCCATTTTTATTCTAACCATGTCGTGGTCTGTCCAGGGAACCACCTCCACCCCTGATTCCGTGACCTCGCCCCGGATCGTGGCGTCAACCAAGATATAATCAATACGGGAGAAAGTAGCATGGGGTTTCGAGAAAAAAGTGAAGTCGGGGTCTCGATCTTTTTCTGTGTGATGTGTGTCGCTCAAGCCCAAATCGTTGTTAACTGATTGAAATGCCTCGGCCAGTTTTTTTTGGAGGCGTTGGTTAGGGCATGGATTGGGCGAGCTCCTGTCTCTATCAGGGCAAAGAACCATATTAAAATCCCCCCCAACCAGTAAAGTACCCTCGGAAAAAGCCACGATTTTCTCTCTCATCCCCATCCAGAAGCCATCTTGCGCCTCATTCGGAGCATAAATACCAACCAGGGTGAACAGCCGACCCCTCACCTCCCCTTTAACCATGATATATCGTCCTTCCGGGTCTGACCTCTGAGCTTTGAGAACGAAGTGAGCCCCAGGGGAGACCAATAGGGCCACTCCCCGTTTCTTGGCCCGGAAGGACGCTGCATAAACTTGATCAATAGCTTTAGCTCGCAGCTTTGGTTCCCTGTCCCGAACCCAATGTGTCTCTTGTACAAATAAGAAATGGAGTCGGAGCCTTGTGAATTCCCTCACCAGCAACGACCTTTTGGTGGGAGAATTGAGACCCCGCACATTTAGCAAACTCACTGTCAAATATTGCAAGGAATCATCCATCATAGCAGTGGTAGGAGCTCATATCTCCCTTCTCGGGACGAATAATTCCAGTGCTCCCGCAGTGCTTCCACCCCCCGCTATAGTCCAATAACAAAACCACAGTTGCAAAACAGACCAGAAAACTTGGCTTAGCCCCATTAGAAACCTCTCGAACTAACCCCAACCTTTCCCTCCCCCCTCCCACCTCCCCCCTGAACGCCTGGTAGACCAGCGGCTTCATCCTGTCGCTGAGCCAGGCCACCATTGTCTCCCTCCTCCGGGCTCATAAACTCTTCAACAACCACAACTTGAGCCCCCCCCCCTATCATGTTCAGAATACAAATAATCACAGTGCTTCCCCCAATGACATGGAAACCAAACTAGACCGTGAAGCTTCCTGGGGTTCCTCAAGTGTCAGGTTGCCCAGGGGATGCCGGAGCCACTCTTCTGAACTTCCTGTGGCCTCGGACTTTACGTCTCTCCTGAGAAGCCTTAATTCTCCCGGGTCCGACGGGCTCTCTTCCATGATCTCGGTCTTCCCCTTCCACGTTTGGTTCTCCGAGAAGTTCGCCCGACACCCTGCGAATGTCATCCTCCGTGACCAGGGCATATTTGTACCCTTCCAATTCAAAGGAAAGCGAAAAAGGGTATCCCCACCTGTATCGGACCCCCTTGGTTTGGAGCATTTTCGTCAGCGGGGAACAGAGACGACGTCTTGCCAGGGTGAAGGCGGACAGATCCTGGTACACCGAAATCCGGGCTCCCTCCCAGTCCACCGGGCCCCTCTTACGTGCCAGTTCCAGAATTTTGTTCTTCTCCGTGAAGTAGTGGAAACGCACAAGAATGGACCTGGGGCCTCTGTTGATCGCTCCCGCCCTGTGAGCTCTGTCAATTGTGGGTTCATTCGTGTTCGCCCCATCGAAGAGAGATCCCACTACTGCGTTCACAGCTTTGATTATGTCCATTTGCGTTTCACCTTCCCGCTCCGGGAACCCCAAAAAGCGAAGATTACAGCGTCGTTCCCTATTTTCCAGGTCGTCCAGTTTTAGGGAGCATTTCTCTTCTCTCCTCTCGAGTTCCGATAGGTGCATGTCGAATTGCGTCTCGAAAATGTCATTCGAGGCTGTGTTGTTTTCAAGCGCCTGGACCCTGTCGTCTATGTTGTCCACTTTTTTATCCAGGGTATCCAGCCGTAGTGTTATGTCTGCTCTGAAGCCTCTTATTTCCTCCAGGAGGGCCGCCATGCCTTTGGTGACCGTGCTAGTGTCAGACATGTCCAGGGGTGCCGGGGCCGCCATCTCCGGGCGGGTTGGCGAGCCTGAGGGTTTGCGTCGAAATCTCTGCAGGGATTCCTTCCAGTTCATAGGCCTCCCCTGACCATCTCCACGGGATCCTCTGCCTAATGCCCTAGGCACTATGGGCAATACCGTCGGGTCACCAGATTACACCAGGGGGAGGGCAGCGGAAGGTTGCTCAGGCCAAGTCTCCAAGGCGCAGCCGATACGGGCCTATCACTCCTCGTCCCGGGTTTGATTCAAGCCTTTGTGGTCACTATTTTGGAGTCCTTCAATAAACGCTGTGGTTGGCCCGGGGGGGTATCCCTTTCTCCGTGATGCTGATTGCAGGTTGTTGATTTGGGGCGCCTTCGCCCCTGAGCTCCCGTCGTGCGGCTCCCAAGCTGTGTGGGAAGGCCCGCCTGGGGAGGGGTGGAGGGGTTGTCGTGGGCACCTTTGCGGGGGCCTCCGCCTCTGGGGGTCCCCGATGAAGACTGGCCCCACGGCCGTCGATGGGGTTGAAAATCTTGGGGGGCAGGCCGTGCCTCCTGAGTGCACTCCTGCGCCAGCTCCACAGTCCAGCGGTGGGCTCGGGGGAGGCTCGATCAGCCGGTGAAGCGGGGAGCAGCCCGGAGCCCTACGTGATCTCGTCCGGATTCAGGAGGATTCGTGAGCCCCCGCTACGAGGTCCAGGGGGAAGCGGGGGGGGGGGCGCTCTTCCGCGCCGACCGGCTGTGCTGTATGCCTCACGTAGGCCGCGGCTTGCCGGCGCCCAGCGCAAGGAGTCGCGATGCTGGGGGAGGCTGGGCTCACTCCCTCTCCCGGTTCTGAGCCGTGTACTGCTCGAGGCCTTATGTGGTCCCGCTGGGGGCCCTGGGGAGGCGGGATCCGCCCCAGGGAAGTTCGGTGTGGAGGGGGGCAGCACCCGCGGGGCCTGCCCGAGCCGCGGCTCTCCGTTACTTCCTGCGGAGCCGCGGCGCGGGGGAAGGCAGAGCTCCTCCTCCCTCCTCTTTCCGAGGGTCCGATCTCGGCAAAATCTCCACGCCGGGAGATCGGAGTTGGGGTCCGCGGAGGCTCCGCTGAGTCAGTGATCCGCGGGGGGGTCAACACTGTACTCCTAGGGGTCTGGGGGGGGCTCAGGTCCCTCTTACGGCGCCCTTTGGAGGAGACCAGTGCGGATGCGTCAGTGCATCTCGGCGCCCCCTGGTGGATCTCGTAATTCCCTTCTTACAAACCCTTCTCTGTTTGCCGTCTTTCTCCCCTCGTTCAGCTGCTGACCCGAAACTGCTGTACCTTCATGTGCTTTGCCTCGCTCAGAGTGTGCTCTCATGCTTTGCCTTTTATCCGTGTGGGGAAGTTTAATGGAAGTCAGGTTCAGTGAGTAATTGTCAGTAATTGCCTGACCATAGTAGCGGGACATGTCAGATACACTGCTTGGTTGTGAGTCTGTTTTCTCTCAGAGCGGGCTGTACATGTGAAAGTGTTGGAGAAGGTGGGGGATAAGATTCCCACATATCCTACCTGGTAGGATGAGGTAGTATCCTACCTGGTAGGAGGAGGTAAAGGTATCATAGGGGGAGGGATACCGCGTCTCACCATCCGGTGTCTCACTCCCAAAGACCCCTCACCCAGGTGATCCTCCCGCACTCGTCCACCCCCAGGTCCAAAGGCAGTACCCTGGCCACCTGAGAGAGAGATCCTCAGGGACTAGCGGGTGAGACACCTTCTGGTTTCTCACACAGCCCCATGGAAGACATTTTAATGGCTGGAGTGCGTATACCACTACTGATAGGTTTTGGTTCTCGCCATACAGTAATACCACAACAAGTATTTGAAGAAAATATTAAAGGCACAGTGATAGGTCACATACCCATGATATCTTTACCAAGTGGGTGCTCGAGTCACAAAATACAGTTGTTAGTGTGGTTGCAGACAACATTACTATTCAGAGAGACACAGAAAAAGAGCAGAGTTTTTGTGGCCACTCGGGGCGTTTCAATTTTGGGATGGAAACACCAAGCAGACTACATAACTAAGGAATCCAGGACAAGATGAACTAGTACTTTTTATAAATAATGACAAAACAGATTAACTGAAAAGAGGAATAATACAAAGGTTCCCGTCAGTATTTAAAGAACTAGGAAAATTTGTATGGTACAGACATAGAATCGTACTAAAACCAAATGCAGTTCCAGTAAAGCATGGATTCAGGAAAGTACCTTTGAGATTATAACCTAAACTCGAAGCACATCGGAAACAATTAGAAGATGTAACAATAATACAATAAATGCTCTTGTTAGAATGCTTGGCCTCAGTGGTACTAGCAGCCAAAGTAGATTTGAATAATTATGCGTCAATTGTAGAACATTGAACAAAAATATATTGGTGGATTCATATCCTGTACCAAATATTAATGAAATGGTGAATACAAACAAAAGGGGCCAAAGTAATTGCAACTTTCAATTTACAGTCAGTATACTACCAAATAGAACGAATAGTGGCTTCCAGAAGCAAAACAGCATTCGTAACTCCATTCAAAACATTTCAGTTTAAGGATATTGTTCGGACTGGCTAGTGCAGCAGTAGTCTTCTAAAACGAATTAATAGAATATTAGGCAACATGGAACATGTGTTATGCTATTAAGATGATATATCGATTCATTCAAAACATACAGAAAAACATAAAAGTAGCTTACTCAAAATCCTCAAAAAATTACAAGAAAAGGGCTTAACACTTAAAGAAGAGAATGTCAATTGCTTTGTTACCAGGTTGATTATTTGGGCCACACCCTAACTTCTCCAAGAATAAAAACAAAAATTAGTTTAGTACAACTTGTGAACACAGTCACAACTACAACTAATAAGGAAGAAATATTCTTAAGAATATGAGTTTTACACAAGGTGTGCACAAGATTTTGCAGCAAAAGCACAACCCTTGAGAACAATACTTAAGAAAGGAGCGAAGTTTGAATGGGGTTGTGCATAACAAATAGCTTTTTTAGGAATAAAAGAAGCCATAGTACGAGAGGCCATCATACTAAATCAGTTTGATATCCGAATCTCAAGTAACATTGCAGTCTACAATAGTATTAATGGTGTGTGGGGCAATACATTCTCAAATGAAGAATGGTCAAGAAATGACAATAACCTTTGCATTGCATGCGCTCAAGGAAAGTGAATGTAATTACTCAACGATTGAGAAGGAGGCACTAGCATGCCAATGGGCTGCAAGACACTGGTCAGTTCTTATGGGAGTGCCATTTTCCATCAGGACAGATCATGCACCCTTCGTGAGACAGTGGGAAACAGTACATTTTCACTTAGGTTAGCTAGAATAGCAGCTGGATTGCAGTAGTATATAACATATTACCAACTGTTGTAAGAAATATGTAGCAGCAGATTGCTTATCGTGACTCACAATTCCATTTGTATTGTTGCTTTTATTTTCTGCGCAAGACATTATGGCAAGTGTCAATGATATCGGAGAAGGCATATTCACTGAAATTGACTGGAAAGAAGCAAACCAGAAGAATCAAATACTGAATGAAGTAAAGGAACAAATACAAATTGGATGGAAAGAAAGGAACAATTGAAATAAATGGATCCATTAAGCTAAAGTTGCAGAAGAATTATGTGTCATAATAATTAGAAGAGGGCATAGTCCCTCCAATGACACAGCGGAAAGGAACAAAGTCCAAGGGGCACATGAAGAACACCCTGACGTAACATGAACTAAAAGAATGGTTAGAAAAGAATAGGGATAGCCTACAATGGGCAGTCAAGTAGGATGTTAGGTGAGGTCATGCCAGGAATGTGTCATTACTGAAAAGAATTGTATTTTGATCACTGTTGAAATCTATAATGATTCCAGAGAGGACTTGGAAAAAAATAACATTGGACTTGAATAGGCCTTTCAATAAATTACTGAAGGATAAGATGTTCGCAATAGTGATAATGAACTACTTCTCATGGCGGGAAGTGGAATTTGTAAGACAAATAACCACAGAGAGTGTAATTAGGTTTTTGAGAAGTGTATTATCACGAGAAGGAAGGTCGGAAATCTTGATAAAAAAAAATGCTGTTCAGTGCGTGTGGGTGATAGAGAGGTGGATGCAGCGTTCTGATGCCAAACAAAATAATTATTGGAACAGAAATGCAAAACACTCTTGTTTTATAAGGAAACCTTTGGGTGTCTTCACCATCAGGTTTTTCTTTCGGCGATATAAATAGGGTAAGGGTATCCCTGCAGTCTTCTACTTCACAGAGCAATAAGCCCAGTAGTAAGCTGAGCCATCGGGATCAACGTCGTCCTCCTGGAAGAAAGAGAACCTGAATGATGCACTGCATCAGGCAGCTCTGCTTTTATCCTCCTGCCTCGTTCAGTAGCCAATCAGTGCTCGTTTTGCCCCATGGTCCGTTGAAACAGTAAGCCCCACCCCCATTGTCCGTTCTCTCGGCCGCCATGATGCCTCCCAGTGCCTCGGTTCTGTGGTTTCCTGCAAAAGGCGTGAGGGCTCCTGGAGGTGCTGAGTTCAGGACCGGCCGGCCGGGGACGCAACCATCGTCGGTAAGTATTAACCTTACATTTTGATATTTACACAGCTGTGTCTATTCTCAAACAGGAAGAGAAACCCTGTATTTGCATTTTATTTTGATCAATATCTTATTAATAAAAGTTGTTTGTGACATCTTGCATGTAGTTGGCGGCTTACAACTGAGCATTTAACCCAGATAAACAATATCGAGATATATATCAAATATCGCCATTCAGCCCAAAAATATCGAGATATGACTTTTAGTTCATATCGCCCAGCCCTAGTTCGGTGAACAATTCCTTTTCAGGTCTATTGTATAGGGACTTGCAAGCTGGGCTCCATTCACTCGCAATTTCTGTCTGTGCTGTTAGTTTGGTGTACCGTTTGTTTTTCCCAGCTTCGATCCATCCTGGTTTGGTGTCGGGTTGGTCACTGCTACAACCTGCTTGATGTCATCTTTGGACATAGAGATCACAGGCATGACTATGGACTCTGTCTCCAGTACCCATCGTCTCAGAATTGGTCTCAAGAGAGATTGTATTGTAGTGTCATTTATATAACACCTTTTACCATTATAAGTCTCAATGCGCTGGTGGTGGGAACACCCTCAGGGATCAAAGTCCAGAGTGTTGGAGATCACAGAGTAGGATTACAATGCGTGTGTGCATTTATCCACGATAAGGCTTAGCAGGGCAGGCCACATTCCAGCAGAAAGCAACCCATGAGGTCAGGCATGTGGATGGGTGCTGAAAGGGGTCAGGTGGTGTGGGTGCTAGAGACTCGCTATGTGTCCCGCTGGCCCAAATTTGATGCAAGTTTCTGGGGAAAATGGGAGTGAGACATGATAAAATATCCCTCTACCACCCACAAGCGGATAGGCTTGCAGAGAGGGTTTAACAGGGTGGTGAAGGATGGAGTATAGACTGTACTCTTGAATGGGTGTCCCGTGGAAAAAGTTACACAGGAAATGTTATAAATGTACAAACATTCTCTGAACACGTTAACAGAGATCCCACCATTTGAGATAATGAGGTGGAGGGGGAAGCAGCTAACCAAATCAGACAATGGTAGCTGATGAGAGGCACAAATAGAATTACAAATACATATGAAGACGGGGTATCAAAGGAAAGGTAGCTCAGAAACAATTGGTGACAAAGAAGTATTTTGATGAAAGAAATAAAGTGAAAATGCCTGAAATAAGGGTTGGACAGTGGATCAGAGGTAAAATCCCAAGGGAGCATCTGAGTTTGGGAAGCTGTAAAGACTGGAGGGGCTCTGTACTTCTGGTCTCTATATGGCAGAGGAGAGGCACAGAGGACCCCAGCGAAGATTCTCTATTGTTGGTAGCAATAGACGAGCAATCAAGGGCTAGCTTCTCATGAGGTGATGCAGGCTGGTTCTTAAGTACAGTGTAGTCCCCAGGCCCCCACAAAGGAATGTCCACACACTGTATTAGTTAAAACACAGTCTTTGTTACGCTCACCTGGTATCCACTGGGACGCCACCCAGCCGGGTTACTCGCTGATATGCTTCTCAGCTTTGCCCTGATGTGGTCTGTGGGGAAGGTTCTGCCTGAAAATACAGGAGGACTGTGTTCAAGACTGACCGACTGGGGTAAGTATCCTCCCTCCACCCCCGTATGATTTCAGTCCCTCTGGCGCCCTCTCCTCACCTTGTGGTGGAATTACGCGTGCTCTCCGTCCTGCCTTCTTTGCAGAGGCGCATTGCCTTTCTTGGGCGAGTGCGGTCCAGTTACTTCACTAACGCTGGCCCGTTTGATATTGTTCAGGTAGGTCTTATTGCTGTCCTTTAGTTTTGTTGCTATCCTGCATGCCTTTCTTTGTTTAAAATGTCTCTTTTTTCTCCCTTAGGTATGCAGAGCTTCAGCGCGGCGAACTGGCTTGGTTGAGCCCCGCTGGTAAATAACGGCACATTAAGAGCGCTATGATGCGGTAAGTAAGCGCTATGTGTAGCGCTGCGAAGTCTTGCCTTTGCTAACCCGTGTTTTCCTTCCTTGTAGGTCGCGGTGTTCTTCAGCGCGAGTGGAATGTCCGGAGTGGTGCCAGCCGAGAGGCGACCAGCCAGGTAAGCCTTTTGAGCAGTTCATAATTTGTAAATGTCTCTACTGCTTTCTTTAATGTTGCCTCTATCTTCCTCTTTCAGGTCGTTCTGTCCGGGAGGCGTGCAGATTCGAGGAAGCTGTTTTCAGTAGCTGTGAGTGTTTAAAGATGAAGACTGCAGGTAAGATGCTGCTGCTAATGATGTTCCTTTTGTCTCCTTGCGGGTTCTGCTTCTCTGACGTTCGAGGGGCACGGTGAGCGTCACGTTGCAAGCTGCAAAGTAACGCGAAGCGTGTTGTCTTGCTCGGATGTGGTTTAAATAGCCCCAACAAAATAGTCCAGGTAAAGTAGTCCCTAGGCTACCACACCCAAAACACTAGACCGCATAGCTTGGTTCTTATGAACCAAGCTATGTGGATGCCTCCATGTTGGCTAACAATACAATAAAGTAGTTCCCAAGCACATTGTTTTTCATGGCGTATGAGCCTGGCGCCGGCCCCATGTGTCACAGACCGTGGGAGCTGGCGGCTGTGGCCCCGTTGGCGTATGGGCCACCATTGAGTTTGCCGCCACGCTCCCACGCTCTGTATTGTGACGGTCTAGCCTTTCAGGCTACGCCGTCGGAAGCCTTTTTCCCGGCGTTCAACCCGGAAGCCGACGCGTTGCAACCTTCGCGTCTAGGCTTTCTGGTTGATACTCTGTATTCCCTCCTGCTCGCTTCCCTTCCTTCGTTGCCCCAGTGCTTCTCCCTCGGCGCTCCCGATTCCCCCCTCTCGCAGCCTCTCTCCTGCTTCCTCCTCTATGCTCACTTCACCCTCGCTCTGCCAGCATACCCATTCCTTGCCTTTCCACCGCCTAGTGCACTATTTTTGGAAACTTCCTGTGCTCTCTCATTTTTGGGTATCTTCGCATCGTATTGTATCTCCCCATCAATACACCATCTGAAGAGAGAACCGCTGATTGGCTAAGGGGTTTTTTATGCCGTGAGGCTTTTTCCCCGGAGCAGTCTGTCGGGGAAGGGGTGCCCCTCCTAGACCTCTTGTCCAAGAGTAAGGGTGGCTTTCTCTCGCGACAGACCCTATCTGCACACCAAAAAAAAAGCCTTGTGGCAGAAGAGGTTTGGAGAAAGACAGGAAGCCGAAGCATCAGGTGAGGAGGAGGAGTGGGAGTGGGGTGACCAGGAAGCGGGGCCATCAGTAACCAAGCTTGACACCATGAGGGCTTTTGAAGAGGATGCCAGGCTGTAGAGGCCCGAGTCCTGACTCCACCTGGCCAATGGGTTTGCCAGAGGGCGTTTTGGACAAGGGTCGTGACAGTTTTTATATAATTAAAGGTTCAAGGTTATATACACAATAGCAACAACTCACTTTGTGCTCAGTAAATCTACAATGGAAAATATATACAGTTCTAAGTGGTACCACAGTTATTAGCAGATCTCATTAAAGTGCATCAACTATACTCTGGTCAAATGTCACACAAATCAATTAATAAAAGGTAACCAACAATAGAGATAGGAGGAAAGCAGTTGCTTAGAACAATTGGCAGAATACTGGCCCCGTTACCTAGACACAGTTCTGTGTGGAGATCCCCCCACCTGGGCAAGCTGTAAAATAAAGATATGCTACAAGCCCAGTCCATATATTGTTCTATAAGTCTTATTTCCTTCTACAATTTTTCTACCACCCCAATGTACCTGGAATAGCAGAATTCAACGCTGAGTCGTCGACGGATCCTTCTTGAGCGGCTCCCTTTAAAGCAGGAGCCACGGATCGTTGAGATCCCTCGGAGAAAGTGAACTCAGCGTTGAGGCGGCAGCTTCGGTCCCAGCAGTGCTCGTCGACGACAGAGCGAAGACGTCCTGCAAGGACGAGGCGTGCGGGGCACCTCGATGTCGATAGTTCAGGACCACAAAGAGTTTGTGAAGAACTGTGGCCCAGCAAGGACGTCGAGTCGTCCTGCGTCTCTATGGTCTTTGGGTGGAGGGAAACCCACCGGCGGATGCTCCTCAGCGTGTCGACGGCCTGGCCTTCCTCTGGTGGGATAAGGCGGGCGGCGGTGCGGACGAGCGCGTCCGTGAATCAAAAGTCTTAGGCAAAGGAGCGTTGTGGCTACGGTCGTCAATGAAACGGCGTCAAGCGGTCCCCTCTTCTGGGCAACACAGCTTCTCCGGGCCCCCAGCGGTTACAGCAAACTTGCGAACCCTGGTCGACGAATGTCCGGGGCTTATCTTCGTTCTCCTCAGCGGTTCCCGTCTCCGGTCGGCAGCCTTTCGAGGATCTGACTTCCAGGGAGCTTCTGCAAAGGTTAGCGGTGCTCGATGGTCCCTTGGAGCACGGGAAGAGGGCACCTAACCAGGTCCTCTCTTGGATCAGTCTTGACGGCTTACGGCTTTCGGCGAAGGGAGACAGCAGTCAACCTTCTTCTTCAGGCTCGGCTTCGAGATTAAGCGTCAGTTTCAACTTCAGCTTCTGAACGAATTCTAGCAGTGAGAGGCCCCCAGATATACTTGTTGATCTCTCATTCATTCTGCTGGGTCACACTCAGGCAACCAATAACTCAGAAGGGCATTCAGCAGTCAGTCAGCCAATCAGGCATACAGTGCATTCAGGCCATACTCCTCCCTCTCAGACACTCAAAACAAGGAATGTGTATTGGGACAAGTACCCAGCCATTCAATACTACACACTGAATTAATACCAGTTTCGGGCAGAGCTGTCTCAGTCATTGTGTCAAACACCAGAAACCAGACATCCACAACAAGAAGTGCATATTGGTCACACACTCCATTCACCACGGTCCCACCCACAGGGTCTACCCACAACATACAGTCACTGGGAAGGCTCTAGCCAGTCTTGCCTGGACTTCACAACAACAACATATATGGAACTTCCACCCAACAGCCGGTCAGGGGGGAGGGACAGAGTCAGGGCTTCCCAGGACTTTGGGAAAACAAGGTAACAGGCAATAGAAAAGCAAGAGGCCACAGGCGCCATCTTGTTTCCTATCAGGAATCAACTGATTCCAATGCCAGGGCCTGGGTATCCCAAAATGGAGGATACTCAGAGCACCTGTCAAATTCAGCATGGAGCTACCACCATCCTATACCCTGCTCAGTGGGCCACACACAGGTGCACAGAAACATACACTAGGGGCACAGGGCTGCACCCCCACCCATGCCATAAGGGTATCCCATGGGTCTGTACACCAAACCAAAAACAGGAAGAGCTGCACTGCCAGGAGTCCCACATGGACTCCTGGGCAGAAAACAATACAGAACACAAATGAAGAAGGACTACAGGACAAGGACAGGGAGGCCCTGTCCCTCCAATGCATTTCCAGCATCACAGACGCCCATCAAAATAATTGAAGTATTAGGCAGTGCAATTAGAACAGCAGATAACAGGTGTGGAAAGTAAATTGCATAGCAAAATGTGGGATCAGCAGACCGTTAAGTGTTGACCGTGATATGGGAAGAGTAGAAGAAAGAGCTTGGGAGCCCCAAGTAAAGTATATTCATGGGTCTTCCGCACGAAGGGAACAACCAATCAGCATTAGCATGGTTTGTGAATATGATCAAAATGACCCTCGTGGACAATGAGGCATAGATGGGGCAGAAATCAGTTCAGAGCGCAGTGATGCTTTCCGGGGTGATGAGTTTGAAGATTCTGACTTGCCCATTGGAAACACACTGAGAAGGCAGGCTGGTGGTCTAACAAGGAGCCCATCAGAAGAAATGAGAGAAAGCTCCACAGCAAAGAGTAAAGTAACGCAAGAGACAGTCCCATATACCTATAAGTTATAAATAGAAGGGAGTGCCAGGTGCAAAAAGATCATGAGATTGATGTGTGTAATCTTGATGTCTTTAGGCGAATTCTCACTTCTCCCCGAGGGGGAGCCCCTTCCCATGAGGCCAGGGAGGTGAGGCTGTAACCCGATAATACCCCTGGGGCTGGTATTCAGCGGGACAATCTCATGGGGAAGAGACTCTCCCTCTGGGGATCAGGGAGGACATCTCGGGAGAACCGGTATTCCAACCACACAACCACCTCACAAACATCTTCATGTACCTTATATACCACTTCCATGTTACACACCTCCATGTATGTGTGTGAAACTGAGAGCTACACAACTACTGAGACGAGGAAGAGTATGATATGATATGGCATTTATAACGTACCTATCGACAAGTGTTTCAAGGCGCGATAGGGATGACTTGACAGGTAGTTGCTTACTAAAGTACTAGGAGGAAGAGGAGGAGGTGCGGAGCGACGAAGAATCCTCAGGAGAACTTGAAAGGGGGTGCTAGTTGTGGTTGGCCATTCAATATAAAAAGTAAAGAACGACTTGCCAAGTTGTCAGGCCCTCCCAGGAGGATCTGCAATTCTAAAGGACATCCAGCATGGAAGAGAGGCTGCAGCTGAACGGCACCCGTGCGAAGGAGCCGAGGCATCGCTATCCGGTCTGCCGTGCCGGGGCAGACCAATGAATTGGAGAGCAGAGGTCCAGGTGAAAGCTGGACCGCGTGGTCGTGGCAAGACGTGCAACAACGCCCCCCACTCTCTCCCGGAGAGAAGCGCTGCAGAGCTGCTACAGAAGCCGCAGAACTAGAACAAGAACGCAAAAAGCCAACAAGACGGAGAACCAGCACAAGAACGCAAGAAGCTGAACAAGACGTCGGAGAAGCAAGTGACCGACAGGGAAGAACTGGCAGAGTCCCATGGGTGGTCGGGATTGAGAGAAGGGGCAAGAGAAACCTCAAACCCAGGGTCTTGTAAGCAATTGGCCCTATGAGAGTACCTGGCACAAGAGTGAAGGGTATATCAGGAACAAAATACAGAGGAAAACAGGGTTGGGAAGCCTCTTGAGGAGACACTCAAAAGCCATCTTCTTCGTGGCAGTACCTGGCAGGCAAGTGAACCAGTTCTGCCCAGACGAAGCCCTAAAGAAACCAACACGTTTATACATAAAAGAGACCAGGGGAAGGGAGACATTCCCCATAGTGTTGTGAACTATGAAACTAAAGCCAAGAAAGGCATGGGGAAGGGAAGCAATTCCCCCTGGTGTTGTGAACTGTTGTGCTATGTTATGTTGATTTGTACCGCACACCACTACCACCCAGGGCAGTCTTCAGGCGCTACCGTGGCTCTGCAAAAAAAGGGAGGTTTGGGGGTTAGTGGGGGATAGGATGAGAGTATAGATTCAGAACCAAGAGGAACTAGCGTCTGTGAGTGTTGTTTTACATGTGGTAGTTTGCGAGAGGCCTCATGCATTGTGACCGGATGGGTGAGATTCAGTGGCTTAGGTGTGTGGTGGTGTTTTGTGTTGGAGTTAAGTGTGTTGTGCGGTTATGCAGGTTGATGGGGTGCACTGGTTAGTGTCCATAAGGGATCCAGAGTCACAGGTGGTCGTAGCTATGAGGCAATCCAGCATTTTGGTGTGTAATTGCATTGTTGGCGGTTTAGGGCTATGTGGGTGGTTCACTCTAGGTGTGGATATAGCGATGGTTGTTTATGTGGCGTGTGGCTAGTCCAAGATCTGGTGTAGTCGCATCAGTTATGTAGCAGGAGCAGGAAGGGAAAGGGTTAGTAAAGTTGGTCGTGAAACCAAATGACGAGAGTCCAGGGATAAGGGATTCAGTGCCCCTGGCTGTGTGTATAGAAAAAACACTGAGAGCTAGACACAAGGAGAAGGGAGTCATTCTCCTGGTAGCTGAGTTTACAAGAGGGAATCAAACCAGTGATCCAGGGGAAGAGAAGGAAGTCATTACCCCTGCAGAGAGGAAATAGTGAACTTTTGATGCAAAGCCAACAATCTTTTGTTTGGAAGTATTAATGCCAGGGGAAGGGAGTCACATTCCCCTCTGTGTGAGACTTGTCAACCGAACTGGATTGTCCAGTTCAGGAGGAGGGAATCAAACTCCTAGACCAAGAACATTGGTATAACTTTAGTTTAGTTATAAGTGTAAGGGACAAAGATGGGGACGTTTGACACAGGACGGTGGATTATTTTTAGTTGCAACGACATCCTGACAGATCCATTAGCACATTTGGTTGTGGTAGGGAAACCCCTCTTAGAGTTAGGGAAAGTTATGTTTTCTCTTTATTTTGATTTTAAATAAAGATTTATAGCAATCACTATGCCACCTGTGTGTCAGTTTCCTCCTTCTGCACCCTTACAGTAGTTACAACAAAGCTTCAAATGTTTTGGGTGGGGGTAGAGATGGTTATTTGTTTGATTCTGGGGTCGGCGGGGGTCAGGCTGTCATATTCCAATCATTCGGATTCTTTTGTATCATGTGTAAAGACGGTGACTGCTACTCATCTACGGCATTATGTTCAAGAAAAACTTAAATAAAATGTGGTTATAAAAAAAAAGCTTCAAATGTTAATTGTGAATTATTGCGGTTTAAATTGTTAATGAGTAAAGTGGGAGGTGAATTGTGTTATGTTATGAGTTGTTCTACTTTCCTTTTCCCGCCCCCACTCATTTGCGTGGACACGTGGACATTCCTTCCTTACCTAAGAGTTCTGCAATTGAAGGTAGGAGAGTGGGATAGTGTAAGAAGATAGATGGGAGGTTGAGCCACACTGAAATAAAGGGTTTCTTGAAATACTTGCATGTCTGTGAAGTTCATAACCGAAACGCAACAACCTTAGTTATGGAAAAAATAAAATCATTCTGCACCCCCTACACCAGCAACTCATTTATTCCTCCACTAAAACCTTCTGGAACCTTAAAACACAAAGCATCCTCCCACCTTGCAGACCACCTGAACCTTTCTCATACCTCCCTTGCCTTGTAGGGATAGTCGCTTGTTTTGTTCCTCTCCCCCCTTTCTCCTCCCCTCTCCCTCACCTTGTGTAATTCTGCGGCTCTACCAGAAATTTTGTCAGGCCTAGTACGGTGGTCGCCTGTCTGTTTCCCATTTCCTTCCTTTCTGTGTGTTAGAACTTGCACTATCTGAAATGTCGTTAGGCTGAGTATGATAGTTAATTTCACATTCTTGTTGTTCATGGCCTGCAAGAATGTTTTTAATTTCCCTTGTTCCGTCCCTTGTCGTGAAGTGCTTTGAAACACATTGTGTATAGGTGCTATATAAATAAACCATCATATCATATCCAGTCCCTACTGTAGAGCCTGGAGAAAAATCCTAAAAGAGTGGCATATTCACTTGGACTTCTTAGTGTCATGATGCAGAATATGCAAGATTCGGTGTAAGATAATTGACTTGTATAAATCCATGGTCTCAAGGCTCTGGGTGGTGGGTGGGAATAAATGACCATGCCACTCATGTTGCCAGGACACCATTTTTGGTTTTCATTTACCAATTAAACCTGTAGCTTTTATTTACTTCAATTGAACCAACCGGATATAAGCACATCTATAAATACAAAGCAAAAGCTTGGAAAAAAAGGTGCCCCAGAAGGAAAAAACCGTCTATGGAATCTAGCCAACATGATCACAAAGGGCTGTGCCCAAACCCACCTAGCTGTTGCCTTGCATAGTGATAGGGCTAGGTTGTAGACTATATCTATCCATTTAGTCACAGTGAACAGAAGTGGGGACACGGCCCTGCTTCCAAGTATTGTAGTACAGGATACAGCAGGCATTGGTACAGGAAGAGTGGCTCCCTTCATTTTTTCTGGCAGCAGTCGGGCACAATGACAAGGAGTATGAAGTAACCACAGTGGGGTTCTACTCTCGTGTATGATGCAGGACACCAGTTATTAGTTATCAGTACGCTTTATTGTCCAGTTGTACACTTAGTTCAAGCGTAATGTAGGAAGAAAGACTGGCCCATCCACTCTAGCTCAGCTCACTTTTTCTCCAACTGTCCCCTTAGAATCTCCAACACTCAAAGCACAACATTGCACAAGCTCAAGGTTCCACAGGCACCAGCACATTACTAGACTTCTCCCCCTGTTAGCTACACTAAAAAAGCCAAATGAGGAAACCTGAGGCATGGATCAAAGTGCCCACACAAAAGTGGAACGGACAAGTTGAACAGCTGCGCCGGCACCAGCACATAGTAGCGCAGGAGGGGAAAACACTAGTACATGACTAGACTGAAATGGTCATGCTGCAACAGACCAATAAGCAGAACAGAACCACCCAGGACAACGGCATGGCAAAATGGACTCAAAGGATGCACCACATACTACCAGCACAATATGGCACCTGCACCCACTCACGTGCAAAGCACCCGAATGTTAATACGGATGAATACAGCAAATCGCAACCATAACTGGCAGAATTAGAACAGCGATAGGGTGCCACAGCATAAATGGGTGATGTACACCAACACCCACGGTAAACCACCTCCTACGATGGATAGGCATGCAGATCACGGAACACTGATTGCAAAAATGCTGCACGCCTCCACAGAACACAACACATTCAAAAACACTGCAAAACAGACATCCCGTACTGTACACCGGATATGGGAAATAACACTGCCCAACAGTGGGAACGGGCCAACATAACATGTCACCCCACTACAACGCCTATAATACACGACCTCCCCGACTATAACCAAAAGTCGGGTTTTAACCAACAACATACAATCACACTCCCTAAACTGTTGACTGTAACCAACAGCCACAGATACCGCTGCAACCAACAGCCCCCAAATGCCACACACAACCTCCCCGACTAATCAACAGCCAACTGTAACTGTAACCAACCACTAAAAACCACACACGACCTCCATGACCGTAATCAACAGCCAACTCTAGCTGTAACCAAAAGCTTAACACCACACATGACCTCCGACTGTGATCAACGGCCAACTCTGGCTGTAACCAACAGCTTAAAACTCCCTACTGTAACCAACAGTCTATACTCACCACACTATACTCAACACACTATTGTAACCAAAAGTCAAAACCCACCACACTACACTCACCACACCCCACGACTGTAACCAACAGCCAAAACTCCCGACTGTAAACTCAGCATCACGACTGTAACCAACACTCAAAGCTCCAATACCACCCTGCACGCTGCCATAGAACGCAACACATTTGCAAACACTGCAAAATAGACAACCCATACCGTACACCGGATATGGGAAATAACACTGCCTAACAGTGGGAATGCGCCAACATAACAGATCGCCCCACTACAACGCACAACGCCTAAAATACCACACAAAACTTCCCTGACTATAACCAAAAGTCTGGCTGTAACTAACAGCTTACAATCACACTCCCTAAACTCCGACCGTAACCAACAGCCACAGATACGTCAGCACTCAAGTAGTCCTCTGTCAGACATAAGTAGTTAACTCAGTTTTTCACTTTGAATTATGAGGCTTGTAATGATATGTTTATAAAGGGAAAAGCCAAACTAAAAATCCCAAGACATGAAGTGAAAAGGGACCGGAGAATCAGCTACTAGTTGTAAGTATGGAAGACCAGGTGAGGCTTCAATCAGTTCAAAGTATCTTAGTATCTTTTTTCAATTTTTTTTTTTTTATTTGTGTTTGTTTAATAAAAAAACCTTTACAAAATCTCAGATTAAACTACAGAATAAAAGTATCTTTATTTACAATGACCTGGCGCTCCCTCCACGTTCACCCCTCACTCTCTCACCAACCGCTCACGCGCACGTTCCCCATTCTCCACTCACATTACAATCACAACATTCTGGGCTTCCCATTCTGGAGGGAGCACAAGCCAGCATTACATATAATGGCGAACAAGAACACAACACTACTCTTGCCTATACATACTGTAGCAGCTTGTGGCATTTTATTTTAGGTCTGTCGACATACATGAGCCTCGAACAATGAAGAACAGCAGCCATCATTGCGGCAAGGAGCCTCTATACTGCAAGTGGCGCAGAACAAATACCACCTGGGTGGCAAGGATACAAGTGCCCATAAGGCTGTGTGAAGCTGAGGTAAACCACGGTTCGAGGCACAGGTATGCCCACCTAGGTGCCCCACATTATATCATGAAGGTGGGTTTAAATGCCCAGGAACTGAAAGGCTGATCGAGTGAATGCTGACACCAGTTTTGTGCACAGCAGTATTAAAACCAACTTGAATGTTCTGTACAGCTACGACCCTAGGATGTACCATTAGGAAGGCCATTGCTAATGTAGCAGACCAAATGATTTTACTGGCATTTCTGTATTAGGTTCATTGGTAAAACTGCATAAAACCCAGTGGTTTTTGAGTTTGGGGCAAACCTTTTTGGTTCGGGAATACTGTGATGGATTTCTGACCCATTTCTGCACAGCTGTGTGGAAATACATCTTTCCATACAGCTGTGTCTCTACCTTTGCTGTCTGCATGGTTTATTTGTTGGTCTGCTGTGGGTGTGTGCACTGCCAGCATGCCCCATCTATTCATGCAATTCTAGTCAAGTTGTGATTCTGGGACTTAAAGTGTACATGCCAAAATTATATTTTTCATTCGAGAGACATTAGTCCAGTACTAATTTTAGCTTTGCAGTCCGATCTTGTGGTCCTGTATTTTATTTAATTTTTATTGTTTAATCAAAATAAGATTTTTACAATATTGGTGTCTCTTCATGTGTGTCAAGGGTTCTTGTGGTCCTGTATTTCCCTATAATAAAACCAAGAATACAAGTCCCAGAATGCAAAATTAGAACCAGGACTGGATTACTGTCTCCAGAATGGAATTGACAATGTTGGCATATAGGCTGTCCCGAATTTCGCCAATCATACACCCAGGAATTGAAGTCCCAGAATGCGGAGTGAAAAACAGGACTTCCGGAGTAGCATCTGCTTTTGACATGGGACAACGGGAGCGTCAATGAGCAGGGACGCCATCTCCATGGATTCAGACTGTTTGGAACATCTCGCACAATGGTCATCTTTAGACATAAATATACTGTATATCAGTGGTGGTAGAGAAGAATTGTCTCACCTGGCTCCCTGCATGCTGCCTGCCTGTAGACTGCTGCAGCCTCCTATAGACAAATACCGAGCCTTCTACTGTATACTTTGTTTCTTCTCTTTGGAATCAATTTGTCTCCATCGTCATAGTACAATGGTTTGATGACGTCACTATACATGATCCAGGGGACATTATCAACGTCACTCACACTGCACACTAAGAAATTCCAGAACCCGCCAGAGCCGCTCTTTGGCACGCATGCGTTGAGTTATGTTCTGGTTGGCAGTGCACCGTCCTTAAGCCCTATTTCTCTCATTGGTTAGAAGTTGGGCAAATATGAGTATATAGACACAGAAAAGAATACTATGGCTGACCTACTGCTCAGTGTAAATATTATCGCCATCTTGAAAGGTCTCGATTCCATTTCTCTCTGTTTATGGCATCGATGGGGTTTTCGGCAACCAATAATGCTGCACAAACCTTGGTATTCTGAATTGTCCCAAATTCTTGCTTTCCTCAAAGAAAGCATAGCATATTTAACTCAGTTCACTTTGCATAGTGTGTCGCATCTATACGGACACAGTACAGCCGCAGAACGTTCGCCCCGCCCCGGTTCAGCAGAGTGAGCTTCAAGAAAAATACGTCACGGTCAATGAGGCCTCACTTCAGCGTAGTCCCTCATCGCCCTCCGTGGCCAAACTGAATATTCTCCAAAATGATTGGTCGCTTTGCTGAATGCTGACTTTCCCCATACACGTAAACTCAATCAGTGGTTAGCTGCTCGATTGATTGTGCGAAGCGGTTCATCTGTGAGTCTGTCGGTGTGTGAGGTTCCGTGTCGCTGCCATGTACTCCGTGAAGCCCTACTCCGGAGAGCTGCAGGTGGAGTTGCCAACGTGCATGTACCAACTGCCCAATCTGCACCGGAGCGTTGAGCCTCACTCGGTATGAACGTAGACGCTGGGCAGGGCTGGGCTGGGGGTGGGGACAAAAGCTCGTGGACACCTCTGCAATACGGCTGTCATGTTCGTGATTTGATTTCCGTGTTGGTCCACGCCACACTTGGTGTATTCTCTCACACCAATGCCTTATCCCACCCACGTGGCAGTACTTGCTTCCCCACGTTCCGAGTGTGCTTAGTAAGCTTTCTGCCTCCCTTAGTCTAGTCACTGATCTGGTCGTTACTTTGTTTATCATGGCTGATACATGATCATCTTCCAACCTGCCTCCTAACCGTGCATTGCTCCTAGTGTGCTCATTATATAGTTTACTTGGCATTTGTAAGCACATCATTTAATTTAGCTTAGTCTAGCTGGTTATAGTGTCCCGTGGTTCTCTTTTTCTGTTGCCTTTTAGTTTGACATGTCAAATCGAGCATGTAGTACAGAAGTGCATGCGCAGTATTATATCGGCTTTAATATAATTTTCCTATACAGGAGTGTTGGATGTGTAAACCCCAGGACACCCCAGTCACCCAAGCACCTACCTGTACACACAAATACTTGGACACATCTTGCTGTTCTGGGTTCCCGGTGGCAACTGGTGCGCACGGACTCCCGTTTATTAACTGCACATGTGTGGCCCACACCGAGGCTTGCGTACTGCAATGCGTATCCATTCCTACTTTTCTTTAAACAACAGAAACTAACAGACAACATGGTATCACATGGCCCAACGGGCTGACGTTGTGTTCATATACCCGCTTGCAAGCTGGCAGACCCAACGTTTGTTTGTATATTATTTGTAATGCGCCGGAATACCCTAGGGTAACAGGGCGCAACAGATACAGGAATATGCGAAGCTTAGTTGCAGACAATAAAAATATATACAAGGCATAAACACAATAATAATGAAAGTAAGAAGGAATATATACATATATACAGTTAACAGTTCTGTTTCCAGTATGTCCAAGTGACAAGAGGGGGAGGCGGAGCCTGGCTCAGTATGTTTAGACCATGGCTGTCTTCAGCCAAGACATCATTTTGGAATGGAAGTTTTGGTAGGGTAAGTCCATTCTGAGGGTGGGTGGTAGGGAGTTCCACAGTTTAGCCGCTTTCACTGGGAAGCTGTTACCTCCTATGGTAGAGCGTTTGTAGTTATGGACGGAGAGGCAGTCTCTATATGCTGTCCTTGTCGGTCTCAAGGATGTCAGTCTGTGAAATCTGTTGATCAGGTAGATGGGGGCCGCGTTATTGAGGGACTTGTGGGTGAGTGAGGCAGTTTTTAGGGAGATTTTGTCTATGATAGGGGTCCAGTTGTTCTGCTGGCTGTGTGCTGTGATGTGGTCTCTTCTTGAAAAGCCCATGGCCGCTCTGAGTGCAATGTTTTGGAGGACCCAAGATAAAGGGCGTTACTGTAGTCTAAACGGGATAGTATGAGGGCACTGGCCAGGGTCAGGCAACTGGTGTCATGTAGAAAAGGTTTGGCTGTACAGATCAATTTGCACGTGTAAGCCGTGGAGGAGGCTAGTGAGTTCACCTGTCTGTTAAAGGTGAAATTGGAGTCCAGGTAGAAGCCCAATGTTTTGACTTCGTGTCCCACTCTGATCGTATTGCCATCAATTATGAAGGATGAGTAAGCTGGGCTTAATTTCTTTAGGCTGGCAGTGGTACCCGAGGTGATGAGTTCAGTTTTATCATCATTCAGGCATAGACCGTGAGTGGCCATCCATGCCTGGATGATGATGTAAACCCTATTCACCAAGGCCAAATCCTTTCCATAATCTCCAGAAAGCGGAAGGAAGATCTGGGTATCATCTGCATAGTTAGTGTAGGTGATACCGAGATGATCCAGATCATCGAAAAGGGGCTTGGTAAATATGTTATACAGTGTGGCGGAGACACAGGAGCCCTGGGATATGCCACAGGTGATGGGTATGGGGTCTGCAGCATCTGTAGGCGAAAAAACCCTCATGGTTCTGCCATCGAGGAAAGATCTAATCCATGTAATGGCCTCGGGGGAGAAGTGGGCGGCCGTGTGTAGGCGAGTGCAGAGGACCGAGTGGTCGACCAGGTCAAATGCTGCAGAGAGGTTGAGGAGGAGGAGGAGTAGTGCTGCTTGGCCATTGTCTTTAAGCAGATCGATCTGTGTTTAAGGTTGATGAGAGCTGTCTCAGTCCCATGTTGGGGTCAGAAGCCTGATTCTCTGGATCCTAACAGATGGTGTTCTTCCAAGTGCTTCTGTATTTGAACATAGGTGACCTTGTCCAGGATTTTCAAGAGGAATGGTACCGTTGTTATGGGTCTGTAATTAGTGGGGGTAGCTGGGTCAAGAGTACGTTTTTTTAGTAGAGGTAATACCCAGGATCGTTTTAGGTTGGTTGGGATGGACCCAGAGGAGAAGGAGGCATTGATGAGCTTTGTGATAAATGGGGAGAGGTCACGGGCAGCGTCTTTTATGAGCTGTGGTGGACATAGGTCTCCCTGGCAGTTAGAGAGCTTCAATGACAAGATGATTTTTTCGACTTCGAGTATGGTCACTTTGGTAAAATGGAATCGTGTATATTCACTTGTAGTCTGCTTCACGGGTGGCTTGGACAAGGCAGGGTTGTTCAAGGATGCTTTTTTACAAGATATTTTATTTTGTAACATAGCGATTTTGTTGGCTAAGGCATTTTGGATATCGGTACACCAATTCTTATCTTTAATGCAGGTGTCCGGTGGTGCTATGGGGGTTTCTACTTCTTTTAGAATAGAGAATAGTTCCTTCATGTTTGAACTGGCTTGGGAGATACGGGAGTCAAAGGAGGTACGTTTTGCTAGGATGATTTCTTTTTTGTACAGGACCGCTAGTTTGGTGAGTTTGATTTTATTGGCTACTGATGGGTCTCTTTTCCAGATGGTTTCACAATTTATTTTTTGCTGTCTTAAGTTTTTGAGGAATGGTGTATACCTATTGTTCAGGTGTGTTTTGGGCTTGCCTGGCCTGAGTTTGAGAAGGGTGATTAGGTCCAGCGAAGTGGACATAATTTTATTGTATTCCTCAACCAGGGTCTCAGGATCCAAGTTGTCAGGGAGTGAGTTGAGTGTGGGGAGTAGGTTGGGGATAAGTCTCTCCACCGTGATACTCTTTTTGTTTCTCGTGAGTGTGAGTGGGGCACTACTGGGCTGCATAGGAGGAGGTCTAGTGGTGGACAGCAAGAACGATACCAGGTGGTGGTCAGTCCAGGCTAGTGGTGAGATGTCAGTAATGTTGGCTAGGCAGTTGTAGTCAGCCACCCAGTCAAGTATTCTGCCCTTGTCATGGGTGGGTTTAAGGCTTCTTTGAGTAAATCCTAATTCGGTGAGGGTGTTAAGCGTGGTGATGGCAGCTTGGTCTTCGGGGTCATTGAAACCCATGTTGAAGTCTCCAAGGGTGAGTTCCTGTATGGCGTTTTTTAGGTTAGTGGATAGGATAGTGTTTGATCCTCATCGAATGTGCCGAATGGGCCTGGAGGGCGATAGATCACATGGATGTTAAGGGTTTGGGTATTGGTAATGGGAACTTTGGCTGAGAGTAGTTCGCAAGAAGGGACACTGATGGTGGTAGCTTCTCTTATTGGAAGGCTATATTTATGAATGATGGCAACACCGCCTCCTCTAGAGTTAGGTTGGTCTTGTCTCAGGATGGTGTAGTTATCAGGGACAGCTAACATAAGCATGGGGCCTGCTGGGTGAGTCATTAACATCGCCCCTGAGGCTCATAGATCCGTGTCCATGATGAAGTCTTGAAATCGGGCTGGACACCTGTGCCCTTCCCTGCTCGGGTACCGCCGGCTGCTGCCCTGGGCTGGACGTGGAGAGTCCATGGGTGGTAGGTCCCTAGCGCTTTCACCGGCGGCTGCCCTGGCCTCCGAGTTCCTCGGCCCATTGTCAATGGGGTCCTCCTCAACTGTGCGATTCTCCAGACACGTTCCGTGTCACCGTCCCTCTTTCATCTGCGGCGGTCACCCTGGACCCATTTACGTGTGTTACGCCCATGGGCTTCGGTTCATATCTGAGGGACAATTTTCCCTCTGAGTGACAGTTGCGCATCAGCACAGTGTCCCCCACTGAGATAGTGGATGTCAGAGATTTCTCCGGGCACTTTCCCACTCATTGCGTAGCTGTCTCTCCTCTCGGACTCTTTCATTGTCGATACTTCCTGGCTCCCCTCCTTCAACTTCAAGAATGAGGCCTCTGGGGCATTGCTTGAAAAGTGCTTCGGCCAGTGCCACTCCCGTGGATTGATGTGGAGCCGCTCTGTACTCCGGGAGGAACTGAAACAGATTTCTTTGTAGTTCTCCCCCTTCGTTCAGTGACATCCTGAACACCTTATTCAAAGCTTGCATTAATCTTTCGGCCTCGCTGCTTGCCCTTGGCCAGAGGGGGGTTACCTTGCGATGCTTTATCCCACACTCCTTCATGTAGTTGGCAAACTGCTGTCCTTGAAAAGGGGGTCCATTATCCGAACATAGTTTGACGGGGAATCCATGGTCGGCAAAGATTCTCTCCAGTGCCAAATTGTGTGGTCACTGGCTGTAGACTCCATTCTATTTCAGGATACCGGGACCACAATCACGGCCAAGAAGTATGTGCCCCTCCCCGTGGACCCAAAATCTCTGTGTACTGTGCCCCATGGTTGTTCACTCCTAGCCATGGACTGGATGTGGGGTTACTTTTGCTGCTGGACTGGCGGCTTGGCACGGAATGCATTGACGGATGTGTTTGTCTACTCGGCGATCCATGTCCGTGAACCACACCTTGGCTCGTATGTGGGCATTGGTTTTTGCCTTGCCTTGTTGGCCTTTGGGAGCCAACTCCAGCACCTTTTCTCCCCCCTCCCCTCAGTGCTTGTGGTACCACAATTTGGTGCCCGCTCAACATCAGTCCTTCCTCTGAGATCGACAGTTCATTTCGGGCACGCCACAGCACCTGCAAGTCCTGCTGGTCTCCTTTCTCTCTTTCGGCCAGTATTCCCTCCCAGTCTCTGCTGTCCATGGCTGCCTTAACAAGTTGGAGTACCTCATCTGCCGGGATGCGTCTGCCACTTCTGAGATGGTCAGTGCCAGGGGTGTGGCAGCCTCCACTACATGACGGACAACCTCCGCACTGTCATCTTATTCTGTTCTTGCCTGAGTACTGCCGGAGCCAGGGTGTCGGGATAAATAGTCTGCTGGGTTGTTTGTTCCCAGTCTATAGTGAAGTTTCACCCCATACTTTTATCGGGGGGAACATCCATCTCTCGATCCGAGGCAGAGGTTTGGATGACCCACCAGCCATGATAGGATTGTAGTCCGTAATTACGGACACTGGTTTGCCCAAAATATACAAACGAAAATGCTTGCAGCCCCATAAGATTGCAAGTGCCTTTCTCTCAATCTGAGAGTATCCCTTTTAAATGTCAGTCAGGGCCCTACTGTCGTATGCTATTGGGTGCATCAGGCTGTAACGGCACTGCCCCTAGCCCCACGGGACTCACTTCCACAACTAACTCTGATTCCCTTTTGGGGTCAAAATAAGCCATAGTTAGTCTAACTATGCCTGTAAGTCAGTGAGTTATGCCTTTGATGGCATTGAACGCTTTCTGTTCCCTGGCAGACCATTCCCACACAGCATCACTCCTGGTGAGAGCCCTTAAAGGCTCCGAAAGCGATGCTAGATCTCGGATGAATCGACCGCAATAATTCACCATCCCCAGAAAACATCTAATGTCTGAAGGAGATTCTGGGGGCGTTGCTTCTCTGATGTCACGTACCTTTTCGGGGTCTGGGGAAATGCCTCCCGCGTGGACACAAATCCAAAAAATTCTATTCTGTCTCTGAATAACTCACATTTCCCTTTGTGTAGAGTTAGGCCCAACTCCTGTACTCTGTCCAGGGTTTTCTCCAGCCTCTTCATATGTTCCGCTTCGGATGAAGCAAACACTAAAATGTAATCGCTGAGGTTTATCACCCCTTTTAGCCCTGCAAGAGCCCCTCGTATCACATTCTGAACAACTTCAGCTGCCGACGATATACCGAAGCTGAATCTTTTGAACTGGTACAGGCCCTCATGCGTTGTGAATCTCGTGTTGTAACGAGACTCTGGATGCAGCTCTAGCTGATGGTAACCAGAGCGGAGGTCAAGTTTAGAAAATACCTTGGCACCCTGGAGCTCTCCTACTATGTCGTCCAGTGTCGGTGTTAGGTGTCGCTCCCAACGGATCGCCATGTTGGGCAGCCTCATGTCTATGCAGATGCGCACTGCACCCGGTTGTTTGGGCTTGGCTGCCACAACAATTGGGGACACCCAAGGAGTGGGGCCCTTGACCATCTCGATTTATATCCAGGTCTATAAGTGCTTGAAGCTCCTGCTCGAATTCCGCCCTCAGGTGGAAAGAAATCCTCGGATGTTTCAATGCTGTGGGTCTCACCGACTCGTCAATATGGAGGCGTATTGGGTCGCCCTTGAGTTTACAAACCCCTTGGAATATGTCTGCATATCGCTCTGTATGTCTGCCAGATACACATACATGGCAAAATGCACAATGTTGAGGGCCTACGATGCCGCACAGCTCAACGGCGAGTGCGGACTCGCCTCTGTCGCAAGGAATCTTGCTTTTATGGAGTGTTGTCCGTGAGTGACAGGTGCTACAAACGCCCCTCAACAGTAAAGTTATGTCACCCCCCGAACGTATACATTCTGGCTTTGGTTCCCTCGAGTACTGGTAGACCAGTCCCTGCAGCCAGGACACACACAGATGCTCCAGTGTCTATAAGGACAGGTGTCAGTTTCCCCGATGTGGACCACACATGTGGGTGGACGTCTCTTCCTTGACCCAGATGCAATGTTGGAGATGAAGAACACTTCCGTCTTGGGCGATGTCAAGTTCCTTCACACTTTGCTCTACTGTGGCGACACTCTTCAGCTTTCTCGAGCCGCCGCTGCTGATTTTCGACGGGCCTCTTGATGCAGCCACTGGCATGGCTGCCCTGCAAACCCTTGCATAGTGCCCCGACACCCCACAGTGACCACATACTCTCGCCTTCGCCGGACACTCACCACCATGGGGCAGGTCGTATCCACAATACTGATGTGGGTGTGCCTGTTCAGGTTTCTGAAAACCCTCCTGCCGTCTAATAGTTCATCGCTGAGTGTCCTACCGCAAAATACTCCTCACTCTTTCCAGGGCAAACTGCTACGTCCATTCCGGCACCTCCTACTTTCTGCCAGCTCATAGGCTCTCACCGTGTCCAAAATTTGATCCAGTGCCAGGCCAGGTTCCCGAAGCACTTGCTATCTCAACTTTCTTGAACTGCTTCCTTGGGGGTGTTTGTTCTGCACCATGCCCTCTTTGTTTTCCCACCTGCACGTGCTGGCCAACTGTCTCAACCTCCTGCAGAACTGATCCAACGTCTCTTCCCCAGATTGTCTCTCTCTACACATGACCAGCCTGTCAATCCTGGTTCGCCAGGGGTAGAACATTTTTTTTTAGAGCATTCTTAACTTCATTGTACGTTGTTGCCTGTGAGTTTAGCGACTCAAAGATAAGGTGCACCTCAGAGCCTGCCGAATACAGAATGGTCACCACCTTGGCATCATCCTCAGTCTCTCCAGTGGCTCTGAAGAACATCTCAAGCTTTTTCCCCCATAAAAGCCAATTTGGATGGGGGTCCTGACAGGTCGAACTCCGGCATGGGTGCCAATGTTCCTTGCGGTCTATGTGATGGTTGCGCTGGGGCCACAGCATCTTGCTGGTCCCTCATGTTCTCAGACCGCACGAGCACCTCACTGAACGTATGAGGCCGCAAGTCTGTCGTCCCCCTGGTAAGTGTTGTGTACCGGTGCTGGATAAAGGATGTCTGCGAGTTGTGCGTGGCACACGGGATCACACTAGGCAACTGTTAGGCTTATTGGGTTGTAGAGCAATGAGCACATCAAAGTGCACCTCTATGATCTGTAGCCACAGCCATCTGAGATCAGATAGCTGTGGAATGTCCAAAAATTGTCCACAAGTGAAACGACCGGCGCACAAGCACCCGTGAGGGCTGCAACCATCGTGTTTCTCAAGAAAATGGCGGCTGCGTGTGCCGTGTAGGAACCGGCACCTAGTGGACGTAGTAGATGGAATATCTCGTCCTCCGGAATGTGGTTCCAAGATTCTACCACCCTTCGTCGCCATTGTGGGATGTGGGAACCCCAGGCCGCCCCAGTCACCCAAGCACGCACATGTACAAATAAATACTCGGACACGTCTTACTGTCCTGGGGTCCGACGGCAATTGGCGCGCACGGACTCCTGTTATTAACCGTGCATGCGTGGCCCACACCGAGGCTTGCGCATACGCACTAAAATGCGTATCTCTCCGTAACAAGGAGTACTTGAACGTCCTTAGTGTAAGTTACAACCTTGCATGCCAGCAACAGATCACCTTTAATTCAGGAGTTTTTTTTTTCTGTGCATTCTGGCACTTGTAGCCCTGAATTTATGAAGGGTGAAATCCAAGAATAAGCCCCAAAATGAAAATTAAAAACCACACCGATCTTTATCTGCTGAATGGAATGGCGCCTATATGATTGCAGTTTGCATGTGTTAAATTACATTACCTTCCCGTCCTCCTTCCTCACTTCGGTACTTACGTCATTGAGGCACATGCAAGCATTTTGATGGCTGGGGCATTACCTCCACCTCTGAACTCAATAATGTGACGAGGAAGTGTAGGACTAACGAAGATTACTGGTAAGTAAGTTAGTTATCGTAGCAATAGCCACAAGTATCATGTCTTGCAGATACACACACCATTTATTCCCTTTTCCCTTCCATCAGTGCTTAGTGACCACTCCCAGAACTCGTATAACGCAAGCCATGGATGGACACGTGCAAGACTGTTGAGTGGGTAAGGTTTTACAAACTTGTTCCGGTCTGCCCAAGTGGCTGCCTGACCCAATTTTAATTATGTAAACACCCGAGGCTTCTGCGCAAGACGCCGCCATAGCTCTTGTTGATCTAGCTTGTATCCTACCCGGTACCTGATTCCAAGACGCCCTATATGATATCATTATGTGCTTCCACAATTATGCGTGGGCCCCTCCCAAGTGTATTGCCCTTTTAAGACGGGCCATAACTGTTTAATGGCCCGAAGTAATAAAAGGAGATCCTGCATGCACGTGCCTCAGAACGGCTGCAGACGCCAAGGATGGAATGATTGAGTCTGTGTCGCATTTCTGGCCCGCAGGCCCACACAGGCCATGGTGTCATACAGCCACCATGGTGGCCAGTATTCGCACACGCTTGGCAGTGTCTGCCCTGCCTCTCAACCCGACTGGGTGAGCCCCGGCAATCATCCGAGGTGCTGGGCATCCACGCAGGTGCCGCTGTACCCAAAGACCAAAGAGGCTGGCTTGAGTGGCCTTGCCGGTCCCTATAATAGTGACGAAAGAAGGATCCCTGCTGTGCCATGATTTCGTTAAGGAAAAGAGAGCCGTGGCAGTGCAGCCATTGCCGCAACACCGAAGTGTTATCAGCCCTGCAGTGCCTGCGATGTGTCCCGCTCACCTGGAGACGAGAGGGACGAGAGGGGTATTCACTGCCGTGAACGCCACACCACCCTGCTGGCTACTTCACCCTGCCCGCCGCCCTCACTCAAGAGGCGGCTCGGATTGAAGTGAGACCGCAGCCCCTGTGGCATCCGCCATCGCCAAGTACGTTATTTGTTCCCTGTTGGGAGTGAAAGTGACGGCTCTGCAATCAGTCTCTCAAAAGAAAGTGTGCCCCAAGAAGAGAGAAGACACTTAGCTGCCTCCGCCGCGCCATGGAAGGGGAGCGAGATACTGCAGTGCTGGCGGCGCTGCTGCAAATCCAAAAGAATTCTCCTACCCGGGGAGAGAAGGTGCTGATTGCCTGTGTGCGAGCCGAGGAAGGCTTCCCTTCCCTCCATGCCGGCAGACCGCACAAGGCCGCTGGCGGTGAGCAATAAAGCACTCCAAGGTCAGAACATTTGAACCCAGATCCCGGGCTGCCGAAAATAGAGACCTGCTGCCCTGAACAGATCCTGGGCCGCCGTGCAGTGAAAAGGACATTAAGCGCTCCAAGCTGTGGCAGCGCAATGTAAATAAAATGTCGATGGAGGCCCTGCAGAACCCAGGCCCAATGGCGGTGACATCAAAAGGGCACTGGTGTCGGAGTCCCAGGAAAGTGAAAAGAGGGTGTCGGTTCTCCTACAGAGATCCCAGGCGAGAGGCAGTGAACAGTGAATTGTCCTGCGGCGGAGATTAGCAAAATATATAAGGCCAATAACTCTTGGACGATCCGGGACCCAAGGGTGGTGAACAGAAGCATAATAGTGTTTAGAAAGAAGGTGGCCTTGCAAACCTGTGTGGGCCAACATGGGCTTTCATAACCTCCAACGTGGGTGGGAAGGCAAAAGTCAGCCCATCTCAGATGCTGCAATAGTAGACGGGCAAGTGCCACACTTCGCAGAAGACAGTTTCACACGTTTGTGGACGAAGAGAGTACTCCCCTTTCAACATGATGTGCTGCTCTGTTGTATACTGGAAAAAACCCTAAACACTAGAAAACAGTGCCTCTGCAAATAATGAAAGTTTGTATTAAACACAGATGGTGCGCACATCTTCCTCCAGCATTCATACATACTCCTGTGTGCAGAGCCCAAGCCCTCGCCCTGATGGCACGTTTTCCCCTGCCAGTCTGAATACAAGCCATGCATTTGCGAGACAGGGACCAGGAGACTCCTCTGCAATAGTTAGGAGACAGAATGAACAATGCCCTTAGTTCTGCGCAGAACATCGACACAGCTGGGTGTGACGCCAGACGTGATGACCAAGCAGCAACTCATGGGTATCAACTGTCGACTACCAAATAGTCAGCAACTGCCGATTACATTCTGACTCGCACCATCCTCTAAGTCGACTCGGAGAACCGGTAAGGGAATTGGATGGCAGGCGTGTACCCGCAAAAGAGGGAAAGGGCCCAAACGCAGTGTCTCGAGACCATCCAGCGGACTGGAACAAAGTGTCTATATGTGAGCAGCGCCATCAGAGTTGGGGGCAAAACGAAGGGTAGAGTAGGAAGGGGTGGCACAGTTGAGCAGCTCCAGTGACCCTTGGTGTTCCCATGTATCATGTGCAGTGAGTGCTGTTTGGTGCGAGCTGTGGGAGAAAGGGAAACATCCCATGGAGAGAGACCGGGTGAGAGAGCGTGTGCCTGAGCTGCTTGGGCGGAATAGTGTTCCCGTCAACCCCCTTGCAGGACTTTGAAATGGGTGTGGGCGCACTGCCTGTACAGTGTCACCAGATTGCAAGCTAGACTGGAAGAAGAGCATACTATCCACCGATGTGTTGCCTGCCATCCTGTCTCCACAAGGGTAAACGTTACTCCAACATCCAGAAGCAGGGGGCATTTGCTCCTGCCACCTGAGGCACACAGGTTCTGGACACAAACAAGAGCAGGAGCCCCAGCCGTGAGTAATCCAGCTGTGCCACTGCGCATGAGCATTCAAACATCATGCTCCGAGTAGGAATGCGTACATCCTCCATTGCCCTCATGCACCAAGGAGGAGCACTCTCCCTGGAAGCCATACAGCAACTACTTGATGGTTTCCGACCACCAATGCCTTCTGACTCCCACTGTCCTCCACTTCTACTTGAACATCTGGTGAAGATGAGATACCCCAAGCAAAGAAAGATTGGGGGCGGTGGTAGTACTTTTTTCTGTCTTGTGAAAGCACTCTTAAGATGACACCCTGCCACCAGTGCCACGGTGCAAGCAGTTGTGGGAACAAGAAATGCCTAACGAGGTTTGCAGCTCGGTACTAGTGCTTGTGTGTCCTCCACTTGTCCTATGCCAACAGCCCCTGCTGGAGCGGGGGCCGGGAGAAGGAACGTGCGGCATGCAGGCCCCATGGCAAGGGCGAGAGAAAGAACAGTACTCCTGCCTGGGGGAGGGGCTGGGGCTGAATAAGTAATGTGGCCCAGACACCATGCTGCAGTGTCCAGCTGCCAGTGTCTTGCTGCTCACCCCTACATCAAGGGACTAAGCTGATGTGGCCCCTGGTGCAGCTTTGCTGCACTATAAACTGTGTCCTCAACTGCCCATGACCCGTGGTTGTGACTATCCTGAATGGACACGGACTCAAAGTGAACTGGCTTCCAGCAGTCCTGCAAGTGCACAAAGAGGACTCAGTAAATAGATGCTGTGAGCCTGCACGTATATTACATGTTTAGCGTGGTCGCAGTTAAAATGGTTGCAAAGCTGTGCTTCCGCAGGGTGTGGGCATGCTCTATATGGTGCCAACAGCGAACATTGCCATTGTTCAGTGGTTGAAGTTCCACTCACCCCACGTTAAAGGGTTTTGTAGAATGTGGGAGAACTGCCAACATGCCACAAGCTGTTCGCCAATCACGACTGTCACCAGCACCAACAGGCCGGCTTAAGTGGCCTCCCCGGCCCCCATACCAATAATGGCATCTCCAATACATCTGCTAATTGTAACCCCTGAAGCTCTTGTCCGGAGATCCACCACCAAAGGCCCTCTGACATTTTCAGTCCTCTCTGCTGCACTTTTCACATCTAATAGATGCCAGGATTCTTCTGGAGCGACTGGATGCGGGAAGAGCACTAGCAGCACAACCTCTTGAGACTGGTGAAATCTGGAAACTACCTTCGACATTTTTGGTACTCAAAATGGACATTTTTGGACAACTCAACACCAACGCTTCAAGAAGGATTGTTAAGAAGGGGTAGGGCGATTGCCAACAGTTCCCCATGTCTTCTGCCACATGTTATTGCCATTAAGAAGACCACCATCTGATTCCAGTGACTCTCTAAGCCCGCAGCGGAAGTCCCAAGACTGCATCCCTTTAGGTCCATGAGGGCTGCCGCCTGCACTGAGTGAAGCTTTTCAATGATTTGAAAATCAACCATACCCCTTCTCAACCACGACCCAAGGGTAGCCCATTGAAGCCTGTTGAATCCTGAGGGAAGATGCAGCGGGCCCCAAATCAAAACCATCTTTCAAAAATTGCAACCGGATAGAAATTGGGCACTGGGAAGGATGGGTTTGCCTCTTCACACCACAAAGAAAAGGATTTCCAATGCCTCAAACGCAGTCTCGTCTGTCATTTTATATATCCTTGCTCTTTCCAATTCGAAGATCTGCTCCTACTTTGGCCCTCCCACCCCACTGGCATCTGTAATAAGAGTGATCTCTGAGGGCAAACTCAGGGGTTTGGCGGGGCATGTACAGTTTAAATGTCAACGAATATTTTAGTTTGCATATTTAGGTGGCTGGCATTCGAATCAGACTGTGCATCCCAATGGTTCAATAAGAACAGCACTGGGGTACGCAGGTGGAGACTTGCTGAGGGGACCACAAACACACAGGCCGCCGGATGTCCCTACAGCTTCAAGATGGGACAGACTGATACCCCTTCTTCTATCATCATGGATGTCAGCAAAGTCTGTAACCTGATCGCCCTGTCTTGGGGCAGTAGAACTCTTTTTACCACTGTCCAGAACCTGGCTTCAATCGGCTGGAGATCATGTCACGGTGAGGAAAAGAAGGGGGTTGGAACAACTAGACCAAAGATGACAAAACTGTTTCTCATTCTTAGTAAAATATCATATTTATTTTACAAATGCGGAAACCAAATTTCACAAAATGTAATAAGCTAGGCTCAGTGTATAAACG
The DNA here is from genome assembly GCF_040938575.1 of Ambystoma mexicanum. Classification (NCBI taxonomy): domain Eukaryota; kingdom Metazoa; phylum Chordata; class Amphibia; order Caudata; family Ambystomatidae; genus Ambystoma; species Ambystoma mexicanum. Next base: position 1,300,405,610 of record NC_090923.1, on the reverse strand, counting down.
CATCCCTCCGTGTTCTATTCAGTCATAACTCACATACATTCCTCATACTCGCATACGTTTAGACACAAGGTAAAATGTTACCATCTCATATTATTTTTTTTAAACTTCTTTTTATTAATTTTCGAACGAGAGTAACTAAACAGTTCCCCAAAACTCTCCCCACCTCCCCCCCCAAAAGCAGCTTCAGTTTGCCACCATCGAAGCCACAGTTCAAATAAACCAAGTAGTCCAATACGCCTCGCATATGCAACTCCCAACTTCCACCCTTCCTCCCCCCCCTCCTATATAATGCAACTTCCACCCTTCCTCCCCCCACCCCCATAACCCTCTACAATCGCCTTCCCTCCATCAGTGCTCACCCCAGGTCCAAAAATCGCAAACGTTGCGGCCGCCATCCGATTCGGAAGTCGTCTTGCAAAAAACACAAGGTTTCCTGCCATTCCCCTGCAAAGGATTGCAGCTTATCTTTTGCACATGTGGCCCATTCGAGAGAGACGATGTCCCAGAGTTTCCGAAGCCAGTCCTGAAGAAGAGGGACCTCTCCACTCCTCCACCTCTGAGCTATCACTGTCATAGCGGCCAGGACATGGATCACCCTCGCTTTTTCCCATGATTTGGGGTCCCCCTCCGTTACTCCTTCTCACACCCAGGATAATCTCCTCTGGAGGCCTATTAGTTCCTGGCCCAAATATCTGCTCCTGAGCCCTCTGCACCTCTTCCCAGAAGGGTTTAATCCGTGGACACTCCCACCAAATATGTTCTGCCGTACCCTCCATCCCACATCCCCTCCAACACCTCCCTGATGTCTCCGGAAAGATCTCTTTAAGCCTGGCTGGGGTGTAGTGCCAGCCAAATAAGATCTTGTACCACATTTCCTGGATCTGGGAGGCTCTCGCAAGCTTGGGGATTACCCGCCACAGACGCTCCCGTTCCTCCCGCTTAATTGTTCTACCCAACCTCTGACCCCATCTCCGCATGTACTGCCATGGGGCCCTATCCGGAGTTTCGTCTAGTATCTTTTACAGATTAGAGATAAGGCCCCTAGACCCATCGTTCGAGTGCAAGAACGTCTCAAACCTCGTCCTCCCCCTGGTGGCCGCCCCGTTGTTTACCGGGTGCATAACCCAGTGACGCAGCTGCGCGTACCTGAGCCTCTCCCCTCTCCCACCCCATACTCCTTTTTACAGTCTTCAAACGAGAGTATCTTTCCCCCACGGAACATGTCTCCCAGCCATCTACACCCGCTGTCCTCCCATTGTCGGAAAGCCCCTTCTTTCATTCCTGAGGTAAACTCTCTATTACGAAACAGGGGCGTGTAGGGAGAAGGAAACATCGTAATCCCGCTGCATTTGACTAGATTGTCCCAGTTCCGAACCATCAGACCAGTAATGGTGCTCTCATATATGTGCCCAGGGCGGAGCCCCTTCGGGAGCCATAGAACCTCCGCAAGACTACGATGCGCAACCGCCCTATCCATCTTCACCAATTGCTTGTTTTTAGAAGGCTCCCCCTCACTTAGCCATTCCCTTACCACATGTAATTGGGCCGCCTCATAGTACCGCTGAAAATTCGGAAGCGCTAGCCCCCGTTCCCGCCTGGGAGCCTGCAATATTTGCTTGCTAATCCGTGGCTTTCACCCAGCCCACAGGAAGTTTCTGTTGAGCAAGTCCAGCTTCTTAAAAAATACCCTGGGGAATCGCCTGGAACAGGTACAACAGGCGGGGTAATGTTACCATTTTGACCGTTGCCAGCCTACCTAGCCACGTGATCGGGAGAGTTCTCCACTTGCGATGCTTTTAAGTAGTGGAGGATAATTTGCCCTAAACCAACCCACCAGCCGCGGCCTAATTTTCACCCCAAGGTACCGACTACCATTTGGACTCCAGATAAACGGGGTAGACTCCCTCAGGGCGGTTTGCTCGGCGCCCTTTAACGTCGGGTTCAGTAGCTCAGACTTGGCATAATTAATCCGAAGCCTCCCCGAAGGTTTCTAACAGACTTCTACTTAATTGGATAGATGTAGAAGGGGCCGTAAGAGGCAATGGGAGGTCATCCGCGAATGCCGCCACCTTCTGTTCAGTCCCCCCAAAAGGAATACCCCTTATCCCCCTCGCCTCTCTAATCGCCTGCAGAAGAGGCTCCAGGTAAATCGCATAAAGCATGGGGGACAAGGGACAGCCTTGCTTGGTCACCCCAAACAGCCTAGTCTTCGTTCCATTGACCGCTATTCTCAACTTAGGTGTCTGGTCCGTACCGTGCGCAAAAAGCTCCCCTCAATGCCCTTCCTCTGCAGTACCTTGAATAGAAAGGACCACTCCACACGATCAAGCTTTTTCCGCATCGAGCGAAAGGAGGACCGCGGAGTGTCTGTTCTATGCGACTTTTCCACCAGATGCGCAATTCTACGTATATTGTCCGCAGTCTGCCGACCCGTAACAAACCCAATCGTGAACCAAGTCCGGGAGGAAACCCTCCAATCTTCTAGCCAAGACCTTTGTGAAGATTTTAGCGTCTATATTAATCAACGCTAAAGGCCTATAAAATGTTCGTTCCTCCGGGTTCTTACGCGCCTTAAGAACAAGGGTTAGCCGAGCCTCCTCCATGGAAGGGGTTATTCTCCCAGTCTCCCGAAAGGTGTTAAAAAGATGAGTCGGCTGAGGGTCCAAGATGTTCGCAAAGGTTTTATAAAAGATTGCGTTGTAGCCATCGGGCCCCGGTGCCTTGTTCAGCAGTAACCCCCAATCACCCTCCTCACCTCCTCCTCTGTAATTTCCCCGTTCAGCTTCATCTGTGCTTCACTCCCTAATCTCTTCAGCTCGATCTTATCCAAAAAATCAACCTGTAGGCATTCCCGGGGGTTCTGCGATGTGTAGAGAGCCTCATAGAAAGAGGTCAGCGCTTCCCTTACCTCCACAACCCTTATTCCCCCCCCCCTCCCTCAGCAGAGCCCCCTGCGCCCTTTTAGTCTGTAGAATCTCCAGTCGCCCCAGTGCCCTAAGGTATTCCCTCATAGAAGACCTGGACGGCGTCGCCCCCATGCCCCTCCGCGCCCGTTCCACTTCCCCCTCCAGTTGCACTTCCAACGCTCTCAATTGCCTCTCTCTATGTGCCGCCAGTGCTATGAGTTCCCCGCCACAACGCAGCTTTGAAGACATCCCACCTCATCTCCTCCCCCCGTTTCTCCCCTGCGATTGTTGTTAAAGAAGTCCTTAATCTTCCCCTCTATGTCCTGTCTAAGAATCGGGTCTCTGAGGAGATGTCCCGGGAATCGCCAGGTCCAAACCCCTCTTTTCCCTCGGGCCCACGTCCAAAATCATTGAGACTACTTTATGATCTGCTATGCCAATAGGACCCGTCGCAACCTCCCGCACTCTACCAGACAAGAAGACACCCAGATATAGTCGATCCTCTATTGCGAACCGTGAACCCCTGATAAGAAAGTATATCCCTCCTCCTTGCCCTTTATCTCCCGCCATACGTCCCTTAATCCAGCTTCCCATATCCTGTTCCGGAGATCCACCGACATCACAGCGCCACGTCCTCCCCTCGGGTGACCATGTGGTCCCTGACCCCCTCACACGCTATATTGAGATCCCCCATTAAGATGATGTGGCCCCACGCTTTCTGTTCTATCAGACCCAGAAGTCTCTTCAAGAAATACTCTTGCCCTACATTCGGACCGTACACTACTACTAGTGTGTACTGCCTCCCCTGGTATGAACCAGATACCAGGGATAGCCAAGATGTATCTACCCCCCTTGTCACGCACACTCTCCGATATTCTGAGGCCCACTGATGCTTTAATCGCATGGGCAACTCCCCCAGACCTGGTCCCCCCCGGATGCATGCAAGATCTGATCATAGCCCCTAAGTTTAAGACGGTCCTGATCCGCCGGTCGGAGGTGCGTTTCCTGCAAGCCCAAGACATCCGGGTCCTCACTTCTAATAAAGTGTTTTAACTTCTTCCTTTTCTGAGGGGTGTTGAGGCCCCTCACATTATGCGTTAGGCACTTGAAGTGATGTTAAAATGGTGTGGACAGCGAAGAGCACCAAGTCCCTGGACCTCCCCCCACAGGTGATTGCCCCCATTGCGGGCCGACCCCGCATCCACCCCTGCCTTCCAAAAGCCTGCGAACCTGTAGGAGCATTAGCTGACCGTCTTTTGAACTGTGACCTCTACATTTGCTGCCCAACTGCCCCTACCTCCCTTACCCCTCCACCCCCTCCCGAAGAGCATGCCCTTCCCGCCCCCCCCCCTCCTCTCTCCTCGGGTAAACTCACCCTTTCCGATTCACAGATGGGTTCTCCCTTCCGCCAAGTATCTCCTTTTGGTGGCCCACCATCCTCAATCCAAATCTATATTTGGGACCCTCCCTGTGCTACATGGCTCCCCTCACCGGTGTCACCCGGACTTCCCCCCAGCCCGCGACTTGCCCCCTTGCCTCACCCTCCTTCTCTTCTCCCCCACCGTAGACCACATCCATGGCCTTGCTTCTAACAGCCACAGCTGACCTCCCCGCACTCCCAGGGATTTAATCAACATCCAAGCCCAACAAGCCAGCGCCTTCCTGGACAGTGGTGATTCGCTTCTGAGTCCCTCCCCACTCAAACACCAATCCAAAGGGAAATGTCCCATCTATATTTAATCCCATTCTCGTTCAACGCCTTGATGACCGGGGCCATCAGCTTCCTGTTCACCAAAGTACTTGCTGCCAGGTCCTGAAATAGCACTATGCGATGCTCCTGATATATTATAGGTTCCTGCTTCCTCGCCTCTCGAAGTATTTCTTCCTTTTGAGCGTATCTGGCAAACGCCGCCAGGACATCCCGGGGTTTGGCCTGAGGCCCCAGCCCCCCTCTGCCCACTCTATGTATGCAATCCAACTCAATCTCCTCCGGGGCCGAGGACCCCAGGATTTCCGCAAATATCAATTGGGCGGTTCTCTTGAGGTCCTTATCCTGGACCGACTCTGGAAGCATTTTAATTTGAATGTTCACACGCCGGGATCTATTCTCCATGTCTTCATCCTGGGTTTCCAGGTTGCGAGTGGCTACATCCAAACGCTCTATTGCTTCGCTACTCGCTGATACCTCCTTGTCCAGCTCTTGTAACCCTCTCTCCAGCAGGTCTGTTCTCTCGCCCTGCTGCCGCAGCTCCTGTTTAATTTCTCCCATCGGTGCATTCAGGTCCGCTCGAAGAAGTTGAAATTGATCCTGGAAAGTCTTGGACATGCTAGAGTGCAGGGCCTGCATTTTTCCCTTCAGTTCATACCGCAACATCCCAGCCAGGCCCCCCTCTGTCGACGATGCAAGCTCCCTTGTCTCACTTGCCCCTGACGACTTAGCCAGGTCTCTTGCGTCTTGCCCCGGCCACAGGGAGGGGAGAGTACCTGAGACTTCCCCCTGGGTCGCCTGACCCATCCCACTTTTCACCTTGGGCTTCGTGGCTCTGCGCCTCCCTCGGTATCGGCAGGCCAGGCCCCGAAGTCAGCCCGAGCCGGCCCCACCGACGTACTCCCACTCCGGAGGGCCGCCAAGGTCAGCCTCCTTTCCCCCGTACGTGAGCCACACACCTCGTCCCGCCACTGCTCTCACCCTGTGCCGGCGGGGGCTCGCCCCTTCCTCCTGCTCCGGTGGGTCGGGCACGGGAGCACCACCCAGGACTCCCACCGCCGCTCTGCTGGTCTCCTCCCTCCAGCAGTGCACCAGGCCGGGCTCCCTCCTTCCACCAGACCTCAGGGATCGAGCCGGCCTCGCTCACCCAGCACTCCGCTCTGCTCCGGGGCGGCTCATTGTCCACTCCGCCCGCCCTCTCGACACGGCCCCGATCAACACTCCCGAGGCCGGCGCAACTCCTCCCAGGTCGCCTCCAGTTACGCCACCAACTTGCGGCCGAAACTAAGCTTGCCGCGAACTGGCCGTGTCTCTCGCCAATCCAATCTCCGTCGCTGCTACAACACCTCAGGGGTTCACAAACACCACTAATCGAGCTTCTAGTCGCCACAAACGCTGGATGGTGGGCCTCCTCAAAAGTTCGGGCTCGGGAGCTCCATGGGCGCAACTACCCACTACGAGCGGCCATCTTGAATCCACCATCTCCTATTCTAAGCAAATAAATGTCACTAACACTCAAAAATTAAATGATGTGACCCTCTGTAGATCTCCAGGGGTTAGAAAAAATATAGTCGACATATGTTTCGGTTGGGTTTCCAAACATGGGTGGGATCTCCTTGATCTCCTTGCCCAGTAATTTTAATCAACCTTCCTCAGTATGGAGTGCAAACGTCAAATGCACGTTGCCTCTTCATAAACTCAAAAGTGGTGGGGTGGGAGGTGGACCGATAGAGCCTCAGTTCTAGGAAAATAATTAAAAATACTAGATTAGTCTCATCAAGCAGTGTTGTCATCTTCGTTTTACTTTAAACCTATTAATGGTAACTGTATATATCAGTTGCATTAAGCCGACTCGCCGCCTCTGGACTTCCAGGGGCCGGTGGCTCGGCAATATGGAGAGAATCCTAACATGTCCTGCCATTGGTGTGGAGTATACATCAGTATTAGTTCATCACCTGTAGACAGGAGAAAAAGGGGGGGGGGGGCAGGTGCCCGGAACAACATTAGGGCCCTGTGCTTCTTATTTTATAGTCAAAAGGGAGTGGTTAACGTCAAGTTTTTGGTACTCACTCGGATGGTGGGGGTCCTAGATGTTGGACCATTAATCTGGCTCGACATTATTCGTGTGGGGCGCCAGGTGGCTAAATAAAGGCGAAACCTCAAGGTCAGACAAAAGAGAACCTGAATAGGAAGAGACAAATGTGGAGAGTAGCCCTGTCCTTCATCCTTATCTGTTAATATGAGGAAAGTGGCAGTAAGTAAAGAATAATAATTTGCTTACTTAAAGCCTCTGTTCCTAGACCCGGTGGTGGCAGCTCTTGCGGGCGTGGGTCTCTGTAATGCTGGCGCTGCGTGATTAGTTAGCTGTAACAGCAGGGATGGGGAGGAGACGGTCACTGGAGGTGCTGGGGCGCACGATCGCCAGTTCAGAACCTCGTGTGAGGCTGACACACTAAATGGAGCGGGCCTGTTAAACTAACAGCGGGTCTTAACTTCACGAATGAGTTGGGGCATTCGAAAGAGTGCGGCTGGGGTCCGCATCTGCAAAACGTGTCTGTGGGCAGCTGAAAGTCCTCTGCGCCTGGCGTTGTCAGGGAGAAGGCAGTAACAACTGCTACCGCCATGTAGCAACCGCATTGGTTGCAGGAGTGTTGGGGAGAATTCTCTGTTTAGACTGAATTTCCTAACCTAGTGAGTCCCCCAGCAGCTTTGCTGGATTTTTGGGGTTTTATTTTTTTCTCCTGCCAAGAGTGAGACTCTTTTACCCTCACTCTTGGGCATGATTTGAGTGTGTTTCTTTGAATCTAGATGTTTAATGGGCTATGGGGTCTTTTACTCCATAGGGCTTCATGTGTTTTTGTGATGTTGTTACACAGCACCCTCAGTGCAGTGACACAGGGGTGTCATAGTGACCTCCCAGTATAGACTCCATAACCCGGGACTGACTACCGTCTCCCAGGGCATGTAAAGTCACCATTGACTTTACTAGTCTTACATTCTGAACAGAACCAGTACAAACCATCATATTGTGGACGTACTGGCTGGGGCAATTCGTTTGCCCCAGGGTCTGTTAGTCGAGGGGGCACGTCTCCGTCCCCCCTGATCGAGTTTTGGCTGGTGGCAGTGGATACTACTTTTTATATTCAACCGCGAATATTTCCCTATGGGATTTCCCATTGTTTTAGGCTACTATCTTTATTTAATTATTTACGGTAGCCTCGAACATACCGCCGGTTTATTTAATTAATATTAATTCTCTGGTTGGTATTTTTTGCCAAAACTTGATTCTAAAATGGCGTTTGTATTCTCTTCTGTGACTCCAACCCAAGTCGAGCCCTTTGTTCCACTTTTTGGCGGGCTTCTCCACAGAAGCCCTCCAAAGTGGTGCCACTCTGTCTGGGGTACTTAGGAAGGGTGGAGGGGGATTTAGGCACCCTGGACTGAGATGCCTAGGCAACTCAAGTCGCACTCTGTCCTGATTGGCCCACTAAGCATGTTTGAGTGACAGCTAGACTGAGTGAATGGGGGGGTTTTCTGCATAAAAGCAGGGCTTTGGGGACTGGAACTTGAGAAGTCGGCACAGGACCTAAGAATCCGGCGAGGGAGAAGCTGAGCCGACCTGCCACGACACCACCACCGGTGGAGCCCTGCTGGACCGTCTCACCACTTTTCCCAACGACAGAGTAGATCTCCCGCCGGAGAGTCTTCTTCCTTTGACTGGTGGGGATAACCAGTTTCACCGTCTTTTCGCCTTCCCGACGTACCTCGTGGCCGCCTTGCCTGTGCCAAGCACCCTGGCAACCGGTATACCATGTTTTACCGCGAAACAAAGGTACCACCTTTAACCGGAAAACTCCACGGCTGGTTTCTTCCCTGGTAGTTCAACGACCTTCATCTTTCCTCCAAGTCGAGATCTTCTCTTCCCCTGGACGACGACGCAACTTGCACCCACTACCAGGAACAACTGCCACCGCTGGAGGATCCTTCCCACTTAAGGTACCGTGTCCCGCCTGGCTTCCCTTGCTACCGACGTACGGGGTAGATTTAGCCCCCGGCTTTCGAACCTGGGTTAGCCTGGGACACCCTGGCTAAACTTTCCTAAGCCTCTCTAAACTCTTTTTGAACCCTCTGCAAGACTTTCTAAGCCTAGTGTAACTGTGTGATCTTGGGCGCATTTGTGCTCTGCTCTCTCTAAGAGTGGGCTCAGCCTTTGGCTCACCAGTGACTTTTTGCTCTTCTGCATTGCTAACAGTGTTCCTGAATCTTAGAGTGGTGTACCTTTCCATATTCTGCCTTTTTCCCTCCCTTTTCTCACAAACTTATTGGAGTCTAGTTAAGCGCTCACCTCTGTATGAAAATAAGTGGCGTTTACTGTGACCTATCTGATAAGAGAAAAGGGGTGTATATATTACAATAGTAACTGTTTAGAATATTTTACAATAAGAGTGCTGGAGTGTTTCAAACAGTTTGTTTTTAAATAAATAATTATATACTTTGATACCAAAGCTCTGGTCAGTGTTTGCTTGTATTATTATATCTGGGTACCTCTTCTTGAGGGAAGTCTGACTGCTCAGCCACAGCTACCAGGTAAATCTGGGTGGTACAGACTGCTACCAAGTGGGTTTACTGCCAACACCTGTAGTCTTAAATCTTTTGTAGTGTTCCCTAAGGGAACTGCACAGGTTTCTGCCTAACAAGGACCCATGTCACGATGCGGGCACAGGATTATGGGGATTGTGGTTTCAGTCTCGTGAAGTGGATGCGTGGCTCTAGTCTGCATGTAGGTTAATGTATAGTGGGCTGAGGTTAGTCCAGTGCATGTCCCGTGGAGATGATTACAGTAAGAGATTGCTTTATGAATGTTGCTGATCTCGTCTGCAACCCGGTCCTAATGAGGACACGGGGTTATGGGAGATGTAGTTTCTGATAGTAAACTAGTACAGGAACTGCAATTGGAGAAATAGCCAGATATATAATGGCATATGGGAGGATATAATCTCATATTATTAGTTCAAGATACAATGGGCTGCAGTTGGTCCAGTACATGTACCGTGGTGAGGAGGTGTAGACTGCTGACCTCATATACTGCCCGATCCTAGTAGGGACACGGAATCCTGGGGAACGTTGTTTCTGGTTGTACTGCCAAAAGGGGAGTGTAGTCTCCCGCGAAAGGATCCATCTGAGTCATATTGGAACTTAAGTAGGACGGCACGTAGTGGTAAAGTGCTAGTCATTTGGTGTTCAGTGCATTCCATTCCACTGAAATGTTTAATCTGTGAAGTACAGTATCCAAGGAGTAAATCCACCGTTGCTCTAGGGGCGATGAAGGGCAGTTGCCATATCTCCGCCTTTTGTTGGTGTCTTGATGGTTTGTAGCACAAACCATTTCATGTCGGTATCTATATGTTGGTTCTTATTGAAGTGTTCGATCAGGGGTTTGTCTGGTATCTGGTTCCTTATACTTGAATGATGTTCTCCTATTCTTACTTTGACTTCTCTCGTGGTTTTGCCCACGTAGAATTGGTCACAGGGGCATGAGATGACATAAATGACGTTTTTGGTATGGCAGTTAGTGTGGTTTTTCAATGTCCATACTTTTTCCCCATACCGGTATGTGTATTTCGTTTCAGTAAGGGGACACACACTGCAGTTCCCACACTTGTGGTGTCCAATAATCGGTGGCAGTCCCTATTGGTTCAAAATTGTTTGTTCCTTAGGTTTTTCTGGGTATGTATGTACCAATTGTTGTCGTAAATTGTTAATGCGTTTGAAGGCAAATATAGGTTGTTTAGATGGCGAGCCTGGGTTTTTCACAAGGCCCCAGTTACGGTTGTTCTTTTATGTGGTAACACATGGGCTTCTTTTCTTTACTTTGTAGACTTATTTCCCTATTGGTGTTTGCAGCTCTCTTCAAATTATTCTTTATCAGTTGTTTCGGGTAGCCTCTTTTGGCTAGCCGTTCTTTCAGTTGGGTTGCATGTAAATCGTAGTCTTCCCTGTCAGTACAATTCCGTAGAATCCGCAGGAATTGTCCGTACGGTAAATTGTACTTCAGGCCCCCGGGATGAAAGCTTGAATAATGTAGGAGAGTGTTTTTGTCTGTGGTTTTACGATATAGGGAGGTGGTTAGGTTACAGCCTTTTTTCTTGATCATAAGGTCAAGGAAGCTTATCTGGTCTCGACTTATATTGATGTTGCAAGTATTGAGCCATTTGTGAAAGATCAGAAGGGACGTGTTGTCCCCTCTCCAAATCATAAACGCGTCAATGTAGCGACGCAAAATTTCTTGCTGTCCGTGTACCTGATTTTGTAGAATTTCAGCTATCTACTTGGATTCATAATTGCCCATGTATAAATTGGCTACATGGGGGCGAAGGTCGCCCCCATGCAGACACCTTTTTGTTTAAAAATTTGGTTTTTAAAAAGGGAAAACATTCTCTGTCATGGCAATCCTGGAACATTCCAGTATGAACCCTGTAGGTGGTTTGTGGGGTCTGTTGCGTGTGTCTAGTACTGTTGCTAGGGCTTGTAGACATTCCATTTGGGGAATTGACGTGTACAGAAACTCAACATCCATGGTCACTAGCAGGTCTCCGTGTTCAACATTGACGCCCTGTAGGATCTGATCATATCTGTTGTCTTTGATATAGGAAGGCATAGCTACGACGAATGGTTTGAGAAAGAACTCCCTGTAGATAGATAAAGGTTCCACTAGGGAGTCTATTGCAGACACTGTGGATCTGCCAGGTGGATTTTCAAGGCTCTTGTGTATTTTAGGTAGTATATAAAATGCTGCCTTTTTGAGGTGGTGTTTGTTAAAAAAAAAAATGTGCTTCGTCTGGACCTATCCATTCCTCATGTAATGCATGAGCTGTGAGACTTTTGATTTCACATTGTAGTCATTCACCTTGCAGTCTTTCTGTGGGATCGCGGTCGAGCTTCTTGTATGATTTAACATCACTTAGGAGTCTAAGGCATTGCATGTCGTATTTCGATGTATCCATCACAACGATCCCGCTTCCTTTGTCTGCAGGTTTGATGGTCAGGACATCCATCTTGCTTAGGTTTTTAAGGCAGGCCCTTTCTTCTCTGTTATTGCCTTCTCCCTGACACCGCCAGGTGCAGAGGACTTTCAGCAGCCCGCAGGCACGTTTTGAAGATGCGGACCCCAGCCGCAGTCTTTCGAATGCCCCCAACTAATTTGTGAAGGTAAGACTTGCTATTAGTAACACACCTCCAGTGACTGTCTCCTCCCCCCTCCCTGCTGTTACAGCTAACTAATCGCGCAGCGCCAGCATTACGGAGACCCACGCCCGCAAGAGCTGCCACCGGTGGGCTAGGAACAGATGCTTTAAGTAAGCCAATTATTTATTATTCTTTACTTACTGCCACTTTCCACTTTCCTCATATTAACAGATAAGGTTGAGTGACAGGGCTACTCTCCTCATTTTGTCTCTTCCTATGCAGGTTTTTCTCTTTTGGCTGACCTTGAGGTTTCGCCGTTATTTAGCCACCTGGTGCCCCACACGAATAATGCAGAGCCAGATTAATGGTCCAACATCTAGGACCCCCACCATCGGAGTGAGTACCAAAAATTTGGCGTTAACCCTCCTCTTTGACAATAAAATAAGCAGCACAGGGCCACTAATGTTATTCCGAGCACCTGTCTACAGGTGATGAACGAATACTGATGTATACTCCACACCAATGGCAGGACACATGTTAGGATTCTCTCCATATTGCCGAACCACTGCCCCCTGGTAGTCCAGATGTGGTGAGTCGGCTTAATGCAGCTGATATATACAGTTGTAATATATACCATTAATAGGTTTAAAGTAAAACGAAGATGACAACACTTCTTGATGAGACTAATCTAGTCTTTTATTTATTTATTTATTTTTTTCTAGAACTGCGGCTCCATCGATCCACCCCCCCACCCCTTTTTTGTGTTTATGAAGAGGCAACATGCATTTGACGAGGAAGGTTGATTAAAATTACTGGGCAAGGAGATCCCACCCTTGTTTGGAAACCCAACCGAAACATATGTCGACTATATTTTTTTCCAACCCCTGGAGATCTACAGAGGGTCACATCATTTAATTTATGAGTGTTGGTGACATTTATTTGATTAGAATATGAGATGGTGACATTATTTTACCTTGTATCTAAACGTATGCGAGTATGAAGAATGTATGTGTGCGTTATAACTGAATAGAACACGGAGGAATGTGTTTATACACTGAGCCTAGCTTATTAAAATTTGTGAAAATTGGTTTCCGTATCTGTAAAATATATATGATGTTTTACTAAGAATTGAGAAACAGTTTTGTTATCTTTAGTCTAGTTGGTCCAACCCCCTTCTTTTCCTCATTATATTAACCTGGCAGACCATAGACATAGCACCAGGCATCCCTTACGTTTATTATAGATCGTGTCATGGTGCCAGTACAGATTTTTTCCAGATGATCAGAAGGCCCAGTGTCCGCAAGATGCAGCACAGTTCAGGTATCTGATTCCTGAGAAGCTCTTCCCATGTGGCCCTTGTTACCCCAAGTATGGGAAGGCCTACATTCATTGCCTGTGTAGATGTGCCACAACCAACCATGACTTTTGTAAAAACTCTTGGCACTGTCTTGAGTGCCGAAGGTAAGGGTAGGAACTGAAAATGGCACTTTGCCATTCCAAACCTTAGTTCTTGAGTTGGTGCCACTGAAGCGGGATATGGTAATGCAGGTCTAGTCTCCATGATACTGTGGCAGGAAATTCAACATTTTGCAGCATACAATACTATGTATTGCAGTATTTTTGTGGCACACGTTTTATTGACTGGCTTAACATTGTAGGTTGCAAGAAAGAGGCAGCAGCGTAAGGCTGCAAGACAGCCAACTTGTCATTATTTGCACCTTTTTGTATCAGTTTAATAGGAAGAGTCCCAGATGTCCTTCAATTGGCAGAACAGTATTTGTTTTGCTCTACTTTTATGGTTTAATGGCCATGCCTATTTAATATTATCAGTTGTAATGGTGAAAATATCCCCATTCTATGTTCTCCAATCGCCCCAGCACCCCACTCGCCAACGCATCTCGTGCTTGCCAATGCTCCATCACAACTTGCACTCTGTCATGAGCATACTCGCTATGCTCCAGATAAGATCATGGAAGTGTTGTACTCCCTATTTTTGGGAGTAAAATTGTTTTCAGGCGGTAAATCCTGTTCCCAATGGGAGTCTTCTAGAAGTGAGTAACTGTAAAACAGAAATGTTTTTGTGATACAAATTTCTTTGCACCGTTTCATGCACATTAAGATAAATGTTTACCTCTTCAGAGCAGGAAGCAATAATGGGTTTCTTCCTGTGACACCAGGTGTACTACTGGTCCAAGCATATCAAACTGAGCCATGTGAGTGAGTAGGGGGATAAGTGCATATGTGTCCGTTTCATTTTTTGCTAGAAGTACTTTTTTACTCTTTTTCTTTTTGGGGAGTATTTGCCCTCTTTTAGGGTGTACAAGTGGCTGATCTACACCCCTTATCTGTAGGGCTTTACTTGCGTGCGCTCTCACTGCAAAGTCACAACTCTCATTCCCTGCCACACTCGCACCATATGCTCCCCAGTTCCTCCTACAGTCCTTCATGCTTTCTTGCTCTTTTTGCATCCCTTCTCTCATTCTATCTCTCTTCCCACAATCTTCAGCTCTTTGCCTCATTCTGGCCCGCCACCCCCTCTTCCTTTCCCGCTTGGATTGGTACTATTTAAAAAAAAAAAAAAAAAAAAAGGGATTTTGGGCCAGCTCCTTGAACAGGGCATCTAAAAATAGAGCAGTGGATGTGCTGTTTTAGAGACCCCCCTTTTTGGAAATTAGCTGGTCACCTTATTCTCAAAGGTGACATTTGCATTTCCTGGGGGCTGAGCTGTAGCACAAACAATGCACTGGTAGAATTCTGGACCTCTTTCTTTAAACTCTAAATGAGTGGAGCCTTTTCCCACTCATTCAATCTTTTAGGCTCTGTCTTTTGGAACTCTATTCTTTGTATTCTACCTATACTGTGGAGTCTGTCTGCTCCATGGCCCTTAAAGGCATCTGTTTACTACTGCAGCTCACAGCTACCTGTGGGCAGTGTTGCTGAAGACCCTTGGGGTCCTCCTTTGATTCTTTTTTAATATCCCCAAGTAACTGCAGTTCTCAGGGATAGAGAGATACTTTGTATCTCTCCCATAACGAGAGATTGGCGCACACACCACCGTCAGAGTGCCAAAGGGATACTTAGTAGCCCCCTTCTCTCTACTCCCGTGACTTTTTAGTCACATAATCACCTAGTTATGGCTGGTGACAGAAGACGTGTTCTACCAACTATTTTGTTTTGATACCGCAGGCTATGTCCATAGCATTGGTGGTGCACAATAAGGGCGCCCAAGTACAAACTTGCCACCCTCCTTTTTTCACCATTACTACTGTGGTTGTTCTTTGTCAGCCCTTCAACCATTCTAGGAAGGGGGGGGCCTGCGTGTTTGTTTTGCCTTTGGAGGGAACCCTAGAGTATCCCTGCCTAGGCTCCAGAGTGGCTGGGCAGGCAGGAAGTAGGGGAGGAGTTTTCACCCCTGTCCCTTGTCTGCCAGATTGCCTGAATAGGTCCAGCTCCGACATGGTGTCTGGCTGTCCTGATTGGACCCCTTTCTGTAAAATGCTGCGAGATTGCAGAGGGGTGATTGCTGGAACTGTATAAAAGGTGAGGCTTCTGGAGTGAAAAGCAAGTTGACCACTGGAAGCTGAAATAACCAACAAGGACGACCAGTGATGCCTGCAGACCTTTCCAACACTGTCCTGATCGGTTTACTGTGCAACACGAGCTCCGAAGAGAACTCCTCCTCCCTTAGGCTGATGGGACCAACCAATCCCAAAGGGGAACTTTGAATTGAGCCATCTCCCGAGGTCCTAGGAGTTTCCAGAGCTGCGTAAGGCCAATACCAGGAGACCTGCCCATTTCGAGTGCATTGTAGTGGAAAGGCCGAATCAGTCCAAATCTTTGAACTGTTAAGGACACTCCAGCGATTCAATCCAACTCGCCCAGACCCCCTCATCAGAGCGTGGGACTGCAGGAAGTGACAAAGATTGACCGGGCAATCTTTGTCCTTTCTTGGAGCTGCACAAAAGGCGCCAAAACCGCAGAGTGAACCAAGAGGTTGCTGAAAGTTGTGCTACGGGTCCTTCCTCAAGACTGCTGCTAAGAGATCTCGTCCATTGTCATTCCGTCAGTCATCAGACCAAGGAATCTGAGATCGAGTCCAGAGCTGCAACATCGCGGAGCATCCCGCACAAACATTTTCTTCTAACCTAAGGTACTGTGGGTAAAAATATATTGCTTACCTGATCCCAAGAAGTTGCTTACGAGAGTTGAGTGCACGTAGAGGTGTCCAGGGCAACCCCCCTCTTACCTCGGACCCAAGCCGCTGCATGTGTCTCTTCCTCAAGTCTATTTTAAAGTATTCCCTGTTGTTAATTTGCTGCTTCAATAACACGAGAGACTAGAAGAAATCCACAGGAACTCTTCATAATGTGCTGCTTGTCAAGACTTCAATCCCTCGCCAAACTGCCTTTAGCTACGGTTGTGTTTTGGCACTTAAAGGACTTAATATGCGAAGAAACCCTCTCCAGAACTTTGAACCAAACTCCTGTTAAACTAACCATTTTCCTTATTTTATGTGACTTTACTATACATGTTTGCAAAGTAAATGCATTAACGTATAAACCGATAAAAATGCACGAGTGCGCAGTAGACGACAATACGTTAACTTTTCCCTTTCTAACGTTGCTACAAATGTAACATGCGAAGAAACGCAAAAGTGAAAATGCCCATGAAATGAATTATCAAGTATTCTAGTAAAAACGTTGAAAGTATTTAAAGTGATTCTGGTGTAAATATATACTTTCATATAGCTTGAGTGTAAGTGCCTCTTTGATGTGCCTGTCTAACTAGATTCAGTGTACTTACCTACAGCGCACATCTTCCTCTTAAGATTGGCCTGACTGCTCTGCCACTCTACTAAGGTCCTGAATTAGTACAAACTGATATGAGAGTTGCCCCCATGCCCCCCCAAAAATGTCTATCCTGTTTGAGGACTATAAATGCTAGTGAGACAGCAGAAATTCATACCTCTGCTGGCAGAAATTGCATGACTGTGTTAGGAAAGAGACTGCCATTGAATGCACACCTACCTGCGCCTCTTTTCAAGCAGGCGCTTGGGGTTGCCTAAATTTAAAAGGGCATCCTGTTATGTATATTTGGAATGCACTTTTAAGTGTGCAGAAATGCTCCCCTATTTGCACAAATGCTCAAAGGGATGAGAAAGGCCATTTGAATGGGCGCATATAAGATGCACCTCTTCAGATGTCCTTTGTTTTGACGTGCTTTTTTTTTTTTTTTTGGGGGGGCAAATGATGAGTTGCGTTACTTGTGCAAAAAGGTTTTACGAGCAGTATCCTTTTTGTGTCTATTTTTTTAAAAAAAACATGTTTTGCGAAAGCAGCCAGACATGTAGCGCAGTAAGCTAGAGCGTTGTCCAGGGGTGTTGCTAGGTCTGGAAAAGATCTGGGGCTATGCTAATGTTGGGACTGTCAGAACTTTGGGCTAGCTAGCACTTTGGTTGTAGCAGATGAGCTTCAATCCGGGCCTACAACCAAGGACCCAAGGCTATAGCACCTCACCTCAGCCTCCCGCCCCCCACTCTAGCAACGCCTCTGGGGTTGTCAAACTCCAGGCGTCGAGGGCCAGGATCCAGACCCATTTTCAGGATATCTATCATGTACATTTATGAGGGTAAATGTACATTCATTTAGAATCACTTTATGCTTATCTCATGAATATTAATAAGGGTTAGCCTGAAAACCCAACATGGATCCAGCCCTCAAGGCCTGGACTTGGACAACTCGGAATGCTAAAAGTCCTGATCCTTTATCGACTGCATAATCTGTTCTGTGTGGTATTTCTGCACAATGCTGAAGACAAACGAGACTGTTTTGTTTTCTTTTGGCAATTTACTGCAGCCTTCAAAACGCAGGCTACTCGTTACATGTGGCAGAAAATCCCTGGCCACTGGTTTGCTTGCTGCTGTCTGCTTCCACCCATGCCACTCGGCTCTGCAAGAGCAGCCTGTTGGTGCTCTTGTCTCAGTGTTTGGTCTGCGTCTTTGCTGGTCTGCCAACAGGCGATCCAGAAGGGTCCTGAAAGCAGAGGCAGGAGTCTCCCATGATGTAAATCAAAAATCCTAGCTGTGGGCATGCCCAAGATGGCACAGACACAGGAACATCTCCCTTGAGCTCCGCAGTCACTGGCCTGGGAGGACCAGTCTCTGGCGGTATTGCTGTACAAGTGGGCCTTCAGCGGAGCGGTCAATAACTCCCTGTGCCGAAATAGCCAGGTGGGGGGGGGGGGGTGCAGCGTGGTCTGTCCATATCTGTGAGACATCCAGAGGTAGCCCTGGTAGGGAGCTGGGCCCATCCGGGAGGTCGGAGAGGTGAACGAATCGGTGAGAATTGGACTGGTGAGGCCTGGAGCAAGCATGTTGTGGCGATCCTCTCGCCAACCTTCCTATGTGGTGAGTGGATGGTGATGCGAGGCCAGTTCTGATGAGGCTTGGTGACGAAGGACATCTTTATGCAGCCAGACAGATAAGGGGTGTATCAGCCACTTTTACTCCCCAAAAATTGCCAAATACTCACAAAACATAAAACGAGAGAGTAACAATACTCCCAACAAAAAATAGGAAAAAGACATGCAGAATCTTGCACCCCTGCTTTCACCCTCACAGCTCCATAGAAATGTTTGAACCAGTAGTGCATGTAGTACCACAGGAAGAAACGACTATTTTTAACTGCCTGATTGTAAGAAGTAAACATTAATGTGCATGAATAACTAGGTGTGAAGAAATTATTTGTTTTTCAGTAAACACATGTTTACTTGCTTATAAAATACTTTCATTGAGAATTGGACTTTTTTACCCGCTATAAAATCATCATACTCCCAATTTTAAAAAATAGAGAGTAACATACTCCCACTTCCAAATCTTATCTGGGGCACTGGTCCTAAGTTATTTTAAGTACCCACTGTGACCCACAAAGTAGCGTAGCCTCTTCCATGGGCTAGATCGGTAAACCAGTAAGGTGCAGAAAATTACGAGAGCTCTGTATGGCTGCATATCAGTTGAAGAATTGGTGAACTCTTAATTGGAACCTTTTTGAAATCATTTAATAATACTATTACAGAACTAATAAACCTGTACACCTGACAGTTCATTAAATATATTGCTGACTACTTGTAAAAAGTCCCTACCCCATTGGGTTTTACATCCTATGCTTGTAGAATTGGGATTCTGATTCAGAGAGGACAACTGGCAACAGGAAAAAACAAAGGAAAAGGTGAAGGTACATAAAGTATTTTACACTGTGAAACAGCCAGCTGAGCCAAGAGACGACCAGACCAGCCTCTCCATCTCAGGATCCGGTGATGCCGGATCTGGAATGTATTGAAAATCAACGTCACGGTTGGAGGGTGACTTTAACAGGTGGCTTCTGAATTGGACCAGCAGTGCAATCAAATGCTTTCAGTGGTGAAACGTATGGAAGGAAGTGGGGGGACTCATCAAGGGAAATACAAATTTCGAATACCTCGCTAATGTGGTGCCTGCAGTTCCTCTTGCTCTGTGCCCATAGTCTGAGTTTACTGGCTTTAGCTTCCTAGATTCCAGTCCTGGGTTTCCTTTTCTACGACTGCAGTTCAACACTTGTTATTCTAGCCCAGAGTTACAGTCCCTTGTGATCCTGTTGAAATGCTACAGTCCAGTTCTTGTTATCTTAGTCCAGAGTTTCAGTCCTGGGTTTTCCTTGTTCCTGGTCTACAGTTCAGTCTGCTGTTGCTCGATTCCAGTCCATAAAGGTCTTGAAATGGAGGGGAACTAGGAGCCATTTAGCTCCTGCTTGTAACCTAGAGGAGCTCTATTAGCTCAATACCAATTGCTACATATAGCTTCCCAGACCAACTGATGTCGAACAAACACCTATGCAAATGTAATTGTGCATTTTGGACACACTATAAATAACAGGATGCATCTAGATCAATTCACATTTCTAATCTTTTTTTCCCATGTAACCGAGCTTTGTGTGTACAATTGTACTCCCACCATAACAGTTCATGCGGAATCCGCCGATTCCCCTTCTTGGTTGCCTCTAAGGTAGGTTCTTAGTGGTGCCCATATATCTTTTGGCCTACTGGTGGGGGTTGATGCTGTTCATGTATCGCTCCTGTGTCTTGCACAAACATCAAGTCTCGTAGCCACTTCTCGGCTGAGGGGGGGGGAGGCTGTCTTTGATTTCCATAATTGTATGTTTCTTTTCACCACCGCTCCAACCACTGCCACAAATCTGAGTTTTCACAGATGCCTTTCCGATGTCACCTAGTAGATACTTGTGCGGGAGGGCTGGGATCTGTAGTCCTGTTATGTCCCTTATTTTCAGTGCTATTGCTTCCCAAAATGTTTTATTGGGGGGCAATCCCAGTACATATGTATAGAGTCTGCGTTATTGGTGCTGCATTTAGGGCAGTTTGCAGGGACAGCTGGGTCGTATCTAGAGACTTGCTTGGGAGTTATGTGTAAGTGGTTTAGTATTTTAAATTGAATCAACCGAAAGTTTGAGTTAAGAGATATCTCCTTGGTATACCGACAGTATCTGGCCCATTGGGTGTCTTCTATGTTGATATTCAGGTCTCGTTCCCATTTGCATTTCATTAAATTCCCTGAAGGGGTGTGTTCCTGTGCCGCTTTGTAGAGGCTTGAGACCGAGCCATTGAATCCCTCCGGGGACAATACCGTTGTTAGGAACTCATGGATCGGGGGGGCTACAGGGAATGATGGCCATGCCTTTTTGCATGCAGCTTTTAACTGGTAGTATTGTAGTGTAGTGACTAGTCCCTTCCCTATTTTGTGCACGATGTCCAATGTTGCGAAGTGCCCTCCGGGAACAGGTTCCCTATCTTAATTTTTTGGTCGTGTCCCATTTACGTTGCAAGGCTGTGTCGAATGTTGGTTCTAAATCAGGGTGATGCCATAGGGGAGTGTGTGGCCAATATGGGTTTTCGCACCCCACCCTGGAAAATGGTGCCATCCAGGCGTGAACTGTGGAGCTCACTGGGTCGACGACTTTTGTGTTGCCCTTCTTATTTGTGTATATCATTGTCCGTGTCGGCTGGGGCAACTGCGAATTTCTCCGCCCGCACATGGGCATTTTTTTTCCACCGTTTCCTCCCAGTATTTTGCAAAGTGAGCCTGTGTCGCGTGGAAATATAATACGAAGTCAGGGGCTGCCAGGCCCCCCGTTTCAAATCGTTCACAAAATCTTGACCATTTTAGTTGCACCGACTTCCCGGCCCATACAAAGTTGACTGCTAGTTTCTGCAGCTTTTGGAAGAAGTCCCTGCCCGGCCATATGGCAAAACATGAATAGGAGTTTGGGCACTACCACCATTTTAAGCAGATCCACATGGCCATAAAGGGTGATCGGAAGCTTGTTCCAAACTGCTAGTTTAATTTCCAGGAGTTTCAGGTATGGCTCATAATTGTTAGCATAGAGGGACTGTTTGTCGGTGGACATTGTTATTCCCAGGTATCGTGCTGTTATGGGGGACCACTTAAATGACGCAGTGGCGGGGGATTGTCCCGTAGATGGCATGAGTGGTATTTCTGATTTTGTCTGGTTAATTTTATAGCCGGAGTTCTTGGAGAATGTATTTATTTCCTGTATTACTGGTGGTAAGTGCACTTCCGGGTTTCTGACGTACACCATCGTGTCATCTGCATATAAGGACAGTAGTTGGGGATTGCCCCTGATACGGATGCCCCTCCACATATGTTCATGTCTGACTTTGGCGGCCATACCCTTGATTGTTAGAGCAAATATGAGGGGGAGATAGCGGACAGCCTTGGTGGGTGCCCCTACCCAGTTCAAAGGGGGATGACAGTGTGTTGTTGGTTCTCACCCTTGCTATTGGATTTTTATACAGAGTGCGGATGTATCTCTTGAATACTGGTCCAAATCCCATCTTTTTTAGTATTGCAAACATGTAGTTCCGTGATACTGAATCGAACGCTTTTTCAGCGTCAATCGTAACTGCAGCTGCTTTGGCGTCTAACTGCCAAAGATTTTTGCGTCTGAATTTATCAGCGACAGTGGGCAGTATGAAGCCAGGTCCAGCGGGGGTTTTTGGGGCTTAAGGAGGACAGTTTAAAATAGCTTCTCCCATGGTGCCTGGTCATTTCCCCTTCTGGAGTGCCTCTTCCCAGATTTCCAATAGTCTCGGGGCTAGTTCAAATTTAAATACCTTATCGAGGTCGAGCAGGATGCCATCTGATCCAGGGCCTTTTCCTGCATGGAGGTCCGAGATGGCTTGCTCGATTTCTTCGGTTGTCAGCGGTAGCTCTAGCATCGATCTTTCTTCTCCTAGTGTAGGTGTTGGGAACGAAGCCAAGTATGTTTTGAGGTGCGGGGGGGGGCCCGCCAGCACATGTCCTGGGAGGGGGGCCCCCCACTTAAAAAAAATAAAAATAAAAGTTTTTTTCTACAAAAAAAAGTTTCTTTTGAAATTCACTCTGCATTATCATTTCTTTATGAAGGCAGAGTGACTACAAAAAGAGGGCCCCCCTATCCCATGACGTGGAAGACCGTAGGCTGGAGGCCTCCATGTCATGGGACGGGTGGGAGCCCTATGACTTCAAAAAGAAATAGTTTGTTTTTGAAGTCATTCAGCCTTCATAAAGAAATTATTTTGGTTATGGTTCGGTCCGTAACTGAAATAATTTCTTAATGAAGTTAGTGATTTAAAAAAGAAACAATGGGGCTCATTCTGACCATGCTGGCCCGGAAACAACTGTGCTGGTAAGCTTACAGGCACTGTTGTTCCGGACCGGCATATTACAGGTCTGCCTGCTGGGGCTGCCGTGCCCGACAGGTCTGACCCTGCCAGGCACAGCAGCCACGGTGGGCAGACCCATCACGGAAGCACTGGCACCGTTAACAACGGTCCAGGTGCTTCCGTGTCCCCATTCCCATGGAGTCTGGGGATTAACGAAATTACCGGCGCCTGATTTCCTTTATTTGTGTGGGGGCATCCAACTTATTTACGCCTTTTAATGAGACTATTCTAGTGCAGATTCAATGTTACAAGCATTTAACTCTCTACTTTAAATCTCCTGTTCCCTCTCTACCCTTCCAATCACTCCCCTGGCATGCAAGTACTAAACCCACTTCAAGATTTCAATTGCCTAAATAATGTGGCATTTGAATGCAGGTACTAGCAGTAAAATGCTTTACGTTGGTAATTGTTGGGTTCTTGTTAACAGCAAAAACCAGGAGCCGTTTAACATCTGTGTCCTGTTGGGTCCGGCAACTGCTCTAAAGGTTAGACAGGTCGAATCAATATAGCCCAAAATTTCAGCGGGTAGTGCTGAAGCCCAGTCAACTCAATGGTGTTGAGCCACTACTTGTGTTTAATGCCTTGCCTACTCCTAGCCTCCTACGTAAGCTCTGGGACAAGGAAGAGGGACATGGACGTAATTCTGGGCCAAGTAGCTGATGATTGTGGAGGTTGGGGTAGAGGGTGGGAGGGAGAAGGGATCTGTGGGGGGGGGGGGGCGGGATTGTGTGATATAAATCATAATGGTTGTCCATGTCCAGGCTAAGCAGGCATGATATGTGGTATTAGTGGCTAGAGAGGCATTTTGTTGCAGCCAGTGGAGTCCTTCCTCAGTTTGGTATGACTTTCTTTTAACTGGACATTTCTGATAAAGCAGTCCTAACTTTAATTACCTGGCTAGATTGACATTTGGGTGCTGCCAGTCTAGCCATTTCTTACTGCGGCATTGTATTTTTTTCTGCCATCTGTGATAATATGATATGATACAAGTAATTTATAACGCGCCTGTACACAAGGGAGGGAAGATGGAGGGAGGACAAGACAAACGATCTCACTAGGCCTTGTGTCATTGCGAGAACGAGAAGTGCAAGCGGAAAGTGAGGGGGAGAAGTGCAAGTGCGAGGGGAGGGGAAAACTGGACAGCAATGCTCTGAGTAAGTGCAGCCAGGGCAAAGCGGCTATTGGTTGTGCAAGGAGAACAAGGGACTGCAGGGTTACAGTTGCAGCCCCTACGTGCATGGTAGGCCCGGAGGCAGTGCAAGGGTGACCGATTAAGAAAGAGCCTGGACTCAGAGAGACTCTGAGGGTAGCCAAGCAGCCAGTGGGTACAGCATACAGGTAGGTCAGCAGAGGAGGGAGAGAGAGAGCAAGCAGCGGAGAAGAGGAAAGTTTTGAGCTGCTTCGGAAACTTCAGGTTGTCTGGCTCAAGTTAGAGAGGCCATTCCAGAGGGAGGCACCAGCAGAGGAGAGCGGTCTACCCCCACTCTCTGCCTGGAGAAACGTCTAAGCCTTAGAGAGTTGGAGGTAGCTGAGTGAAGGGCTAGAGAAAGAAAGTATTTTGGAAGAGAGCATTGGATTTAGTGTGGGCCTGGCCCCAGAAAGCCTTGTGGACAATGCATAGGTTCTTGAA
The DNA here is from genome assembly GCF_040938575.1 of Ambystoma mexicanum. Lineage (NCBI taxonomy): Eukaryota > Metazoa > Chordata > Amphibia > Caudata > Ambystomatidae > Ambystoma > Ambystoma mexicanum. The sequence continues at coordinate 1,300,381,408 of NC_090923.1, read as the reverse complement.
CTTGATCCTTGTAGCAACCGGAGCCAGTGTAGAGATTTCAGGGCTGGAGAAATACGATCCCAGGGCTTGAGGCCAAGGGTAAATCTTGCAGTCCTGTTCTGGATTAGTTGCAGATGACGGAGAATAGAGGAAAGCAGATTGAGAAAGTGCCTGTTGCAGTAGTCCAGACTAGAGAGAACCAGGGCTCTGGAGACAGTGAGCTTCTGGTGGAAAGTGAGAAAGGGAAGAGTCCCTTTGAGGAGGAGCAGCTGGTAGTGAGACTTCTTGGCGATGTCCGAGATGTGAGGAGAGAAAGAGTGTGGTGTTGAAGATGACACCAAGGTTTTTTGCCTCGCAGGAAGGCGAAGGGAGAGGGTCCAAGGCGGTCTGCTATATTGAGAGAAAACGCAGAGGCAAGGGTCCCAATGAGAAGGATATCCGTCTTATTGGCATTAAGGCAGAGATCATTGGAGGCGCACCAATCCTGAATCGTGGATAGACCGTCAGGAATGAGGAGGAGAGGAGGCTGAGGGGAGCCTGAAGGAAAGCTGAGTGTCATCCGCATAACATTGAAAGTTAGAGGAGAAGGTAGAGATCAGGGAGGGCAAAGTGGCCAAGTAGAGGTTGAAAAACCAGGGTGAGAGGATAGAGCCCTGGGGAACGCCACAGATGGAGAGAGGTGGCAGAGAGAATGGGACCAAGATGGACCTGGGAGCAGAGGGGCAGTCCAAGTGGAAGGAGGTCAGTCACTCTAGGGTCTGATCCGTGATGCCCAGGTTCTCTCAGTCGATTGATCAGGACAGCGACATTGACCCTGTCGAAAGCAGAGGAAAGATGAAGGATGAGAATAGAAGGAATGCTGGAATCGAGGCTAGAGAGCAGATCTTCACGGGTGTTAAGGAGAGCAGTTTCCATGCCTCTGGCAGCTCTGAAGCCAGATTGGTGGTCATGGAGACAACCAACAGATTCACTGTGGAGAGTAAGCTGGGAGATGGCAAGCCTTTCCAAGAGTTTGCTCAGGAAAGGGGTGATGGAGATGAACGATAGTTTGCCTGGCAGGTAGGATCAGCAGACGGCTTCTTGAGGAGTGAGTGCACAAGGGAGTGCTTGAAGGGAGAGGGGAACGTTGCAGTGGTGAAAGAGTGATTACAGAAATCGACCAAGGCTGGAGCGAGGGTGTCAATATGGTCTTTGATGGTTCAGGAGGAGCAGCGGAACACCGGTTTGGATGACACTTTCATATATCAGACTTGTCTAGAAACCTCCTCAGGTCTTGTCAGGGAGAAAGAGGGAAAAAGAGGCAGAGAGGTAGAGATGGCCAAAGGGGGGCCGAGAGGAGAGAGGAAGCTGGAGAGGAAGAGGAGATGGTGGACAGGATGTCCTGAGTTTTAGCAGAGAAGTGAAGGGCCAGAGCTGTACAGAGGGCCTGGGAGGGAACAGGAGAGGTATAGACCACAACAGGATTTACCAGTTCCTTGCAGATTTTATGAGCTTGGCCGTGTTGTTAGAGGCCGCGGAGACACACGCTTTAATGTGTGCTCTCTTCTTGATGAGCGTTATTGCTTCGAATGGCATTTTGGTGCAACCAGTCTAGGTATGTCTAAATGTGGCCTGACATGCTTTTACTATAATTTTATTACGTATTTACACTGGTCTACATTGTGCAGCCAGTTGGACATGTTTTTATTGTGGCATGGCATTTTTAATAGCAAAGCATTAATGTTCCTGTGCACTGTTGGTGACTTGCATGTATTGGATTGTGTTACCCTACAAAACAATTGCAAAGACTCTGGCTTTATAGCCAATTTATCTCAAAGTGTGCTGTATAGTATTAAAACACATATTTATATCTTTCTCCTAGTGCAGTGTGCGGCATACCCCTTCAGCAACATGTTTGTAGTATTGCGCAAGCGTGACAATCTAGGCCGGCCCAGAGTGTGGCGCGACCCGTGATTTGTTGCCGAGTTGGGGGGACCCCCTCAGCATGGATCGCAGGGGGGCCCCCACATTGTGTTACGCCACTGCTGCGTTTGCATATAGTTTATGGTAGAATCATATAAACTCCTCGTTTATATCATGTGGGGCCGTCTTTATGTTCCCATCCCTGCCCTGGATACTGGTAATGTATCTTGGTCCCTGTTCAGTTTTGATGAGGGTCGCCATTGCCTTGCTCGCCTTATTTCCTTCCCCATATTTTTGTGCTCTTATGGGCTGCGACATGTAAAGGACTTCTTTTTCTGCAAGCATTTTAAATTTCTCTAGGTGGTGGTGTAGTTTTTCCAGAGATTCCCTCTCCAGGGGTGTGGTCTGTTGGGCCCCAAGGTCCTTTAGTTCCCGTTCTGTCTGTGACAGGTTTTTCCTATGTCCCTCAGGGCTCCATATGATGTCCCAATCAGCTGGCCCCTTAGCCATACCTTGAACGGCTCCCACACCGAGCCCAGGGTCGGTACTGTACCGGTGTTTCTATCTCTAATCTTAGAGGCTCGATCACTGATTCGTCCTTTAGCAGGTCCGGTGGCATACACCTGCGAGTGGTATGTTCAATTTTCTTGGGCATCACTTGTAGCAGTACCGGGGCACAACAGTGTGTGTGTTAGGATTGAGCATTGTTCTATCTGCGGCATCAATTCGGGAGAGCACAGCCAGTAATCTATCCGCGAGCTAGTGCCATGTGCCCCTGAGTAAAAAGTGTGCTCACCTCCATATGTCTGCCATGGGTAAGGTGACCATTGCATGCTTGAGTATAGTGTCGCTCTAGTATTCGCCTTGCGGTTTCCCGTCGATCTGTCCATCTCAGGGTCTAGGGTTCGATTGAGGTCGCCTCCCCAGATCACATTTGCTGTACCAATTGGTGAGATTGTTGCAGAGATAGAACTCGGGACTGTCTATATTTGGGCCGTACGTGTTGACCAATATTACTACTTCGTTATGCAACTGACCCCATATCACGTAGCGCCCCTCTTCGTCAACCAGCACTTTGCACATCTGGAAGTGCACTCTCTTATGTATCACTGTGAGGACTCCTCGTGCCTTAGAGGAATAATTTTTTGCTGCTTTCATGGGACCCCAATTACTTGTGAAGGTTTCTATAATTTTTTTTTTGTAGCGTGGGTCTCTTGCAGGAATATTATATCAACCTTATGGCGGCTTGCATATGCTAATATCTTTCTGGCTTTTATGGGGTGTGCCAGGCCCCTCCCATTCCAAGTGAGTAATCTAACCCCCTTCATCTCCTGTGTCCTCCAGTGTAGTGCCTCCGCTGCAGCGCCTTCATGTTTCTTATCCGTATTCAACAGTTTTTTCTGTTAATGCGCTCCGTGTCTTCTGGTTCCATCCTGCTGGCTGAACCGGATATATCTTTGTAGTCCGGATGTACAGGAGTGCTTTTTGTTTATCATCACCGGGGCAACTGGCCCAACTTCTTCCCCGCCCTCACCATCCCTCCAACTGGACGGTGTAAAACCCTTTTAACTTTTCAATCCTTGAACTGATGGGTGGCTCTGTACGGTCATTCTCCCCTCTGTCTGCCAACAAGACCACCTTGAGGGCCGCCGCACCTGTTTCTTTGCATATCCAGATTTTGAATATTGTTGTTTCTTCTCGACTTCCTCATATCGTCTTATTTGTTGTGTCCCTTTGCCGGATCTTTTACGTTTGCTGTTGTGGGGGGGATATTCCGTTCAATATATTCCATGGATTCTTCGGGGGATTCAAAGAATTGTGCCTTTGCAGCGTACTGTATGCACACTTGGCAGGGTACAACATTGCATAGGGGATGTCTCATGTTCTTGACGCTTTCTTAACTTGGTCAAAGTTGCGGCGTGTGGCCTGTACCCCGTTTGAGAAGTCGGGATAAATGTGTATTCTTGTGGAGTCGTATGCCAAGGTTCCTTTCTCCCGGGACAACCAAAGGATTAAGTCTCTATCTCAGTAAATTGCAGGGGTGCACAACTGATTTCGCTGGCGGGCCGAATGTACCACACTTGTAGTTGGCCGGGCGGACTCTCTATGGGAATGAGCAGATGGGTAGGTGTCAGTGCGTACATTTGAGCCAAAATAAAAGCTAGGTATTGAGTTGTAGTTGTGGTGTGCATTTTTTTTTTTTCCAACCCAAGTGATACATTGCCTTGCAATGACAGTACCACATTGCTTTACTTGTATTATGGGGCTTACATCCTGATTTAAATCTAAGTAAAACTGCAGGTGTCGGGGTGCAAAGACGAAAAGCTGACTTTAGGCCAGGCAACACTTCATCAGTAAACTCTAGTGACTTGGGGAACCATAAGTAATGTGCTGAAGGGCCTCATCCGGCCTGCAGTCATATTTTGTGCACCACTGAAACCACCTATTTATTTTTTAGTCAACATCCATTATTTATTCTTGCAATTGCAGTGCCCAGGGCTACATTATCGAAGGTGGTGTATTATGCATCAGCAGACAACATAGTATTTTATAATGGTGTGGTTGGGGGGGGGGCGGCTCTGGGAGGACTGGATGGCAGATTGGCAAACATCAAGTTGAGCAACATTGTTAAAAGCTGCCAATTAACAGGCCTTGAAGATGTCCCAAGTGATTAATATACTCAGTGTAGCAGTAGATGGTTTCTGGTCTTACCGAAATGTATTGAGGGGCAATTCTTTCCAGGTTGATTACGACACACTTGCAGATGTCTAGGGTGGTCCGAGGAAGAGGCCCTTATGAGTGTTCCAGTGTAGGGAGGCCTATGTCCTGATTCATGTGGAATTCGGAGAGTATTTTAAACCAAAGGGCTAGGCCTTCTGGGAAGAGAAGGAAGGGATCCACACATTGTAGAGTGCAGGGCACACTTTTTTAAAGTTGGCAGCCACAAAAAGTTGCTCTCCACCTCAATTCTAAACATGGCACCATTTTGTACTCTCCAAGAGTCAAATCTCCCTAGCCAATGGCTATTGGTGAGTGGAAATGTGCACCCGGTAGGGACCATAGTTTCCCCAAGGCGTCTGGTTGATGTAGCAGCCACCACCGAGAGAAATACGTTTGCAAACTGAATGTCGAGTGAGGCTGACCTTGAAGGGTTTGAAGTGTGCTTCCTGGAGAGCGTGGAAGATCCCAGGACTGGAAGGGAGAACTCCTCTTGGAACAGGCAATTTCTTAACTCTTTGGGAGACTTGGGTCACAGATGGCTTGAAGAATACACCAACCTTTTAAGATATTTCAAGAGTTTTTTATAAAAGTAATAGAGGAGCCCTCTGGTGGTCACTAGAGATCAGTAACCTCTACTGTCTGTAATGGCCTAAAGGCAAACCCCCTTTATCTGTCTCTGGGAATAATCTAGGTGAATCTTAACCTAGTTCTCACAATAAGGAGGTTAAAAGGGGACTTCCAATCACTCCAACTCTCGATCGGTCCCTTCCTTGCAAGCTCTATCCTTGCACTGATGTTCTATCCTTGCTCTCCTCACTTCCTTCTCACTAGCCTTCCAATGTTCTCCTTTCCATTCTCCACACTACTCTACACCCCACCCATGCCTTCTCCTGTAGTGACCCATCCACTCTCATTCACCACATACCTCTGACAGTCTTACACACACACACATGCACACACTGAAGTACCACTTTCTCCCACCAACTTATCTCTCACAGGGATTGAAATTGAGATTTGTTGACAAACTAAAAGTAGCTCCTGTGGATATTGGGCATCACCCATTCTCTAGGACCTCTGACCCAAAAGCCAGTACATAATTGTATACACTTCAGTAATCGTCCTCCACGCTCCTTTGCACCGTCCTTCCTGTACGTGTTTTTTTTTTAGTACAACCTCTCCTCCCTTGACCTCACCTGAACAACCCACACTGTCTTAATTCTGAGGTGCCATTTTATTCTTTCCCCTTATATTGGCTCTTTCCCTCAGTTGAGTCTGCGAGCCAACCATTGTCTTTTATCCAGTGGTTGGATTATATGTAAGCAAACGCATATAACCGGCTTTATGTCCCAACCCTTGTCGTAAACCAACAATTCCTACAGCTTTTGATAATGACCGCCTGCTTAGAATGCAGTCGATGCTGTTCATTTTGGGACCAAACGGAGCGTCTGCCGTGGTTGTTTGGCATGCGGACTGCTCCATGGCCCAGCCGAAGGTAGGAATTATGTCCTTGTGTTGCGGAGACTATCTGTAGTGGTGTCCTGCTTTGTACCGGCACAGACATATTTTCTTTGGGTATGTCATTTATAATCTTAGAAAGGCACATATTTTGTAATTATCCAACTAGCTGTGATTTGGTAATTGGAATGGAACGTTCTTAACAGCATTTTACATGGTTTTTTTGTGAGGTGTATGTATGGATCTCGTGATGCGGTGCTTGTAGTTGGAATAGGCTTTAGGAGTCGAGGCTGGTCCCTGGGCTGTGGGTGAACCGAGTGTGAAGAGCCTCGTGGCAGGTATTTGCCTCCAGTGGCAGGAAGAAGTGTTTTTGAGCGGGGGGTAGGCCTCCAGTTTTATAGAGCACAAACCACTCATTGGTGGGTATCCATGCGCTACCCAACATTTAGCTTTGCTCGAGGGATGCTACAATAAAAAAATAAAGCAAAAAAGTTCTGCTGGCAGCGTGCTCTTAAAACATACTCTGCACCAGTCCGAAAAGTCGGGTGTTTCTTTTTTAAATTTATTTGTATACTGTCTTCTGAAAAGACATTGGGGCTGTCATCTGTCGGGGCATTCCAGTGGTTAGCTGCCAAAACCGTGGCGGGAGCCATTTTCTATTCTATTGCTGCCTCCTTTAACTGCTTTGGAAATCATAATCTTCGATGCTGATGACATTTTTATTCTATTTCTTTTCCCCCTGAAAGCCAGTAGAGTTTGTAAAAGCAGGCATGAAGGTGCATGCTTCCTGATAAGGCGTGTTATCTGGGTACCACGTTTTCTATTGTTGTGCCACCCCTAAGAATCTGGTTGTCCACACATGCGCTTGATTTGTAGGTGGGACAGAATCTGGTGCATGGATAGCTGGGAATTCCTAATGTCGGCTGTCGTTGTGGGTAAAAGGGACCTCAGAATAAATCGCTTCTGAATCTTGTACGTTTTGTCTGGAGGGGGCTCCGTTTTCTTCCATGGTGTCAGGCAAATGAAAAGTCAAAATGTGTTAATGTTGTACATATTACCAAATACACACACCCTTACAAGATAACTGTAGCACTTTACAACTTTTTTTTGTAGTATTTGTGTTCAATTATTAAGCAATTTCGCCAAAGCGCCTTACAAACGTATGCAAAAAATGATACAATAATTGAACATGGCAAGGAGAAGCCATCAATAACGAAAAGAATGAAGATTAGTAATTACCTTTTTAAGACGAGCGAAACCAGGAAAGCATAAGTAGACCAGACAGAAAGGACAAAGAATTCATCTTTAGAAGCCTGTGTCGCAAAAGAATAAACAGTATTTTTTTTTTGTTTTTTAAACTTTCTTTATCGTAGCACTTGGTTCAAAACATTATACACTTAATTGTAGATGGTATAAAGGCAAGTAGCAACTAAAAGGACGCATCCCTACATGAACAATGCATTTAGTGAGTAGAGAGAGCAGAATGCGGTCGATGGAACAAATGAGTGAGGGCGGGACACGGGATACAAATGCAGACCTCAGGCTCATCCTCTGTGCGTGCCAGGTACGCTCTGAAGGATTGCCAGATGTTTTGGATGGTTCCCTGTTGATTGCATATTAGCCCATTGCTCTTCAGTGTCACTGGCCCAAGTGACAGCTTGCAGCCTTTGGTCAATTGATGGTACAGTGGGCTTCAACCATTTCAACCGCTTATAGTAAGCATAAATTCATCAGTTTACACTCACGCCCCACCTAATCATCCAAGACCAGGGAAAAAGTATTGCATGGGGGTGGCATCCAGCCTGTCACCAGTCATGTCTGCGAGTACAGTGTAGTCGTCTTTCCAGTAGCCCTCTTGATTGGAGCAACTCCACACCTTGTGAAAGTATCCAGCGCCATCGTCCCCACACCTAGGACGAGTAAAAGCAGTATTGAGTATGGTGTGCATAGGAGTTTAGGAATTCGGAAGAATCTGACTTTTACGGAGTATGTGGAGGAATGGAAATGGAGATAACAGTATGGAGAGGCAGCAAGACCATGGAGACATTTAAATACATTGCAGAGGAAATGGAGCTGCCGGAAGTCAAAGGGAATGTAAGAAATGGAAAGAGGAAGAAATGTATGAACGTGGAGAAAGCTGAACAAGGGTGAGTAGCTGAATTACAAAATAAACCAAAATGGTGCAAGCTGGTAGGCAAAAAGGTCAGAGCAGGCACACCAGGTTTAGTAACTTGGAAGGAAAGACCGAGCTTTAGGCGGTAGGAAAGGAAGAGCAGGGGGAGGCAAAGCTGGAGGAATAGTCGCAGCAGGATTAAGGGGGGCCTCCTTTCAGAGGCATTAAGCTACAGGGGGCCTCAAAGACAGTTCAGCAAGAAGACCAGGGAGCTTAACATGAAAATCGGGAAAGGAAATAAATTGAGGGTTTCATACAGAAACATGTATGCTATGTAATTGGATACCTTGAGATTATGTTGTATAATAAAGCTGAGGCACATTTTTCCTTTTTTTGATTGGACCTGATGGTTATGAATGTCATTTATATATGGGCATCCAGCACCAAGGCCACCTTACCAATGCCTGAATTTAGGTAAGCGCTGAGTCTATAGCGCCTCGACCGAATTTTTATTTCCTAAATATTGCATCCGCATTATCAGGCAAAGCGCTTCATTTCCCAAGCAAGGGCAGGCCAATGTGCTGCCTGATTAGTTATTTGTTGCAACCAAACGAAAATCGCCATTAAAGTACATGAGGTACTTTACAGCTTTAAAATGGCTGTCTGCTTCCTGATGTCTGCCTCCAATGCCCACTGAGGCCCAGCAAGCCATCCTGATTGGCTGCCTTTACCTACTTATCCTCCCATTGGGCGCCGGCAGGCGAAGCCGGCCCATTTCTCCCAAGGCCCATTGCAACAAGGCCGTCTCCTGTTTGTGCCTGTATCTGCCATCTGCCAGACCCCCTGTCTGTTACTGACCAGGTAACTTCTACGCTCATATTGCATTATCACCATGATGTAATGCCTAGTCACATGCACCTATGACTGCCTACTACCACATTCGCCTGTGGCACTCTAGGAAATGACATTTAGTGTGCAAAAAGCACTCATTGCTGGACTATCCAAAAACTGTTTTGCTAATCGCCCTCAATTGCCTGCTCACCTAACTATATCTTGATCGCTTGAAACTGCCTTGATTAGCAGTCACATTAGCAACTTGCGCTCATAGTAGACTGTTTCCGCCTGCCTGACACTATAACCGTCCAGGACCGTAGCGGAGACCTCGACTCGACGGAGGCGGCGCGGATCCCCTCTAAGGATCAGCAGCATCTGGTCATCTGCCCCCCCATCTCCCCACAGACCACTCTTTGAAGTTGTGTTGTGCCCTTTGGTCGCCTACAGACCACTTTTGAAGTTGTGTTGTGCCCTATGGTCGCCTACAGACCACTTTTGAAGTTGTGTTGTGCCCTATGGTCGCCTACAGACCACTTTTGAAGTTGTGTTGTGCCCTTTGGTCGCCTACAGACCACTTTTGAAGTTGTTGTGCCCTATGGTCGCCTACAGACCACTTTTGAAGTTGTGTTGTGCCCTTTGGTCGCCTACAGACCACTTTTGAAGTTGTGTTGTGCCCTATGGTCGCCTACAGACCACTTTTCGAAGTTGTGTTGTGCCCTATGGTCGCCTACAGACCACTTTTGAAGTTGTGTTGAGTCCCCCCACTCACAGCACTACCAAGTACACAATCATGCCCTTAGCGTCCTGCAAGCTCACAGCTGCCGCCACCACGCTGCTCACCCTCCTCTCCACACTCACCACTCTCAAACTCTATCCTCCCATCCATCCCCTCACCACCCAGCCCACTCTTCTGCCACAAGCATTTCGCTATTAAGGATATCACACCTACCATGACAGATCGTGCACCCTGTGTAGTAACTCTGCACAGACTAGAAAGACTTGGAGCGCGCACACAGACCCCAGAACTTAGCACACTAGCCCTTCCCACGGAATTCAGAAACTATAGACTGAGTTCCCGCACCACCTCCACACGCTGCCCCCGCACGGAATACCCACACACCCACAGTCCACCACCCACCAACCTAGCCACACCCTGCAATACCACCTCACAGAACATACCAGGCACGAACATCACTCACCTCCACAAGCAAACATCACACACCTCACATCACACACCTCACATCAAATGTGCCCTCCTCAATGTCCGATCACTCCCAGCTCATGCCTCTGATATCCATGACATTATAACCAGTAATAACATTGACCTGCTAGCCATTACCGAAACATGGTTACATGAAGCATCAGGCCCTGCCGTTACACTTGCGCTACCACCGGGCTTCTCCATACTCAGACGAGATAGGCCAGATCGAATAGGAGGCGGAGTAGCCCTCATCTACAAAGAGAACCTACAGCTCCGACCTATCAGTCACCCCTCGACCAACAACTCTGACCTCTTATCGGCCAAACGCACATTGTCACCCAACAGCACCATCAACATTCACCTACTATACCGCCCCCCAGGCAATTCCCCAGACTCCCAGGACAACATCCTGCACATCCTTAGCAACAATATCAAAAGCTCCACCAAAACCATTCTACTAGGGGACCTCAACCTCGGATTTAATGATCCCAAGGACAAATCTGCAGCCACTCTCACCAAGGAACTCAATGACCTGGGCTTCATCCAAAAAGTAGAAAGTCCTACTCACATCAAAGGCCGCATACTTGACTGGATCGCAGACCATAACTGCCTCTCCTCTATCACCTCCAACTCCTCACTGCCTTGGACTGACCACAACTGCATAGAGTTCTCTATTCCTATCACCAAAAACCTTAAGACTCTGACCCCTGCCAGCGCTGCACAAGTCAGAAGCAAAAAAAAAACTCAGAGGAGAACCTACGCCCATACCTCAATACCCCAGTGTTAGCCCCCCCCCATTCGCTAGCGATACCAATATCCTAGCCGACATATACAAAGATGTCCTCACCAAATCTATCGATGAAATAGCGCCACTTGAATGGAAAAAAGAAAAGAAATCCTTACACTCCAACTCCTAGTTTACTGAAGAACTGCACTCAATGTGATCCCACAAAAGAGCAGCACTAAAAAACTGGCAATCTGACCCCTGCACCAATACCAAAAACATATTCAATTTAATCTCCCACCAATACAAGAGAGCTATCTCCAATGCCAAAGCCAAGGCCTTCAACACTCGTATCGCCAATGCCAAGTCACATTCCAAAGAGATTTTCGCAATCTTTAATGAGCTCATCTCCCCCCCTAATACTCCAGATGAAATAATCAAAGATGAAGCGTGGTGTACCAGCATTCAAGCTGCCATGCTTCACAAAATTGACCTTCTCCAAAAGAAAATCAAAGACCACTGCAAAGCACTTCCTCACCAGACAGGAACCAAACCGACCAACACCCCACCCACCTCCTCCAAGCCCACCATACCTGACTTCTCCTTCAGAGATGTCACTGAAACAGAAGTTATTAACCTTCTAATAAACCTCAAACCCTCCCCATGCAAAGGCGACATCTGCCCACCTAAACTAGTCAAAGACTGCGCAGACTGCCTTGCGCCGCTCCTCACGGCATTTATCAATGCGTCCTTTAAAACGGGCATCATCCCAGCCAACCTCAAAGAGGCTTGGGTCCGGCCTCTCCTTAAAAAAACGACTCTTGACCCCTCACAACCCAACAACTATAGACCAATAACCACTGTGCCATTCTTGCTGAAATTACTGGACAAAGCCGCACACTGCCAAATCCAACACTTTCTGGAAACCCACTCCATCCTCGGGACGAGACAATCGGGCTTCCGGAAAGGTCATGGCACGGAAACAGCCCTGGTAGATCTGAAGAGCCAGATCACCCAAATCATGGACAAAGGCAAGCCGGCTCTTCTGCTTCTTCTAGATCTCTCAGCCGCGTTTGATCTGGTTGATCACAAGATTCTCACCTCCCACCTCATGCACTCAGCCAACTTCTCCAAAAAAGCAGCCGCCTGGATCACTTCCTTCCTCGAAGGTAGGGCCATGAAAGTCTTCTCGGACATCGCTAACGCCACACCCACGACAATCCACTGCGGGGTCCCTCAAGGTTCCTACACTGCACCCACACTCTAACTAGTTCACCAAGCCCCTCTTTGACAAACTTGACTCATAGGGCATCACCTACACGAACTACGCGGACGACACACAAGTACTTCTACCCCTCTCAGGCTCATACAACGAAGACGCAAAGGCACTCCACACTATCTACTCCATCATCAAGGCATGGATGGCAATTAATGGCCTCTGCCTCAATGGTGACAAGACCGAAATCTTGATACTAGGTCAACAGAACACCTTAGACAAACTGGACAAACTGTACACTAACTTCTCAATTGACAACTCCATCATCCCCGTGTCCACAGCCATCAAGACACGGAGTATACCTTGACTCTTCGCTATCTATGACTAGACAAGTCAGCGCTATCACTTCCGCATCTGCACACACCACCAAACTTATAAACGCCATCAAGCCTTACCTCTCTAAACCTAACTGCCTCTCCATAGCGAGGGCAACCATTGGAGCCAAATTGGACTACTGCAATGCTCTCCTAGCAGGCACATCAGCCAAAAACATAAATAGACTACAAATCACACAGAACAACGCTCTCCGGGCCGCTCTTAGTATCCCAAGAAGAGAGCAGATCACCCAGGCCAGGCTCTCAGCCCAATGGCTCCCAGTCAAAGAACGGATCACCCTCAAAATCCTCACCCTCACTCACAAATGCCTCTCCTTCTCCGCCCCATCCTATCTTTCAGATACCATCCTCAAACCTTCCTCCACACGTCCCAACAGGACGCAATACGCTAACCTACTCTGCACCCCACGCATCAAAAAAGCCAAAGCCGGAGGTCTAGGTTTTCCCTACATTGCAGCACAGACATGGAACGCTCTCCCTTCAGACATCCGAACGGAAAACTCACTTCCCATCTTTCGCAGGAAACTGAAAACCTCGTTCCTTGCTAAATAACTAGCAAATTTCAGGAAGCCATGTAAATATACTGCCTTGCTATTGTATATATTTCCTCTGTAATTTATGTATTGCTTGTAACTACGGTTTCCTTTGCAACTAAGATGTCTGTAACAAGCGCCACAATGCTTCTGGGCTGATGTGCGCTCAACAAATTTGAATGAATAAATAAATATATTTGTGCATAAACCGGAATATGGAACACTTTCTCACAGGAATCTTCCGGTTGCAAGACTTTAGGTCCGAGTCAAAAAGCACGGTATGTTTAAGTTTTTGCCATGCAGTTGCATCCCCTACGATTTTGGTCCAGAAGTAATACATGATCAAGACGATTTTCCAAGTTTCACTACCTCCTGGACTAGGGCATTTTTGAGTTTATCTTTGCAAATGGAAAAAACGGCATTTGGAAGGTTAACTAGTCACGTTTCATATGTTGTGTGTTGCAGAAAAAAGGTTCTAGTCAGTCGGGTAAATATAAAGAACTGAATGGATGTTAATTTTCCAGGCAGGACAGGCAATAATGTAGAAAGTGGCCCACCGTGGTCCGTCTTCAGATTTTTCACTCAATTGCGTCTTTTGAGAGTGATTCACACCTTAATCCTTTTATTGAAATGCTTGTTTTAGGATGCCACGGATCCATCGCTTCAGGCACTGGAGGTCCGCCAAGACGAAATCTTGAAGCGCTTGTATGAACTTAAGGCTGCAGTGGATGGCCTCACTAAAATGATCCACACCCCCGATGCAGACCTGGATGTAACTAGTATCATCAAGGCGGAAGAGCCGGCTCCATCCAAGGCGATTGTTACAGACTTGGATTCTTTACTTGGAAAGGCAAGTGCATTTGGGAGTTGTGTGTGTATCTGCAATCTTCTGTTCATCTGTATCCATCCCTGCATTAAATCAAGATATCCGGTTTCTTATGAATATTTCTCTGTTTAAATTAAGTCAATTTTGAAGGGATTCACATCTTATCTATTCAACACCACTACAACAGGATGTATGAGGATTGTTTCGAAGTCTGCCCTTCTGCACTGCTTTTGGTGCTTGGCAATATCGGGATAACCCAGAATCCCTTTGGCGCACCTCCTCAGAAAATACACGATTACTAACTATCCCATACACCAATTCATGCAGGTCTTAAAGCTCCATCTCCCAGTGCATGGTTTAAGTCTACACTGTGCTGCGGTGAACTGATGAAGTGTATGACTTGAGCACTGTTCCAATACAAGCAAGTACGAACTTTGTTGTGTTATGAGAGATTTTCATTGCTAATCTTTGGAGAACAGCCAAACTATCGTACTACCCAAACAGACACCCCCCTGCTTCTACAATGACCCACACTAGGTGCATCCCTTTCTCAGGACCTGCATAACACAAATCGGGCCCATGCTACCCAACCTGTTCACATACGCCAAACAGGTGACTAGCATTGGCTTGATTAATTTAGAACCCTAACTTGTACCTGATGCAAAATACATGCCCACCGTAGGCAGACTTACCCGTCTCGTACAGCCAGACTAACCAGCTCCCAATAAACCCACCTTCTTACTTACATGACCCGAGAAGCCATGCAAATGACAAAAGCAGTGCTATAGCAAGAACCAGTAACCAACCAATAACTGAAAAGGCAGGGGAAGGTCCAGAATGCCAACCAAAGGCCCACATCTCGACGTGTGGTGCACATTATAATTTGGGGGGAGGGTTGCTGTTGGAAAAGACATGATTTTAAGCCATTTTACTATATTTTGATAATGACCAGGTGTGATGCTGGAAATGCTTTGCAGGGCCTCCATGTCCTTTTCCTGTAGTCCTTTTATCATGTGTGTTCTGTGTTATTTTCTGCACAGGAGTCCATGTAACACGTTGTGTGTAGGCACTATATAAATAAACTATCAGATAATGTGGGACTACTCCTGGCAGTGCAGCTCTTCCGCTTTTTGGTTTGGTGAACAGACCCTTGGGAGAAATTGGCAATTTATCATTATAGAATTGCCTGAGCACACATTGTTATTGTATGTGTATATAACTTGAACCTTATTTATATAAAGAACTGTTATCGCTAACATAGTGTGTGCACATTCCTTTGTGGGTGCTTGGGGAGTACACTGTAATTAAGAACCAGCCTGCATCACCTCCTGAGAACTTAAGCCTTGATTGCTCGTCCACGTTTACCAAATACAGAATGTTGGCTGGGCCGCTCTCTGCTTCTACTCTGCCATATAGAGGGCAGGATTACAGCTACCCCCTCCAGTCTTTACACTGGTGGCAGCGGTGGTATGCTAATGATTTTAAGAATTAATGTGTAACCTTGCCACTTACAAAATATCCACACTTTGTGAATTTGATATTAAGTTGTGTACTAGATAACTACATTACAAGCAATGGAATCTATTGCAAATGGTAAATTGACTAAAATGAGTTTGGAGGCTCCCCAGAGTGCTTTTGAAGCCAGGGAGTTAGACTTTGAGGATAAGTCTACTGCTGAGCTGATGGCTACCCTGGTGGACTATCAAACTGATTGTGAAGCTCTTGAATTAAGGGTGGGGGGGTGCAACCATTCAGTACCCTCCCCTGGGGTTGTTACTGAGTCTGTTTCTGGGAGTGCCACCACTCCTGCTGCCTCTATTCGGAAACCCAGCAATGTATGTTCAGGGAATTCCTTGGAACTTGAATTATTGAGGATGAAATTGGCATTTGAATATACAAGTTGAATACAGAAGCTGAACTTAAGGAGTTGGCACAGCAAGTGATACTCAAAAATAGGAATCTTGAACTCAAAGACAGGGACGTTTAACTTACGAACAAGGACACTGGAAAGCTAGAGTGGAGACGTCAGCAAAACCAGGAGTGTCAGGTCTCTGCCACCAAGTTTATGAAATATTTGGTTGATGTGTATGTGGGGGGGGGGGGTTGATATCCTCCAATGGGTTGACGCATTTCATATGGCTTGGAATCCATGATGTTGATAAGAGATTGGGCTAAGTGTTTGTTAAGCAGAGTGCCTCGGACTGGTTATGACTGTGTTCTGAAATTGAGTGTGGAAGAAGGGGGTCAGTATGTTTGCATGAAGTCTGCTTTGATTACCAAGTTTGGCAAGACGCCTACCCAATACCTCCAAAAGGTTCAGGGAATATAAGAAAAGAGAGAATGTTTCTTGGATTGACTGGGTGGGTACTGCACATATGAACATGATTGGGCGTATTGATGGTTACAAAGTGACAGTTTGTTGAATTGTCCCACCTTTGTTTTTTGAGCATTTTCTGACGCCTGTTCACCAGAGCTGCGTCAGTATGTTGCTGACCAGAACATTTTAGATCCCTTTAAGCTGGCCAGGCTGGCTTACAAGTGGGTCTCCCACTGTGTATCCCCTAAGAAACCCATTGGTAAGGACAAGGAAAAGGGGGGCCCTCTCAGAAGTCTGAGGCACCCCAAAAGCTGTTGCATTCGGGTAAACCAAAACTTTCCTCTCCTAAAACCCCAAAAAGCAGGTATAAGGCCTATGTGGGTGGGAGTAAGAGCAGGCTCCCAGTGGCTCCAGTACCGTACCCCGCATTCCTGGCACTTGTTGGGACTGTGGGGCTCTGGACCACAAGAAGGGCGACCCCCAAGTGTAAAGGTAAGGCACTTGAAGTCCTGGCTGTTGGCCTGAGCTACCCTTACCCCATGCCTGAGGTGGAGGCCACTGTCCTCCCCTCCTCTGCAGGAATTGCATTTGGTGCTCCTGTAGAGATGTCCGTAGTGTCCTTTGGGCCTGGGACCAGTACACAGAAGTACTGGCTACAATCCAACAGAACACCTGCCTTTTTTTTTTTTTATTTTGTTTATTTTTAGAAGTGTCCTCCTGAATGGCCAGCCTTATACTGGTTTGAGAGACACTGGGGCAAGCATGACCGTGGTGGACAGGACCCTGCACATATCGGAGGACTATGTAGGTGCTCTTCTGAGAAATGCCAGGTTAGTTGGTGGGCCTCCCAAATGATCTCCTGTAGCACTAGTCGCATTCGCGATTGGAGACAAGACAGCAACACTTCTGACCTGGTTCAGGACAATGTACCTGCTAACATTTTGCTAAGAAATGCTCTAGTGGAGTTGGGGTTGATCTCTGATGGTCTCCCCCATGACTGCTGTTTCAGTCAGTAGGTCACAGGTAACACAGGGTCTGACTGTGAGTCAGGTCCCCAAGCCAAAGAGGAGACCCAAGGCAAGAAGAGCAAGAAGGCTACCTCTGTGAAGGGGGGGGGGGGGGCTCCTTCTCTTCCTGCTGCTTGAGCAGCACCCACTGGGATTCATGCTCCGGACAGGCTGGGTCCAGTGGTAAACCCAGACTCCACTCCTGAGGGAGAAGAGCCTGAAGACCCTCCTGTGGGCGAGGTGCTCTCCCAAGAGGACCACCTCGACCTCCAATCTTTACACCAGGCAATCAAAAGGTGCCCACATAGCACCGACAATCAGAAGGTGTCTACATACATGTCATTTCCTAGCCTTTTGAACCTGCTTTAAGACTACACGTACACACTTTTGTCAATTTTAGTCGGTTTTGGTATCTCAGAAAGATTAATCATTCCACCAAAATCCCAACGTTCCCTAACTTTTGGTCATGCAGGTATGGAGCTCTGAGGGACGGCCCACACTCCCTGTTCCTCTTTCCCTCTTGTGTCCACCGCATTTACCTTGCACACTGTGGACTCTGGGCTTTGTCACTTTTGACAGCCTGCTGGGAAATTGTTTTCAGTACTATAGAACTTGGAACTGTCACTGAAACACACAATGTGAATTTTCTCCCCCTTTCCAAAAACTCTGGATGCATCTCTAAAGCTCCCTTTTAGGCCAGTGCAGCCTCTTTGGCTTGTCCGTATTTGTACTATGTGACCTCCAGTATCTTTACTTTATCGCTTTTGACCTTCACCCTGCCCACTAGCGCCTTGGTTTGCACCCTGCTCTGGTCTCTCCTGGCTCTCAGATGGTATTCTCTTGGCGTTTCTAGGTCTCTTCAGGGACTTGGTGATTAGTATAGTCATAGACTTCGACTCCACTGGATATCGTCCGATTTGCTATTTCTTGTTGCCGAGCTCGACCGCCCACCTCCTATTCTCATGTCCAAACCACTTACCTGTTTCTTGTGGGCCTGCTGGTAGCAAACTGTGAATGGGCTTACCGATATCTTGTTTCCTTCCTCTGGTGGTGTTTCTCAGGACACGAGCGGGGAACCTTGTTTGATGGGTTCTTGGGCTTGGCGGCGTGCCTCTGGCTGCTCGCCCACTACGTACGCTCTGTGGGTCTGCCTCCAGGAAGTGCTGATTTCATGTGGTAGTGGCAACATTCTCTCTGCTACGGCCTGGCACAGCTGTTTGACTGCGTCAGATGGTCTCTTCTTCCTCCTGGTGAAAATAGAAGTATTTTTATAAGGGTTTCTGTAACGCGAGACAAAGTTCAATTGGGTACAAGGCTTCACAATCAAGGAGGAGGTGAGTGGGGTCTCTTTATCAGGGAAAGACAAAGGTTTCATCACATTAACCACTTCATTTTGCTCCCATATGAGAGGGGAAGGCTGAGTTTGATGGGGATCTTAATATACATTGAGGTCCTTGTCCCCCCCGCCCCCAAGGGTGAGTCTCTCCAGATCCTGCTTGCTCACCCTCCTACAAAGGGAGGGGTAGGAGTGACAGAATACCCTGGGTTTCGTCCTAATTGCTTAATTCATTCCTACTGAATAGATTGGGGGTGGAATCAAATCCACTTTTCAGGAGTGATTGATCTCCATCAGGAATTGGAGATACAAAGCGAGTGGGATCCGGTCATTTTTTCGAATCTCAAACATTTAATCAAATATTTTTTCTCGGTTGTATTTTTTTATTTTATTTGGTTTTGTAAGTTAAAAAGAAGTGTTTAAAAAAATAAAATGGGTTTGGGGGGAAACCCCCATTTAAAAAAAAAAAAAAAAAAATTTGTTCCCCCGCCCCAACGGAATGTTTTCGAGATAATGGCATTCGAAAAAATGTCATTAGAAAAACTCACTATAAACCAAAGCGAGTAGTTTACAGGAATGTAACTGGCAAATTACCAAGCCCCAACCACCAAAATTAGAATTAATGACGCAATCGTCCCCATCGGCCATTATGTGGGGGACACCTGAGGGGTGCCCTGTCTTGCCACTAGTCTAGGCAGTGACCATGGAGCTGTTGGCATATGCCATTAGAGCTAACCAGACTATCTCAGGAATAGAATGTGGAATAATCCAGCATAAAATAGTGTATGTTGATCACGTAGCGTTAATATTAAGTAATATTGCAACCTCCCTCCCAACAGTGATGGAGGAACTCGTTTGTAAGGGTTTCAGAAGTTACTATCAATGGCGACAAATCACAAGGCTTGAATGTCAAGTTTCCAGAGGGACATGGCGACCCTTGATCCGGTATCCCTGCTTCTGTGGAAGAAAGACTACATAAATTTCAGGGTCAAGACTGATTGCACCCATAGACACTCTATACACGGAGGACCTACCATAGTTTGATCATCAGAAGATGTCATGGATTGGTAGGGTAACGGCACTAAAAAAGACCCTCGTTCCCACACACAACAACCACTCAAAAGCCTCACCAACATGTTTAAAACACTTGAAGGGAAAATGCTGCATTTGTATGGGGGTGGAGGGACTGTTACTTCTAAGCAAAATAATGCATAGGATCCCAAACCTTGGGAGTTGGGGTGTCCCTGAAATAAAAAAAAACGATTTGTTACAGCCCATCGTGTTTGGTAAGCTGAAGCAGGACAAACTGTTCTTAAAGCACCTGCCATTCTTGGGTATTCAGGCTAGAGGTTCGACGAGAACAACTGGGAACCAGGCATGAAGTTGATTGGGGTGGCCCTAGGACTGGGACCATTATTACCAGTCTTGAATAATGCAGATATCTCTCAGGGCTTGCTTAAATCCCAATTTTAGGTCTGGGAAAGGCAAGGGAAACTTGTGGGTCTAATGACAATGTAAAAGGGGATCCCAGATGCAAGGGTAAACCCTCAGAGGTCCAAACCGCCTCCTTAGCCTTGTCCCCAGAGGGAGAAGTACATCTGGCAAGTGGAAACTTTCAACTACTGGCTGAAGACCCCATTGGAGTATCTGCCAGTGTTTCTTTAGTGTCCCTGGGTCTGTGGGAACAGCAGAATTTAGATATCTATAATTCAATTCCAGATAACACAAAAGAATATTACAAGGACAGTGTACTTGCAAATGATCAGGAGTCCCCTGCCATTAGAGACACTGGGGCCTGAGGGTGATGCTAAGGCCTCACTAAGCTTGCTGGAGGCCCTGTGCAAATGCTCCCTAGACTACCAGCTCTCATCCAGTGCAACATGACGACTGTAAGGATACCTGTTAGTGTACAAAGTGAGGTGCCTGGGAGAGTCCTGCGGGGGAATGACTTAAAAACTCTTGGAGTTGTCACGCACCCCCAGGCCTCCTAGTAAAAGGAAACGGGAGCAGACAAAGAAGGCCAGAGAGAGTACCTTAACAGGCTCTCAAAAGGATGTTACAGAAGAAACTATAACACCCAGTCCACAGGAACTACTAACTGCTATTTCCAAGAAGGAGACGAAGGGGAGACCAAGGTCTCGAGGAAAAAGCCAGAGAGCACTCCCGTGCAACCCACAGGGACATCCCTGAGAGGACTGTCCAAAGTGTCACCTGTGACTACTCCACCAGCTGAGGCTAAGTTTGAGGAACAACCAGGAAAGGTTGAATCAGCTGCTGAAGTCTCAGAGCTTGATGACCTCCTCCCTCCCCCCGTTGGAGATCTGGATCCTAAAGACCATCCCGAGCTGCAGACTTTACTGGCATGAGGTGGCCCCTGTAGGGCAGACTTCAGCAGAGGTCAAAGAGTGTCCTACTCTTGTAGGACTTCGCCAACAGGCAGCTTCCCAGCTGGATGGGCAAGATCCAGGGAAGCACAGGTTGTACTGGGAAGATGGCCTCTTCTACAGTGAACCTACTGAGTCTATCCCAGGGGACTACAGAAGACTTGTAGTGCCTCTAGAGATAAGGCAACAGATCCTACAGTTAGCCCCTAAGATTCCTTTAGCTGGTCGCTTAAGCTTTAAGAAGACCAAGGAAAGACTTTCTCTGTATTTCTACTGTCCTACGTTGTGTTCGGATGTAGATAAATTCTGTAGGAGCTCTGGCAAAAGTGGAGCCAAGAATGTGGCACCTTTTTGGTGTCTTTTGAGAGGGTAGGAATCGACATTGTTAGTCCCTTAGACCCTCCAACCTCTTCAGGCAATCTATTTTTATATTGGTTGTAGTAGACCATGCTACCAGGTATCCTGATGCCTTACCTATGAGGACTGTTACTGCTCAGGCAGTTGCTAAGGCCCTCCTTGGTATTTTTACCAGGGTAGGTTTTCCTAAGGAAGTGATCTGACAGGGGATCAAACCTTGTCCCACTACATGCAGGCCATGTGGAAAAACTGTGGAGTGATTTACACGTTCTCAACTGCCTACCATCCCCAGACGAATGGGCTGTTAGAGAGGTTTAATATAACTGAAGAACATGATGGGTGCTTTAAAGGAACCCCTTACAATAAAGTGGGACCTTCTACTGCCATGCCTTCTATTTGCTTATAGAGCAGTCCCTCAGGAGGGAGTTGACTTTAGTCCGTTTGAGCGTCTCTATGGTCATCCAGTTAGAGGTCCATTGGCCCTGGTTTGGAGAGTGCTCCTTCTCCCAAGCCAGTGAGAGTCACTGACTATGTGCTAGGTCTGCGCGGTCGATTGACACACATGACGGAAGCATCTGATAACTTGAAAGCAGGTCAGGCTCTGGTGAAGCATTGGCATGACCAGAAGGCCAACATGGTTGAGTTTACTCAAGACCATCAAGTTCTAGTTATGGTACCTACAAGGCAGAGGGCCTTACAGGACAAATGGATTGTACCCTTCAAGGTTGTGAGAAAACTTGGAGAGGTGAATTATTTGGTGGATTTAGGCAATCCTAAGGAGGCCCCCAGGGTCTTTCACACCAACCGTCTAAAAGCCTATGTCTCAAGACCAGAAGTGGGAGCTTTGCTTCTAGCTTCTGCTCAGGAGGAGGAGGGTGAACCTCTACCTGATCTCCTCAGGGGACAACCTTTAGACGGGAAGGTGGGAGTTGATCTCTCTTCTAATATGACACTGGAACAGGAGGAGTGCAAATCTCAGTGAAAACAGCGGGGCAAACAGATTTAACAATCACCAGGCTTGACCCCTTGGGGCCAGCATGACATTCTCGCTGGTGACTGTTTACCTGTTAAAAGCAGAGGTTACAGGATGTCGGACCACGTAAGAACCCACATAAAGGAGGAGGTCAACAAGATGCTTGATCTATGGGTAATAGAGCCATCTACCCGTCCATGGTCTAGTCCAGTTGTACTAGTGCCAAAGGCAGGATCTAAGGAGTTGAGATTCTGTGTCGACTATAGAGCTCTAAATGCAGTCACAAAGACTGATGCCCATCCTTTACCTAGGTCAGATGAGCTGGTGGACAAACTTGGTTCAGCCAAGTACCTCAGTACATTTGACCTAACATCAGGCTATTGGCAAATGGCCCTGACAGACCATGGCAAGGAGAAAACAGCATTTGCGACCCCAGCGGGCCTCTACCAGTTTCAGGTTCTGCCTTTTGGATTAAAGAATGCACCTGCTACATTCCAAAGGATGGTTAATCAAGTTCTGAATGGGATGGGGGACTTCTGTATGGCATACTTGGATGACATTGCAGTGTTCAGCCCTACTTGGAAAGAAAATGTTGACCAGTTAGGATATGTTTTGCAGGCTCCTAAGCAGGCCCATCTAACCATAAAGGCAAGTAAATATCAAATTGGTCAGAGCAAAGTGATCTACCTTGGACATGAGGTAGGAGGAGGTGAAATAAGGCATTTGCCTAGTCAAGTACAAGCTGTACAAGAATGCCCCCCCCCCTACTACTCAAACCCAAGTGAGAGCCTTTTTAGGTCTCGCTGGTTATTATAGTAACTTCATAGAGAACTATGGGTCCATAGCTTCCCCCTTGAATGTGGTCTTCACACCCAAATTCCACAAAAAGGTCAGGTGGAATGAGGAGTGTACTAAGGCATTTGAAGGACTTAAGCAAGCCCTTTGTCAAGCTCCAGTCTTAAGAGCTCCTGACTACAGTCAAGCCTTCATTGTGCAAACAAATGCTTCCAATACAGTTATAGGTGCAGTTTTGAGTCAGCTGGATGAGAAAGGTAGGGAACACCCCTTCTGCTTAATCAGTAGGAAACTGAAGGAACCTGAGACAAGGCAGGCAACCATAGAACGGGAGTGTTTTGCCATTGTGTGGTCTCTGAAGAAGTTTAGACCATACTTGTATGGATCTACTTTTGTGATTCAGACAGACCACCAACCCTTGGGATGGTTAATGCAGATGAATTCTAAATTGTTAAGGTAGTCAATCGGCCTACAGGGGTTTGATTTTACCATTGAACATGGGTCAGGGTATAATCGCCAAAATGCTGGTGGTCTCTCCATAATGTATGGCCGACTGGAGTAAGGAGATTCATCCAGGGGTGGATTAAATCCCCCTGTCCCTTAGTCTGGGGGGACGAGTGTTGGGAGAATTCTCATAAATGTGCTAATTCCCTTCACCTTAAAGACCCCCAGCAACTTTGCTGGATTTTGAGGACTTGATTTTTTTACCAGTAGAGTGTGAGCCTTTTTTCCCACACTCTCTCGTATTTTGATGTGTGTTTTACTCTTGTGTTCTTTTATTGTGGAGTGAGTTTTAGACCACTCCATAGGCATCATCCTTTCATATGTGACACACAGCACCCTCAGTGCAGTGACATAGGGAAGCCTTTTTAGGCTGTCCCAAGGTTTAAATACCTTCTCAGGGATAAACGGTTTCCCAGACAAAGTAAAGTGAAATTGACTTTACTAGTCTTACCAAATTCCTAGATCCAGCACACACTATCTTCCTATAGAATGCTGGAGGGATTACTTGGTATCCCCTATGTCTAGAAACTCATGTAGCAGTCAAATGCTGCCCTTTCCTCTCGAAATGCCTGGTGGCAGTGGTTTTACAACAAACTACCATGATTTTTCCCGACCGCGAACACCTGTAGCGTTAAATCGCAGGAGCCATGTTTTTCAAGATGGCGTCTAAGCCCCCTTTGTTTAAACAGGTCCTGGTCTTCTTTTTTCACCATTTCTTTTTGGAAAGGCCCTTCTTGAGTTTCTCTGCGCGCCATACAAGGTTTGGTCCCTTTGTTCCTACACCTTTGGCGGGCTTCAGGAATGAAGACCGCCTCTGGCGCCAGTGTCTGAGGTGGGCCGGAAGTGAGGGAGGTGCACGAAACTCCCTGTGCTTAGTCTCCTAGGAGACCCAAATGCACTCTGGCGTGATTGGCTGGCTGGCTCACTGTCCGGCAAGGACAGTCACCCTGCTGGGCGAGTGGCAGCTAGGCTGGAATGAATGGGAGGAAACTGGATAAAAGGTGAGCCTCTTGGCTTGGAAGACATTCGACCACTGGAACCGAAGACGAGCTGGAAGAGGACGCCTGCTGCAACTCCTGGACCGTTGCTTTGCACGGTGACGCCATGCTGCAGGTCCGAATCGCCAGTTCATCTCACCAGAGAAGCCCTTCAAGGACAACTTCTCCCTTTTGAGTTGGTGGGACCAATCAACTCGTAAGCCACCTGGATACCATTCTCAGAGCTGGTTGTATTTTCCTCAGATTGCTGCAGGAAACCGAATAGCCAGGGACAATGACACCAGTTTGTGTGCTTGACTACAGCTACCGGAATTGAAGATTTGCCTTTGCCAGCTTTTTGACCAGTCCGAGTGCAGTGCAGTGCAGAAGTCTCCTGACATCCTCCCTCTTGTCCCCACAACTGAGGCTCAGGAACAGCGAGATCTGCAGGAACTGCCAGGGACAGATTTCTTCAGCTACAGCTTTCTTCACTGTAAGGTACTGTGAAAACCCGACCGAGAGAACTTGCCTCTCACTTTGAAAGTGCTTGAAACTTTGGCAACTTGCAGGCCTAGTCAGCTTGTGACCCAACATATGAATCGTTCTTTTACGAACTACTTCTGAGAACTTTGTCAAATACTTTGTTTAACTTCCAGAACTGCTTTATCCTATACAAGACTTTAGCCCATTTACTTTGGCCTAACCTATTGCATTGAATCAACTCCTCTTGGAAACTCAAACTATTGTACTGTTTAAGAGTAACTGTAATATTCGTTTTATTAACTTGTGCCTTTTTGCTCCTACTTCAAATGCTCTGAATGCCATTTTGCGCCTCCTTCAAAGTAATTTAAATGCCTCAGAACCGGATGTTGTGAAGTACTGAAGTATATTTTTGTGTGATAGATTGCCTCCTTCTAGTGAATGTTTTATAACCGACTGTGAAGGTGTTTTACCAAGAAACCTTGAGTATAAGAGTCTATTTGAATACTTGTAATCATAGACCTCTGTGTAACATCCTTACAGCTCACAATCAGCCTGGATGCTCAGCAACGCTACTACAAAATGGTGTAGTACAGACTTATACCTAAGGTTGGTTTTGCTTACACCTGTAGTCCTAGTTGTGTGTAGTGGTCTCAAAGGGTACTGCATACAAACCTTGCCTAACATGTGTTTTATGCACCTTCAGGGAATCTGTCCCTCGTGGCCCAGCGGCCACAACACCAGGGCTTCCTCTGTTATTCCCTGTCTGCGCGCGCCGTCCCCTATTCGTCTCCTCACTTGCTAACAAGTTGTTGAGTCTAGACTCGTACATGGGCAACGCCACTTTTCTTCTCCAACGGCTGAAATCTTCATCACTCAAAAGGGAGGGTTTGGTCATCTCTTCCGATCACCTCACTGTTTGTCAAGTTTTGCCGTCCTTTTGATGCCCCAACACCCTCTGAAACGAGGCGGAAGGGCAGCTATTTTCGGACCTCACGTCCCTACTTACCGACGGCAGTCTTGGAATCTGAAGAGTACTCCTAGATGAGATGAGCCTAAAGGTTTGTCAGGATGCACAGCTTCAGCAAGGAAACTCATTCTTGTTCACTATAGAAATGCTGGTTCTTGGTGGCAGCAATTGGAGAAAGTATATTCAACCTCATCAGCACATTTCTTTCACAGATAAAGATCCACATGTTAAGTGCCTTGTTATTGGTGCTTTTCATAGCTCTAGAACTGCATGGGGTGGGGGGGCAGAGGACGATGGGGCGCAAGCAGTGCATGGGATTCCAGACTCTTTGGCTTTGTAGTGTTATGAAGCCAGTGGGTTCTTTTCTTTTTAATAATGGATAGTTGGCTGGCTTACCTGTGGATATTTGTGTTGGATTATGTAAGTGGGTCTGATTTGTAGAAGAGCAATATTTTAAGGGCACATTGGAAATTGAAAAGAGTTCTGGTGTTTTTATTTGACGTCTTCCTTCACCTGCATTGTGCTAGCTATGTTGACATGAAATTTCATAGATGGATTCGTGTGTGAGAAATTTAGATTCCAGCACTAGAAAAATCCTAGTCAGCAAGAGACAACTGACCACTAGTTACACAAGAAGAACACAACATATGGAATCCAATTAATAGGATTGACCTCGTATTGACACATCATTGGATTGCCACTCAAGTGCACACAGCTCTTGGGCCGGTTAACATAGCAAGCTGTTATTGGTTAAACCATAGGAACATCTTGTGCAAAAAAAGTAAACGGTCCTACCTTAAGTGGACTTGTAAAGCAATATTACGTTACAAGAATTTGCATGAAAGCTTGTATGTGTAAACCTAATTGGGATTGCACAAGTGGGTACTGGTGAGGCTCAGTAAGCAGCACTTGTTAATGTAATGAGACCTATGTGGGATAGCCCCACGAATCAAAGCATCCCAAGCCAAAATGTAGACCCGGCTAGCCTAATCAAAGCGTGCCAATGTGAGAGCCATGCTCATATAGAAAAGGAGAACACAAGTAGACCTGGCTGTAGGAAGCACCCTCTTCCCACTTATGGGACAGTAGACCTCACATGTCTACTTTCCCAGCTGCTGCCTGGCACTACCCATACTTGATCCACTGGAAGCCTGCTGCTATTAAACGTTACTGGTGTTTTCTGGCTCCATTTTCATGGTAGGGTTGCTTTTGGTTCGTGTACATTTTTCATTCCTGAATCTGTTTTTTATTGATTCTTAATACTGAACATAGAACAGATTCAATCAAGGCTTGTAGATCACAACAGGGGACCAATAATGCTGTCCTTGCAGGAAATAAAGTCCATTAAGGACTCGTTTTCTGTAAGAGCTGACCGATTCCATCAATTGCATTGTTTGAGGACCATATATGTACACTGCTTTTCTTTCACTCGCCAGAAGTCCATTATCACTAGCCATTGTCTAATGGTCTGTGCACATTTTCACTCGTGAGTGTATTTTTTATGTCATAAAATGCTGAAGGCCACTAGCATTTCGAGTAAGTAATTTTGCCGTTTGGTTTTTACTCTAGGCAAGTGTAAAGAGTTTGAACGTATTGAACTAAGTGCTGAACCTACACCTCTACTATTTCAATACCGGAATGCACCAAATGTCTGTTTTAAACCATGTGTTATGTGGTTCTTCTAAATCCCAGCTGGTTTATTCTAAATACTTTCTACTTTCTTATAGGATTATGGAGCTCTTCGAGACATAGTCGTCAATGCAAACCCTTCATCGCCGCCTTTTTCTCTGCTAGTACTACATGGTCTGCTATGCCAGCGATACAAGGTTCTGACCACCGTCCATACACACTCTTCTGTAAAGAATGTTCCAGAACCTCTTCTTAAATGCTTTGGGAATCAAGTCAGTAATCGTTCTCGTCAGGATTACCAGCTTGGTTTTACTCTAATTTGGAAAGATGGTAAGTATGTTCTTTATCTAAAGGTATTTAGATCAGATGTATTTTGTAAGGTGCCTTTTATTCTGAAATATGCTTCCAAAGAGGATTCGGGAGTAACCAAAAGACGTAGTGGGGGAGTAGCTCTCCAATAAGGAATTTACCATTTTGCGATCATTATAGAAGGCTTTGCTCCTGGTTTTATAGCAATGGTTTTTCCACCATGTGAAGTAATTTTCAATATTATTTCATTATGGTGATAATTTATTGTTTTTCTACAATTTCACCCCCCCACCTTTACAAAATGTCTTTTCCGGGGAGCCTGGCAAGCCGCTTCATCACACTGCTCTGCTGCAATTGTGTGAATGACCAATCTGGGACTCATTGGGACATCTTCTGCAATTTATTACCTGAAGAAAAGCTGATTGAAGCCAGTTTACTGGTGGAAGTTCCAACCAAATGCTCCAGTCTTTGGGCACCTGTCTGTCATGGTCATATGAATTCCGTTTGTCTGGAATGTTCTGGGTTCATGTCCACTCTACAAACTAAAACACTGAACCTGCCATGATGGTGTGCCATTTTATCTGGAAAGCAATCTGATACGACTCTTGCCTTCATAGACCACCTACAGGTACTGTCTGATCAGTAAAGGCAACGGAAATAACGTCACCAGGGTATCTAAGGTCTAAACCTCACAACCAGTCAGTAAGACCTCCTACATAATTCAAATGCAGTCTTCTGATCATTCTAATCGTGACAGTTTTCATTGTAGTTAGTACATAGGACCCACAGGAGAGTACTGCTTCGGGATATATTCAATAGAAACAAAATAAAAACAAGCCCGACTATGCCGTCTGACTGTACTGTGCGGGAGAGAGGATTGTCAAGTTCAGCCAGGCTTGGACAGCAACATCACACTGATGCATCAGTCATCATTTCAACTGACGCTACTAGAAAATTAATCTCTCGCCTTCGGTGTCCATATGCACACGGTACACCATTTCTTACACTCCCAAGTGTCTATCAAGTAGAAACGGGCAGAGTTTGCTTGTGCTCTCACAGCCACTTACACCCCTTCCCTGGGGGCCACCGTTTCTTGTATTGCTCTCCAGCTCCCCCTTTCCCAAGCAGGAATTAAAAACTTGGCACATACCATTCAATGGAGGGAAACAATAACCCAGACCACAAAGGCAACAGACCTTCTTGAAATGGAATACTTTATCTGCTATACTGTAGGCGAGTGGGAGGCTTACTACAATTGCAGCATTGCAAGCAAACCATACATTGCAAGTCACGTGATTGCATAAGGGGGTGCCAGAATACAAGTTAGCAAGGGGTAAATGCACATGTTCATAATCTCCCTTTCAAAATTAGACTAATGCTGAAAAAATAACAAAGGAAATAAACCAGAGCTATTACCGACCAAGCAAGATGCTCTGCAGAATTCCAAGAGTAGCAGAAGGACTCGTTCAAGGCTCGAATGCCTTTGATAAAGGCTGTTTGTCGAAGAGTAAGGTTCAAATGGGCCACCCCGGAGGAACGGTCGACATGATTGAAATATACACCACCCATCTATGCAATGCTATAGTATGAGGCTGTCAGGAACTAGATAAAAGCAAAGTGGGAGCTTGCTAATGGCTGGCTTTTCTCTGATTTCCAGTGGCCTCACGTCTGCTCTCATTATGAGAAAGCATCTATGGATTCTTGGCACACTGATGCAGCTGAAGGTGCTGTTCTCTTCAGTTGTGTATTGTAGGTCGCTGCTTGCCAGGGTCAAACTCTTCAGTCTAATTTGATCCAGCCTGCATGAGATACAGATGTGATGTAGGCGTCATCATAGGCAATGAGGATGCGTAGTGGTTATTCTATATTAAGCTTGATATTTGGGCTTGCTGGCTTAAGGCCCGCTTGACAGTCTGTTGGGTGATCTCACAAAGCTCACCTCTCTTTATCCACTCCATGCCAAACGTGACCATTTGCTACATAGTCTAAAATCGTCTGTCAAATTTCACATGTTTATGCCATGAATAGTTATTACATCTGCACGCTATCGATCATTCACCATTCGTGGTCCAATACCAACCTGGTCCACTTCCTGGAGGCATTAAACGGACTCCTGGAATGATCGGATATTGCAAAAGAAATTACAATTCAGTTATTTCTATAGCACTTTTACCCAAGTGATTTAGAACATTAGTATTTACAAATAACATTATTTTGAGAGAAATCAACACCTGAGGCACTATATGGGAATCGTTCGAGACCCAAGTTATTCTGATATGCATTGTCGCAGAATCGAGTATTCTGTGGGCATTTAAGATTGGTCTGGTAGACCCTAGCAGTGATTTAGTGACACTCGGTTAAGGAGTCACTTAGTAAACCAACCTACAAGTCTTTTCTGAATAGTGGAACACAAATGCAAGAAACTTTAGAAACCTATAACCACATTCAGGATAAGTTATACCTGGTGAGTAAGACCTTTTGGTGTAATATACAATTAGTTGCTTTTCGGCCCCGTAGAACACTATACACTAATTTAGGATTGCACCAGGCAGACCAAGGTCTTCTACGCCTACAGAACACTTTTTAAGAATGGCACACAACTATTCTAGGCAGGTCAAACCTAAGGATGTAATCTACTAGAACAGTTCCTTTTCAGGTCAGTGGGACACAGACTAAGGTAAGCAATAACTTTCTAGGGTGGCCCAAGGCAGACCACGGTTAGTAAAACCCATATACTGTTGGAAGGAGCTATGAGCAACTTAAAGGTAGGTATAACCCTAAGACTGTTAGCATCTGAATAGCACAGACCCAGGAAAGCAAAACCCAATGTTACACTCTAAGAATGGCATGGCTCAATGTTATTCCAGGTAGGTAAAACCCAACAGAGAATTAGTTTAGACATGCTATAGAGCAGGTCGGGGGAAGCAAGACCGAGATGGTGAACTTGCACACTGGTATTCTGGAAGAAATAGTTGAGTGAGGCCAATAGCATTACTTTTGGGAAGAGGCACAACCAATTCACCTGCAAGTAAAATAACCTTGCATATACTTTTCAGAATGGCACAGCACACATTCAAGGAAACTAAGAACTTTTGTAACTGCTTACTCTGAGCGAGAGTTAACAACCACTTTCACAAGTAAGTAAACCTTTAAACACGTGTTCTCTTTTCTAGGCAACAGGCCCAATCCTTAGAAAGACTTTCCCTTATTTTTGGAGAATTAGTGTTCTCGGTGGCAAAAGGAGGTCACTAGGTTTCTAGTATCCAACAGACCGTTCAGGAAGGCACAGAAGTAGCAACAGTCAGATTCCTGAAGACTCTTCAAACAGGTGAGTATTACACTTGGAGAAGTTGAAAGGGTCTAGGGACTTGTGAGAGGATTCCAGCAGTGGGCTTGGGTGAACTGGATGGGAGGACTCACAAGAAACACCCCAAAGCTACACAGAAATCACAAAGGCTTAAGGTAGGTAAATACCCCAGCCAACACAGTACCTCCCCAGGGGAGACTTCAGAATCTGCAGCCAAAAACTAGGTTGGTGGATTCCTTTGTCATGAAGACGGAAGACAGGACTTTGGAAGGGATTTTGCAGCAAGAATCAATGGGCAAGGCTTGTCTCTTCGAGGCTGGATGCAACGCTGTGGTTTCGGCACCCTTTTCAGGAGCCAGATAAAGATTGAATATCGCTGATTGGATTTGCGTTGCTAATCTGGTCCAGCACTCTGGTGAGGGAACTAAAAGTACCGGCATCGCATCTCTGGAGGTCCAGCAGGATGCCACCAAAGTTTCAGCTCGATTCGGAGCACTGCACACTGTCTCAAGGTCCCAGGGTATTTGGGTATTGCAGCCTTGCAAGGTTGCAGCACGACTTGGGATAGCTAAAATGCAGGTAGTCTTGAGTTTAGTGGATCTCGCCAGGCTCTGGGTCGAGGGCTGTCGTTTTCGGAGTCCCCTGGTCGCTTAGAAGGAAAGGTAACAGTGGGCTCTGGTTTCACAGCAGGCTCCCTGGTTGCTGGAAATGGTCTTGTACGCGTTTTCTTAAACTTCCTCTTCAGATTCGGGTCCAGTCGTCGACTACCTCTTCAGCTTCCAGTGTCAGACTTTTATGCAGGAACCCAGCCAATCGAAAGACGTGCAACATTCAAACCTGGGCGTTTGGCAGTCCTTTCAAGACAGGCAGCCTCCCAGTTTGAAATGGATTCTCGCAGGCAGGCTGGAAGACAGAGGGCTGCAGAGTTTTGGACTCCTCCCTTCACAGACACTCTGGAGCCTGGGCCGGCTTGACAGAGGTCTCCCGCTAAAGATATAAATCGCACAAAGGAATTTCCCACCCTGGAGGGCAGTGGAAAGACCAAGAAGGGACAAAAAGCCTGAAAATGGCAAGAAAAAGACGCAGCCATTTTGGTAAAACTGGTGCCTTTAACACAGCAGTGAAAACAGCCTGCGGTAAATGTGCACTGAATTTGTAAAAAGTTACATGGCCTCCAGCAATTTAATTAAAGCTTGTCCCTATAACATAATTGTTACAGTGCTAGTGAGGCAGGGGATACATCTCCCCAGCACTTCCACATAAGGTGGGGTGTGCTGGTTTGCACTTACATGTAGAAGGTATAGAAATATCCTTTCTACCCTTGGGAACTGTAGTTCTCACAAGGTTAGCCAGAGAAAGTAAAAGGGGAGCCCAAAAGGCAACCTTGTAACAATAAAAAGGTATATACCAAAGGTTGTCTGAGGATATAATTTGAGTCTTAACATTGACACCGATAAAGGGTAAAAGTATCTGAGTGTGAAGGAAGGTTCCCACTCACTTTGGTATAGGGAACAAGAATATACCAGTACAGCAAAAGGTTAAAATCTTACCTAACATTCACAATATCCCATTATCACCTTAGTTTGTGAAATGGAATTCAATTTCCTTCAACTATATAGCTAAAAACCTAGGCTTAGATACATCTGGACAACCAGGAACCTCCACCTGCTCCCAGATCCTCTTCCACCATGCCAGGTTGATCTCACCAAAATGTGTTGGGGAACACTACCTACACTCATTGTGGTACTTAACATGCAAATCAACTAGAGGAAAGCTAAATGTCTTGAATCTTAGTAAGTTCTTGTTGATGCTCAAATTACAGGGCTGCATCCGGAGGATGGAAAGGTAAAAATTGAATCTGGGCCTAGTGGGATAGGTAACTGTTCATGTAGGGATGGCTACTATAGAGATTTGGCAAATGGCATAGTCCCAACCATGCAGATGTGGACAGACCACCTAAAAATTTTAACAGTGCAGACTTTGATAGAGACCAACATCTGGTTGTATTGTAGGAGATTGCATGAAAACTGGATATGCGCTACTCCAACAATATTGAGCCCCAAAGGTACGTTTGCCAGTCTACCAGTGGTTGCGTTGTGTTCATCTGTCCTGCTAATTTCGTATTTGCCTGTGGCCAGTGACTGCTTTGTGCTTTCGACTGTTCTGCTAATTTCGAATTCGCTTGTGCCCAGTGGTGCAGTGTTCTTTATCTGTCCAGCTATTCCCATCTCTTGCTTGCACCCCCACGCCCCCTGTGTTCACCTGCCTCTCCCCCCCCACCCCCTCCGGTCTGCTCTTCCCTCATTCCCAAACCCTCCCCTCTCCTCTTACCCCTCCCCTATGGTGCTCTCTGTTTCTCTTATCTTATCCTACCCTCCTCACTAAATCTGGTAGGAAGAAGTTCAAAAAGGATATCCTGGTCTCCAACCCAGGCCTCCCTATCGCTGATCAGATCCTCACCAAAATCCTCTTTGTTGTTCCTTCGTCAGACCTCTATGGGCTCTTCATATGGTCTCTGGCTCCTTACTCTTCCTCTCCCATTAATGGTAGCACCCGGTGGGAGGCCGTCCTGGCTTCCTTCCACTCCTCTAAGGTAATCATCAATGTTTACCTCAATGACACCGTCTTGGTCCAAGGCCCTCGGGTCAACCTCCTCCTCTTTGAAGGACGCTGCCTGCGCCTTATCAATTTCCTTTCCTCTCCCGCTATCCCCGCTCTGTTCTTTGGCTGCCTTGCCTCCACACTCTGCCACTACTCTTGTGCCCTCTTCCTCCTCCTCAGCTACCTTGCTTCTCTCGTCCTACCTCCTCTGCCTTCCCTCAGGTTCCTTCTAGACCGCCGCACGGAGTACCTCTGATTTGTACCACTCCCGGAAGGTTTTAAGGACACCAACCTTCTCCACCTCGCCACTCTCGACTCTTGCTCAGCCGTCAAACACTTCTGACATCTGCCGTATCCTGGAAGAACTTGACCTTGTTGTGCTTGGTCTCACCGAGACATGGATCACTGCCAGCTCTGTCACAAGCTTTGACACTCTCCTTCCTGATGGCTACAAGATCCTCTCTGTGCCCAGATCCAGCCGTTCCGGTGGGGGTTTAGCCTTGCCCTTCCGGGAGTGGCTGCTTTCTACTGGCCACCTGGTCAGATTTCCTCCTACCTCTCGAGTGGGCGGACCTCTCTTCATCCCTCCTGGCCTCAACCATTCAACTCCTCCTCCTCGGAGAGTTCAACATCCATCTGGCTGCTTCCTGTCCCATTACCGGACTCTTTTGTGACCTTTGGGACTCTCTCACTATTCTTTCCTCTGACCTGACCCACTCTGCAGGGAACACTCTCCGAGCTTGATCTCCTCAGACCTCCCCCTCTCTAACCCTCCCACCACTCCTCTCTCCTGGAGTGGCCACATTCTCCTCTCGGCTCTCTACCCCTCAGGCCAAGCCTACCCCCACACTGCCACCCACCTTCAGTCATTCAAACCATGAAACGCGTGTCAGTTGAGGCTTTTGCTGCCTCTTTCTCTCCCTCACCCCTGGCTGACTCAAACCTGACACAGCCCTTTCCATGCTCCACTGTGCTATCTCTGATACTCTCGATGCACTTGCCCCTGTCCGCATGAAGCCTAAAGCCAAGTGCAACTCCTGGTACGACTCGGATCTCGTTGCCCTTAAACGCAAGTGTAGGGTGGCTGAGAGGAAATGGCTGGCATCCTGTACATCCTCTGACAAACTGGCCTGCCGCCTGCTCCAAAGGCAATACCGACTGTGTCCTCAATAAGAAGAGAGTTCTCATAAAAGTCTGCGTTTCTGTGGCATCTAACAACTTGGCTGAACTCTCTGTAAGGAGCTGACCAATACTGCTGCAGTCTCTACCTCTCCTGTACTTTTTATGTCCCGTCCCCTTTCCTACATACTGCATGGGCGTCCCTCGCTGGGGAAGGGAGACAACATTTTTCCCCAGAATACAATCTTCCCAGTTTGGAGGCACCCGGGGGCGCTGCCCTGGGAGCATGCGCTCCCCTGACTCCACCCACCGGCGCCACTCCTCCGTCCCCTTTTCCATGTCGACTGGAATGAGCCAATTTCACCAGCGCTCCTTTGTTTGGCTTCGGCCATGTGATACCACACGCTCTTCCCCCGGATACATTCTTTGATCATTCAAGTACTCTGCCCTCTGGCCCCACGCTCCTCCCCAGCGCATGTCGGCTTCAGTGGGCTTGAGCAGGTGTCCAGCCTGCGAGGGGCTCTTTGCCTCCGCTGCCTTGGCCCCGCCCACGGATGGGAGGGTTGCACAGCACTATCTTTGCGTGCTTTGATGAACAGATTAGCTAGGTGGAGGGAGCTCTTTGAGAAGTCCCCTCCAAAGGACCTGTAGGACTTTGTCAGACGTAAGTCAAGGTACAAAGGGAGGGCTGCTCTTTTCCAGCGCACCCCCATAAGGGTGACTCCCTAGCGGGAGGAACCTCTCAGGTTCTCGCACGGGTACCAAGGCTAATTCAGCTACCGTGCAGAGGGACCACAAGGTTCTTTACACCCGAGGGGCTGTGCCTTTGTACCAGTAACATGTCCGAGGGGGCGCCTGCAATCAGCACTACCGGCAACTCTGCTGAGGGCGACATTCTTATCAGGCCTCAGCCTGAGGTGCAGGGTAGGTCTCATGCTCCATCGCCAAGAGTCCTAGAGGAGGCTGGACCCAGTGAGCCAAGCACCACGATTTCGGCAGGTGGGATGCAGCTCGACAAGATGGCTGCCGCGCCAGACAAGATGGCCGCTTGTCCAATACCGCCCTGAGGAACGGCAGGTGGGAGAACGAGTTACAAGGTGGGGACTGGTGTCAAACAGGTATGTGGCCTACAGCTTATCCATCAGCAGGGCAGGTTTACCCCGCACACAGCTGGACAGAGTACGCACTGGCCTCCGCAGCCGCCTGCTACCCCGTCCATATTGCCTACCACCCCACTGGCCGGCAAGGGCGGGTTCTTTGAAAAGTTCCTCACGCTCATGAGATCTCCTCAGATGGGGTCCATCCTTAGGGATGTAATCGGGGACATGCTCACTCCGGCTCCTTCGCCTATAGTCGGCGCCGCAGGCCCCAGTGCAGCTCCTGCCGCCCACGCCGACTTCAATTCCGGGTTCCCTGTCTTCCACAGTTCAGGCAGTTCTGTACCAGCCTTCGCTGCAGCCTCAGGTTCCGGTCTCCACACCTCCGCCCTCGTCGCCCAGCACCCTTCCACCCGCTCTGGACCAGCTGGACGCCTTGGTGGACACAAACGAGGAAGAAGACCCCAACATACCATCGTCCACCAAGGCCTTACACAAACGGCTCGCAGGTCTGGCAGAGTACTTGGGTCTTCCTCCACCGTCGAACAGCCAGAGGCGGGGGTACTTGCAGAGGTCCTCGCTCTACGCCTGGTGGCTAGAACGGGGATCCCGATGCAGAAGCACATTGTTGCCTTGGCCAATCGGCCCAGCCTGTCAATCGGTGCCTGGGCGCCAAGTATAGGCAAATTAAGGGGTATCCACGCTTACTGTCGGCTCGCCCTCAACCACACTCTTCAGTGATTGCTGCAGCGTCTTTCTATTCAAAGCTGCAGTCGTCCTCGGCGCTGCTAGACAAGGAGGAGATGATCTTGGAGGAATACAGGAAGAAGCT
This sequence comes from Ambystoma mexicanum, assembly GCF_040938575.1. Classification (NCBI taxonomy): domain Eukaryota; kingdom Metazoa; phylum Chordata; class Amphibia; order Caudata; family Ambystomatidae; genus Ambystoma; species Ambystoma mexicanum. The sequence continues at coordinate 1,300,344,515 of NC_090923.1, read as the reverse complement.
TTATTCCAGCACTTCGCTGCATGGTCGTCAATCCAACGCAGATGCCATGCTGGCAGCCATTAACCAGAGGCTTTGGCGGAAATAGCTGACTTCCTTCCAGAACTTCCAGTGCAAAGCCAGTCACGTTTCAAGGCTGGACTGGCAGAGGCTAAAATTGTGGCGGAAGACATCATGGAGTCCACCATGGCCCTTTGACACCTCTGGCTGGGCCATATGCATTGCCACGGGCATGAGAAGGGACTGCCTGGCTTCGGGCTAGTAAGTTTAACCCAGACGTCCAGGAACACATATTGGACCTTTCATTCGAGGGGGGGAATGGGGGGGGAGGAGACCTCACTCCTCCACTGAGTTTGAGAACATTTTTTCTTTTCATCTAACTGCGAAGTCTATCCTTACTAAGGCCACGCCCAAGGCATACACCCAGTCATATCCACGCTTTGACAAGGGGCAGACTTTCGGAGGGTTCCGCAGCTTCCAAGAACTGAGGTCCAGAAAGCCTGACTGTTCGCTGAGTCAACACCAGCACAACAAGAAGGGGGTGCAAGGGCTTTTTTCAGTCCCGCCCCCCCCACCTCCACCGCAACAGCTTTGGAGGGAAAGAAGATATGACTCGTCACTTCGGATCCACATGTCTTCAGTGGGTGGCAGGATTGCCCTTCACACACAGTTTTGGCATTGGTGGTTTGCGAACCCCTGGATCCTCAGTATCCACGGGGTACCACCAACCAATCACTTCCTCTCCTCCCCTCCACTCCCAATCCAATAGATTGGGACAGCAACTCTGTTGGCGGGAGTTCGGTCGGTCGTTGAAAGCCAGGCCATGGAAGAAGTTTCAGCCTCCCAGCGAGGATTGGGATTCTATTCCAAGATTTTTGCCATACAAAAGAACCAGGCTGGCCTGAGTTATGTTGGACCTTTCCAACCTCTTCAAAAATTCAAGATGGTTACACCAGCACTGATTGCTGGGACATTGTGCAGGGGAGACTGGATGTGCTCCCTGGATCTGAAGGACACCTATCTATACCTCCAGATTTGGCAGCCGCATCGCTCCTTACTACGATTCAGGATCATGGGCTGCCACTTCAAATACAAGGTGCTACCCTTAGGCCTCAACTCAGCCCCCAGGGGATTCACCAGGCTCATGAATGCGGTGGCAACCCTCCTCAGGGCGCATGGCCACCACGTCTACCCATACCTGGGCGACTGGCTGGTCAGGGTGAGATCACCAGAGGCGGATCATCACACTTCCTCCACACTTATGGTCACACTCCATGAGCTGGGGTTTGCGGTCAACTCAAGAAGTCTCCGTTGCAGCCTACGCAGAGCCTGACCTTTCTGGGCCTCATATCGGACATAAGCACTGAGAGAATTTTTCACCTCGGAGGACCAGCTCATGGCCATCAAGAGGGCCACTACTCACTTCCACATCCGAGAAGTGACCTCGGCCTGGTGGTACCAACATGTATTAGGCATCATGGCAGCGGTCCTACTGGCTGTACCCTACACGAGACTAAAGACGAGATTGCAGCCGCAATTTGCAGCCTCATGTAATCAGGAGCTGGACTCGAAGCGGAGCTGTTCACCATTCCACCATCTCTACGCCCGGACCTCACCCGGTGGTCGAGGGACGGCAGCCTTCCGACAGCTGTCCCGCAGGTCACAATTACTACGGGTTCCTCCCTGGAAGGCTGGGGGGGCCACTTTGGACAACCAGTGTCCATGGAGTCTGGACCCTGCAGGAGTCTCGTATCAACTGGCTGGAGATGAAAGCCATCTGGTTATCTCTCAAAGCTTTCCTTTCACTCATTGGGGCCAAGGTCATGCTGCTGGAGATCTTCAGCCGATGGTCATCCACCCTGCCCTACAGAAGTTACCCCTTGCAGCGTGGTTCCTGAGCAGATCCCTCTGAACACCTGGGTCTATCACAGGCTGACTTAGAAATCATTCAGGGTGCTAGAAGCAAGGCTACTAGGAGCCAGTACATGAGTAAATGGTCTTGATTTCTCTCCCCCCACCACCTTACGTGCATGTTGGATGACCTACTTTCCTTCTCTACACACCTTGACCACTGAGGCGTGCAGGTGGTTACATGCCGCACCTATCTGGCGGGCATAGGAGCCTACAGAAATTCGGAGAAGGTAGTTTTCTCCTCTTCCAACCCGGTGGTCAAGCAACATTTGTCGGGCCTTGCCAGGCTCTTCCCTCCGATCAAGAAACCACATCCCGTGTGGGACCTCAATGTAGTGTTGGGCTCCTTGGCGCACAAACTATTGGAGCCAATGGCGTCCGCAGACATCAGGTTGGTCCCCATTAAAACGGCTCTGTTGGTGGGTCTTGCCTCTGCTCGCAGAGTCAGCGAGATCCAGGCGTTGGTGGCGTCAGTTTTTCTCGCAGAGCTTTACAACTATTCATTTCCCCACCCGTTTCCGCTTTAAAGGCATCCCACCAAATACCCAGGGAGGTAACCTCCATCACATTATTGCTAAAATAGCTCTGAATCTTCTCCCCAATCTTAGCTGAGGATACCTTTTCAGCCAAAATCAATTCTGGTAGTACCCACTGCCATAGCCCTCTTTGCCGTAATGTAATCTCTAACATTGCCCCCAACGGTGCGTGATCGGCTAGCGCGATCACCCCCAGGATACTTTGTGGACTCGTCCCAGCAGTTGGGGGGGGGGAAAAAACCCCAGATATAATGGATACACGATTGGGATCTATGAACGTGAGAGTAGAATGTGAATCCTGCTTTGTCGCCCCTACAGCTGTGCCATACTTCTACCAATCCCCAATGTTTGAATTTTTCTTTAAGATGTTGAGACGGAGTGCCCCGAGGCGCATACCCTACACCACTTCTATCCATTGCTGTGTCCCAAGGTGTATGTTGAAATCCCCGGTTAATATAACATCCCCTCTGCAACAGTTTCAAGCATCGGCAATGTGGCCCTGAGAAAAACATCCTGTCAGGAATTTGGTGCATATACCGATGCTACGGTAAATATCTGTTCTAATACCAAATGGATATCTACCTAGTTTATCCTCTTTGGATTGTTTGTAAGCGCTATTTAAACCCCAGCCTTTTTGTCATCGCATTAGCCTGGAACATCTGTGGATACCCCTTAATCCGAATTCGCAGTCTCTTTCCTGCATATGTGGGTTTTTTGGAACAGTGTCTGGTTTCTCACGCTGCAAAAAGTGCTCCAACTTGCTTTGCCGGTTAATTCAGTCCTCTTTTATATTAGAGGTGGTGATTTTAAATCCCATGGATGAACTCTGCTCTCTGAAAGTCCCTCACTTTCCCTTTACTCCTTATCCCTAGCTCCTGTTGGGATGCCGCCCTGATTGCTTGACGTTTACCTCCAACAGCATGAAAACCCCGTCTTTGGATCATTGTATCTTCTGCTCTCCTACCCGCCACCACATCCCACCTCTCATCCCATGTCCAGCAGCTCGCCCTCCCATTCCCACGCCTCTCCCTGCAATGACACTGGCCAGTTCATTGGTGCTAGTGATGACACCGGTGTTAGGCAGAAACCTGTGCAGTTCCCTCTGGGACCACTGCAAAAAATTTAGGACTACAGGTGTTTGGCAGTAAACCCACTTGGTAGCAGTCTGCACCACACAGATTCACTTGGTAGCTGTGGCTGAGCAGTCAGACTTCCCTCAAGAAGAGTTAGGCCGTATACAGAGTATTCACAATAGGTCAAGAGCACACAATAGAACAAGTAAACACTGACCAGAGCTTGGTGTAAAAGAGATCATTATTTATTTAAAACCACATCTAGAAAAACACACAGGCACTAATAGTAAGCAATTCAAAAACAGTCACTAAAAGATATACACTCCCTTAAAAGAATATTAGACTAGTCTTAAGTAAAGCCCCACTTATTTTCAGACATCGGTGAGCGCTTAACGTAGATGGCACTCTAATAGTTCGTTTTAAAAAGGGAGAGAAAAGCAGAGAACAAGTTGAAACAGATCCCAACGCTTTTACGAGAACATAACAAGAGAGGAGGCAAAGTAAAACCGTGAGTTCAGAGTCAGTAGGCTGGATCCGCTTTAAGAGGATTGAAACGAAATGTGTCCAAGGTCACACGGTTGCAGTGCACAAAAGTCTTGAAGGTTCAAAAAGCAGTTGGACCAAATAAAGGGACCAGTTAGAGGGTCAAGGCGGCCAGCCCAGACCAGAAGGTTAAGGAGTTATTATTACCTTGTAGCAATCTTTAGAAAGGGAGGCCTGGCGGACTTGGTACCTTAAAGTGGTGAGAACGCTCCAGCGGGGGCAGTTGTTCCTGGCAGCGGGTGCAAGTCGTTGCTTCGTCCGGGGGAAGAGGATCTCGTCGTGGAGGAAGACAGGAGTCCGTTGCACTGCCAGGGAAGAAACCAGCCGCGGAGTTTCTTGGGTACAAGGAGCGGTCCGGTGATTTGCGGTTCAGTGGTGAGTGGCTATCCGGCCGCCAGGGTGCTTGGCACGGGGGCTGGGGTGCGAAGAAAGAAAGGAAAACTGGTTGTGCCCACCAGTCGGGGGAAGAAGCCTCTCCAGCCGGGAGATCTTTTCTGTCGTTGGGAAGTGGTGAGTCGGTTCTGCAGGGCTCCACCGGTGGTGTCGTCATGGTAGGTCGGCTCAGCTTCTCCCTCGTCGGATTCTCAGGTCCTGTGGCGACTTCTGAAATTCCAGTCCCCAAAGCCCTGCTTTTATGCAGAAAACCCCCATTCACTCAGCCTAGCTGTCACTCAAACATGCTAAGTGGTGAGCCGGCCGGCTCACCACTTGGGCCAATCACACAAGAGTGCGACCTGAGTTACCAAGGTAACTCGGTCCAGGGTGCCTACACCCCCTCCCACACCCCCTGTGGTACCCAGACAGAGTGGCACCACTTTTGGAGGCTTCTGTGGAGAAGCCTGCCAAAAAAGTGGAACAAAGGGCTTGACTTGTGTTGGAGTCACAGAAGAGAACACAAACGCCATTTTAGAATCGAGTCTTGGCAAAAAATACCAACCGGAGAATTAATATTAATTAAATAAACCGGCGGTATGTTCGAGGCTATGAGAATTAAATAATTAAAGTTGGTAGCCTCGAACAATGGGAAAATCCCATAGGAAAATATTTGCGGTCGAATATAAAAAGTAGTTTCCACTGCCACCAGCCAAAACTCGATCAGGGGGACAGAGACGTGCCCCCTCGAACAACAGACCCTGGGGCAATCGAATTGCCCCTACCAGTATGTCCACAATATGATGGTTTGTACTGGTTTCTGTTAATAATTTGGGACTAGTAAAGCCAATGCTGACTTTACATGCCCTGGGAGACAGAAGTCTGTCCCAGGGTATGGAGTCTATGGTGGGGTGTCACTATGACACCCCTGTGTTACTGCACGGAGGGTGCTGTGTAACGCACATAGGAAAAAACTATGAGACCCTATGGAGTAAAGGACCCCATAGCCCATAAAACACATTACCAGTCAAAGAAATACCATTAATCCTGTCCAAGAGTGGGAGGAAAAGAGTCTCACTCTTGGCAGGAGGAAAAAACAAACCCCAGAAATCCAGCAAAGCTGCTGGGGGACTCACTAGGTTAGGAAATTCAGCCTAAAGAGAGAATTCTCCCTAACAACCGGGAAGAAACCCGACTGTGTACCGGTAAACTACCTGAATCCTACCAACTGCTGAGAGATCAAACAAACCACCTCCCTTAGATCCCAAGTGGGCCCGATGCCAACCTTCATCCTCACCCCATGCCACTATCTGTGACATCATTCCAGCCCCCCACTCACCAATCTACCTGGACCCCCCCACTCCTCCCCCCTCCCCCTCAATCACTGCTTCGTGCCTGAGGTGTCCTTTAGCTTCTCCCATCCTCTTGGGGCACATGTTTTTCCATTGTCTTGTTTCACCGTGGACCATTCCCATTGTCACAGCTGCTGGATAGTTTGTCTCCTTTTCCTGTGTCCTGGTCTGCTCACTGCCCTCCGGCGCCACCCCATCAAGACCTTCCTTGCACGTTGTTTCTCTGATGTGCCTGCCTTTCCAAGAAAACAACAAGCCAAACGGGAAAGTCCATCGATATCGGACCTTTTCCCTAATTAAGAATATTGGTTACTGGTCCCATCTGTCTCCTTTTTAGCAAAGTTGGAAATGCCAAGCCCTGGAACAGCTGTACCTCAGAGCCATTGACGGTAATGGTCATGCCCGCTCGTGCTGCCCTCAGAGTCTCTTCCTTATGCCTGAAAAGGTTGACAAAATATCCTTTGGTCATGCCCCCTGCTCTTTTCTCATCGGTCAGCGCAGCATGATTTTATCGCTTGCTTAAGATCTTTGTCCACTATTGCTTCTGGAACATTCTTAAAACGAATAGTCGATTGCCTTGACCCTTTCTTGAGGTCTTCGCACTGGAGCTCTAAACTGTACGACATCCGTGCCAATCGTTCTATCGCTTCATCACTTTTCCGAGAGACCTCGGTCAGCTCCTGCAAGGCTTGCTCATTCGTATCTACTCGTTCCCCTAACTTCACGTTTTCACCTTTAATTTTCTGCACAGCAGTCTTGGTGTCCGTTTTCAGAGAGGAAATCTGCTCCTGAGCTGATTCTTCGAGAGTCCTTAAGGCAATGCTGATGGTCTGCTAAGCACTGCATCAATTCCTCTTTGGTGATCAGCATCGTGTCCGTGTGTTCTGGAACTTCCTTGTCTGTTAGTGACTGTGAAGAGAGAGCCGCACCCGGAATTCCCTGTGACTGTCTGCCAACATCTTGTGATTGTGCCCTTTGCTCCCCGGTTGTTCAATATAGATTGCTGTACTGGGGTAGCCTTATTCCGTCCTTTTCCTTTAGCCTTCAACATGTGCCTATTTGATTTATTCCCTTGACAACCTCCCACAGAACGTCCAGTCTGGACCGTGTACCAAGATGTAGCGTTACTGCTTTCCTAGGACTCAAATGGAGCCAATGGTCACTCAAACCAGTAGTAGTATCCACATAATGAACTGGCAGGAAACTCTCATAGCCAAGCCAGCACTCCTAAGCCTCCTTACCCCATCCGCCAACTCTATACTGCAATTTCACTGGGCATTTATGGATGTTTCTGAGGTTTTAATCCCAGCTGTTTTTAAATGGCGCCATGGGCGTAATTTTAGGGGGGGAGACAGGGGTGTTTGTCTACCCCCCCCCCCTCCCGCCCCCCCAAACTTTCATGGCACACCATTTTGTCTCCATTCATTTGGCTTGGGCACCTTTTCTTCAGATGTCATGTCCCGCCCCCCCCCCCAACATTTTCAGCAAAGTTACTCCACTGAATGGCGCACCACCAATCGCCCTCTTCTCCGGCATGTGCATGTGCCACAAAATACACTCCTACTTGCTGACACTGGGTAAGGGGCTCCTTTACTGCTTGCCGTTGCTCCGCTCACCCCCATGTGCCCGCTTTCAACCATCACCAGATCTTCCTGGGCTCACCAGACACACCCAACGACCATGAAGTTCGGCCGCTTCAGGCCGCGACCACACCACTCTCCTTCGATGGTCCTTCTGTGCCTGCGGTAAGCTTCCTCGTTGTCACAGCAACTCTCGCCGCCCACGCTGCCACAGTGGGGGGGGGGGGGGGGGGGACCCTCAGCTGCCGGTATCTGAAGTGAGGGGCGGGGGTCACTGCATTAAATCACCTTTAAATGGGGCCGAGTGATGAACCACGACTAACCCATCCGCCCCCTGCCGGCGGCCATTTTGGAATCTGCACTCCACTTTATTTCGATATTAAAGGAACTAAATGTTTTATTCTGCAGGGCATGGATTTACAATATTGAGATTATTATGTTATAAACACAAAAAAACAAAAGCCATAAAGCAGCAATAAGCGAACCTATTAACGTGCACGGTGGAAGACGTGAAACCTTTGAAAGTTCCACAAGTGTCAATATTAGAAAAATTATTTGTGTAAGATTTACAGGCGGTTCACATTTCCCCTGGTAGATTGAATTCATCAAACTGTTAAACTGGAATTATTTGCTAGATGTGAAAAGTAAGTTTTGGGGGAAGAGTACAATTGCTGGCTTAATCGGGTCCAGAAAATCTTCTGACTCCTTATTTAATGGTTGTAGGGTGCACTGCTAGATCTTGGTGTCATTCTTGAGCTGGTCAAAGCGGAGAACCTGCCCAGCCTTTTTAGCAATGGAAAATGTTTATACTTGGTGGTTACTTGGGAGACATGCAGCCTTGTGTAAGTGGATCGTGCATAACAAATTGGTTCAAGTAAAGAACTCTTGTAATTCTGCTTGAATGTGAAGGAAATAAAGTTTGTATGAATTAAAATTATTTTCCTTTTTCTCTCTTGCACAATTCTAGTTCTTAAACCACAGATGAAGTTTAGCATTCAGCATATGTGCCCTGTTGAAGGCGAAGGGAACATTGCTAGATTCCTGTTCTCGTTGATTGCCCCAGAGCATAGCGCTGTCACTCTGACTCAGATTGACAGCTGGGTGGATATGGTCATCTTCCAGCTGAAGGAGGGAAGTAATAAAGAAAAGGCAGCTGTCCTGCGTGCAATGAACTCTGCTCTCGGAAAATCCTCGTGGCTGGTTGGGAGCGAGCTCACGGTGGCAGATATTGTGGGTTGGTGTGCCCTGCAGCAGACCAACGGCTCCACTGCTGTCCCAGCCAATGTGCAGAAATGGATGAAGTCTTGTGAAAACCTGGCACCTTTCAACCTGGCTCTCAGTCTTCTGAAGTAAAACGCTGCATTAAAAGTGTTCATGTTTGCAACAGGCAGGGTACAGTTGTCCACGTTTGACACAGATGTGTTCAGTCATCCTAAAGGAAACCAAATAATTGCCTTAAATTGAAACCGCTGTACAAAAAAAATGGGAAATGGACACAATCATGTTTTATTTATTAAGAAACGACTGTTATTCATCATGTTGCTGCTGTTATTCTCGGTACCCTTTTTGAAGGTGTATTTGAATGGTCAGGTTGTTTAAATTAAAATATACTATCATATTGGTTTTTTTATTTTTTTTAATGTTTTTTTATTTATTTTTTTTTTAAATGTTGCCTGGTCGTGTTCTAATAAGATTGCAGGGTGAAATTTCGTTTGAGCTGTTGAGACTTGGGTTTCAAACCATGCGAGTTATTTTGGATTTCCCTCTAGCAGTTACAGAATCTCATTGAGCTCTCGGGTATTGCAAGGTTCGGAACTGCTGGGAGGGATTTAGCTCCTGGGTATTCCCTACAAGAGCCTGTTAGAACCATGGGCATCTATGAAGCTAATTTGCATTTCACATGGCAGTTCCATTTGCAGCTTGCTGTTTATGAACTCCTGATTCTGAAGCAGAGGGGTTTATGGGGGGAGGAGGAGCATGAGCGAGATGTCGGCACCTATCATAACTGTACAGGAATGTGTCTAAATGGACAGCCACCGCCATCAATACTGTAACATTAACCTATGTACTGGCAAACAAAGCAAATTATTGCATGAGATGTGGCAGCAAGACCAGAACTGAGCCGAAAGCAATATAAAGAGAGTACGTGGAAAGAAATGTAAGCCACTTAGAGCTGGGAGGGATTAACAAACGGCAATGCAACAAAAGGGAGAGCAACATAGTCCTAGAACGGGTTTCGTGATGTGTGTATTTTCATGCAGTGTCTGGGGCAGAGCAAGTTGCACCATCTTTCAGGCAGTACTGACATGTGCATCTCACTATTAAATCACTGTTAGAAAAAAAAATCCCTACCGTGCAAATATTAGTTTCAACTTTTCTTGTGCTGCACATTCAATGTACACTGTCCTGAAAACTCATTCATGAGGCTTCAATTTAATTGCTCCTTGTTTGGGATGAGTAACTCTTGGTCAGAGGAAAATCCCCACACCCCCGGGCAACTTCTAGCGTCTGCTCCATGAATTCCAATTTCGACCCCTGTATTGGTATGCACTCATGTCTCTAAAGCACAGGCTTCCTCTAAAGAGAATCATTTTTAGTTTGCACTGTGAATTTGTGCATGATTACCAATATGTGAGGCTGATCTCGTCCTCTCTGGATTCAAGTGAAAGTCCAATGCTTTGCTTCTCATTGGACAATTCAACTGTCCCAGTTGTTGTTCGCTCATGTACCATGAGGAGTTGAGCTCATTTCGGTAGTTCAAGCTTACTGATTCTACACACTTGTTCTGCTTCTGTATTCCCGGCTCCCTACAAATGGAAGAGGCAAGCTTTCATGTCATCGTTGACCTGAATCATCCCAGTCGTGTACATTCATGGAAACTAGATTTAAAAGCAAGATCAGGCTGTCCTCATCAGGAGCATGTAGCTACGAAGGGAGCTGCAATGGGCAGTTTGTGATCTAAACTCACTTCTACTGAAATGGACTATCTATATTTCGGACATCTCTTAACTAGCAAAGGGTATTGATAGTTTTAGGAATGTTTAGCAAATCCTGTTACGTTAGTAACACTACTCTGAACTGCTACATGGGGCAAATTGAATAGAGAAAGGGCCATATTAGTCTTGAGAACAATTTCCTAGATAGTTCCACCAACTGAAGTGCACCTCATTTAATTCAAATAAACTTATTTTAGATTCCTCCCTTACACAATGGAACAATTTCCATGAAAATGAATGTGTTTTTTTTTGTTATTAAAAAGTCCAAGAGAACTCAGTAGCAAGCATACTAAAATCACCCACACATTGATCTCAGGAGGGGGTGTGGTGGAGGGACCTTTTCCCAATGTGGGTACTACAAGTAAGGTGCCGTGTCTGGCTGACATGGAATGACCTATCCAAGGCAAAGCACATGTGATCTCCTTGTTTGGACTACATTAGTTTCAACCTCGGTTGATTTTCATTTAAATATATTGGGTACCTATAGCGGTTTAGCTCTTATATACTTGATTCCTTGTACCAGTGGAGTACTCCAGAGACACGGTACACAAGTAACGTAGCCTTTTTCACTTAGTTATAGGTAAATAAAAAGTCAAAGTTGAAACGTCATACAAATGCACTGGCACACCCTCCCTCCCTCCCTCTAGACAGCCTCTCGGTACTGCTCGGATGTACTTTTATTTGAAATGTGTATGAAGCACAGCCCTAACCCAATGGCGGGAGAGAGGGGGCAGACATTTACAATGTTTAAAAATAAATAAAAAAACTTGTCTCAGGAGGATAGCTCAGGGGCAATGCACTCGCCTTGGAAGCAAGACGACGCAGAGCAACACAGGTTCGATCCCCGGGTCTGCGCTTAGAAACCTCTGGGTATTGAGCGTGTTAGAAGTAAGCAATTAGAATTCCAACCATTTCAAAAAAGGAGCAAAAGTGCTTTGACCTGATGGCGAGGTATACGCTCATGAAGTGCGCCCCTTAGGGGCAGAGTTGCTGTGCATTGGAGTTGTAATGGTAAGCCTCGAACTAAGATAGGTGTGTGTGCTACACTGCTCCCATAATGAGGGTGCCCTGAACACTTATGTATTTTGGGGCATGGTGTGGATGTAGCACTTGGGCGGGGAAAAATCTGTCGACCTGCATGTACGTAAAATGTGCCTCCATCTGGAGTGACGGATTGTATGACCGTAAGGAACATCTAACAGAAAAGGTAAGTGGCAAACAAGTGATATGCAACTTATCTACATTATTTTTCTGATTTTAAAATAACTAAACCTAAACAGAACTTCATTTCAACTTGGCTATTTTGCGTATTTCAGAGGGCACAGAATGTTCTACATGCTCTCCTTTCTTCAAGTTTTACTCAAATGTATGCTAGGGCTGGTGTGGTATCTGGACTTGAGTGTGATGTGTGCTGTTTGGGCCTGCTGGCTATCTCCTTGGGTTTCTGGAATGCTGAGGGTCTACGTGTTTTCATAGACTGCTGTTTAACTGTTTGTGCTCTTTTGGTCAAGATTTTTTTAACAGGGGGTTGGGGGGGTATCTGAGTATCAACACATTTTTTGCTAAAGACCCCATTTAACTAACGTTATTGAACAATGGCTGTGCCCTAACGTCCCCCCCCCCCCCCCACAACGCCCCCTGATTCCATCTTCCATATGGCTTTGGAGTGGGGGTAATGAACCAGCAATTTCCTCAAAGCTGCCCAGCCCCTTCCGCACACTCCTAGGTCCGAAGTCTCTAGGGATCTACAATCTTATCCCTAAAGTAGGGGTGGGAAATGGCTGTCCTTCACTAATCTCAAAGAATCCCTGAAATCGGATGTCCATGCACACTACTCTGAGGCTAGTCTGTTAGGGAGAATTCTAATTTTTGTGCTAAATGACTTTAGAGACCCCCCAGCTCTTTTGCTGGAGTTGAGATTTTAAAATGTTCACCCTTGAGTAAGAGACCTTTTTCTCACTCGTGTGTTTTTACCTGATTTGGATTTTATTTTCACTGTTTCTGCAGCCTACAAACTCCATAGGCATCTACTTTTTGTATGGTGACGCACAGCACCTTCAGTGCATTGTCACAGAGAAATCCCTTTAGATTTCTCATAAGGTTTTAAATACTGTTTCTTGTGTGAGCTACAGTTCACAAGAATAGTAAAGTGAAATTGACTTTTCTTAACTTTTTCTCTGAAGGTCCAACACACACTATTTTATGTGGAGTGCTGGGGGTTACCTAGTAGCACCTTATTCTACATTCTCATGTAACAATTTTATGTTACCCTCACTACTTTAAATGGCTTGGGCCAGGGGTTTAATTTTCCTACCATGTGCTTTTCTACCGCAGGCTGAACCCTCAGCTGCAGTACAGCACCCATGGGTGACCATTTTGTCAAAATGGCCCTGTCTTTCGTTGCCATTTTCTATTTGCAGGGTCTTTCTTGGGTTTTACTCTGTGCGTTGACAGGTTTGAGCCCTTTGTCTTGCCTTTGGTGGGCTTCAGCCCTGAAGCCCACCCCTGTCTCCAGTGTGTCTGGAAGGACAGGATGTGGGGGGAGGGTCCCGAAACTCCCCTGTCTTTTGTCTCTAGGAATGCCTGAATGCAACTAGTCCTGATTGGCTGGCTGGGCCACCCTGCTGTGTGGTTGACAGCTTAGGCTGTGCATGAATGGAAGATACCTGCTTAAAATGTGAGGGTTTTGGGACTATAGGCAGAGTTGACCACTGGGAGACACACCCGACGAAGAAACCGTGAACAAATCTTGCTGCAACCTCCTGGACCTTTGAATTGCCCTGTGAAGCCCTGCTGCTGTACTGACCTCCTTTTCACCTCGACAGAGAAGCTTCAGACGGAACGACTTCTCCTCTTGGGTTAGTGGGTCCAACTAACCCCAGAAACAATCTCCAGTGGACCACCATCCCCGACTGGCTGTGCTTCTTCATTGCTGTGAGAGCCCAATGCCAGGGGTCGAGTGTCCGTAGTCAAGTGCAATGTCTGCCGCGGAGCGAATACGACCTGAAGCTCCAGGAGACTCCTAAGGACCATCCAGAAGCAGGACCTCCAGAGTCCCCTCACCAGAGTGCAGGACCGAGAGCGCAAAGAGTCCAAGATCTGCAACAGCTAAGCGCTGAAAACGCAAAGTGCTGCAGAACCGAAAAGAGTCCGTAGCTGCAGACTACCTCCAGTACCGCTGCAGGAGCCCTCCAGACAGCCTCCCTCTTGTCGCCCCAACTGAGGCTCAGGAACAAGGGTCTGCACCGCTGTAGCAAGACGGAATCCAGCTGGACCACTCTTCTTCAAACCAGAGGTACTGTTTAGGCTTGGGGTACTTACCTTATTGCCTTTTAACCACGCTCTTCTCAGTTGGGAATTGCATTGGCTTACCGTTTTAGAATTCATTTAAACTCTTTTCACAGGCTTATCAGCTTGGGGCCCTACAAGTGATTTTTATTTTGTGTTTTTTTTTTTTGTGTTTTTTTTTTTTTTAAAACTCTACTTTGTGCAAGACCTTGGTCTAAGAAGTGCATCAGATCCTGGATCTCTGAAGACTCTTCTAGCCCATTGGCTTTAATACTGTTTGTCCCTCAGGTGTATTGAGAAACTGTCTAACCTTTTTCTTTCCCTAACCTTTCCTTTCTACAAACCTCAGAATCTGCAAAGTTTATTAGTGTGATTATATAAATGCCATTACTGTCCTTGTGATTGAAGTCACTTCAGGGTGTAGGAATTGTGAGAGAAGCATATCCAAAGATGATCCACTAACTTGTTTTGATTCAGGAAAGTATACTTACATTGTTAGAACAAATTGCCTTTTTAAAGAATGCTTATTTAAACATGGTTGTAAAATTATTATTTATAACAGAAACCTTGAGTGTAAGTGTTACTTGGCTACTTGTATTTACGGATTTCATTTATACAGCTCTATAGCTCACATGTACCCATCTTGAGATAAGCCTGGCTGCTCAGTCACACTACCAACTTGTGTAGTACAGACTTATACCAAAATGTGGGTTACCCAATACCACACAGATGTGTAGTTTGACACAGTGTGACTGCACCAATCCTTACCTAACAGTCTATCAGCACCCATAGTTATTTATTCTCCTGCCGTAACCTGGACGAAGATCTCCTTATCAACGGCCACTTATGGGCCTCTCTCTTCCACCTCTCAAATGATCCAAAAACATCTTAAGTTGTGGAGCTCTATAAGTAATACTTGAAGTTGGGGAAACTCCACCTTTCCCTAGTCTTACTAAAGAATGCAAGCCATACAAGTCTTACCAACCCAGGGAACAAATGCTTATTCACCTCTCGTAAGAAAGAATCGGAACTCTTGACGGGCAATATCTGATGTAAAAAGGATTCTGGGCAGGCTATTAATCCTGATGGCGCACAACCTCCCATCAAAGACTACATTAATTTTGACAAGTTCCCAGGCTCTTTTCTAATATCCACCCCGTGCCCCAGTAATGGGAAGGAAATGAGCGTCCTAGGGTTTCATCATCCTTGGACACACCTGCATCTTATTGTCCTCTGTGCTCTTTCCCCATTGTACTTCAAACTCCTCCCTCATTTTGGTGAAGGGGCATTAACAGAGATTTGTCATGGTTTGCTTTGAACTCTGGTAGGTTACCATAGGACTCTACTACCTCCAATAACTTCGGGATGGATACCATCGGGTTGGTTACGTATAGCGGCACATACACCAGAAAGCCCTAATTTGTATCATCTAGCCACCTACCACAAAACACTTACCAACCTATTTCTCCTAATATCTGTTAATGGTTACAATACCAGATCAAATGCCAAAGGGGGCAGTGGTTGGAGAGAAACCCAGCCTTGTTCATCTTCCAACTTAAACCTCTCCGACCTCACTCCATTGACTACTGTTAATTGACTACTGTTGTTGCTGAATGGCTAGAGTACAGTGCTTCTACCCAACACAGCCAATTTGGACCTAAACATGCCTGGTTCAATACCTTCCCAAGAAATGCAAAATGATCCGGTTAAATGCTTTTTATTTCTGCATCTAATGCTGATGGTACTTAGTGAGCCAAGCTCTCAACAAGAAAGGTGAAGTGGCTCATGTCGTAAGTAAATAGCCTCTCACTGGTCAGCCAGAAATCAATCCCATCTCCTGGTCATGAGTAAGTGACGGTAAGCGACAACCAGGCTGTCTCACCAACACTCTCATAACTACCTTGACATCTGCTGAGTAGTAAAATGGGCCTTTGGGTTGTCCAACTCCAGACCTTGAGGCCTGCAATCCTGATGGGTTTTCAAGATATCCTTCAATATTCATGAGAGAAAATGTGCATACATTCAGATTCTTATATGCAAATGTATCTCATGAATATTAATGAGGGGTATTCTGACAATCGTGTTTCCGGCCCTCAAGGCGTGGAGTTAAACAACGCTTCTTTAAATCGTTCCCTTGCTTCGCTATTACTGATATTGCCTCAAGAAATAATGGTGGGTGGTGGGTGGGGGGCCCTCCCACCCTTCTCTTCAGAATGTTAAAAACCTTGATCAGGAAGGAGGCCAGTGCTTGGGCAAACCGATTTAAAGAAAATAATTATGAATCCATCAAGAATAACATGCAGCAGCCATGGGGTATTCCCAGAGCATAACCCCGGGTTCCCCAGCCCAGATGGTCCTCCCTCGATCGTCCACCCCTAGGGTGGCACTTCCCTTGCCACCTGGATAAGGGATTCGTGGGGATCAACCTGGGAGAATACACTCAGATTTCTCACGTTACGTAGATGCTGCTGGAGTACTGATCAACGGGGCTAGACATTTGATCTCGATTTATGCAGATAGGCTTCTCTGTGTACATTCACCTGTTGAGAATGTACCACAAATTCTGGATGTAATAGTTCAGTTTGCAAAGCTATCTGGCCTCCGTATAAGCTGTGGTAAGTCCTGCTTCTTCCTGCTGGCAGATCTTGCTGGCATTGGCTGTCTGACCTGGGACTACAATGGTGCATGGACACTTGTTGTTTAGGGGTCAACGTTGGACACAACGTGACATCTTCCCACAGACATAACACACAGATGGTATTAGACACTGTCTTCAAATCTGTCATCCTCGCAGTGTCTGCCCCTATTTATGGTGGGCAGAGCTGCCCTTCTCAAAATGGTGGTGCTGCTGCCCTGCCTTTTATACCATTTACCAACATACACTATAACATACTCGGGTGGTTTTCCGATGACTTGGACTCAGCGGTGAGAACATTTTTGTCGGGAATGGGGTTAACTAGGAGTAGAATTGCACTTGCCACCTTGCGGAGGGACTTCACTGGGCGTGGGTGGTATCTGACTGCCCCACTTTGAGCTGTACTACTTGGCGGGCCAGTTACAGTTTGCAGTGGGCTGGTTGTTAGACAAGCTACATTTGACTCGATGCTTCTGCAGCCATTGACTGAGCAGTATTTCCTGAAGGAGTTTTTATGGGTCACAGACACTGGCCTTTGGCCTGAGCCTTGGCTCCTTCAGCTGGGTAGGACTCTGTGGCGCAGGACATGCTAGTTGATGGGAATCCTGGACCCCTACTTTCCCAATACCCTGCTCGTGGTGATTGCAGAAAAAGGGCTGGTCCCTATAACTAAAATTTGGAAGTATTGGGAGGGCCATGGGCTAGTCTCACTGGGTGACCTGCTGGCAGAAGGGAAACTGATGGACTTCGTAATATTGATGCAAATTTACGGCATACATCACGTTCATAGAAGCCAGATGGTGGGCATTGAGAAGGACCAGATCTTGGAGGCCATGTATGATGTGGCATGGGGGGGGTGGGGTGACACGTAGTATCCAGATTATGAACTGCTCTCGAATAAGTCTAGTGAACCAGCATTAGGAGTATGCACGAAATGGGAGGCGGATTTAGGAAAACCATTCACTGATGCGGAATGGGCACGAGCACTGGTGTATACAAAAAGGGTCTCGAGGAATTTTAAATTTAAACGTACACAATTGTCACACATAGGGCCTACCTGGCCGCTTCTAGGATCTGAAGGTTTGGGGGAGCAGAACTAAGCTGCCCTAGGTCCACACAGGACTTAGCTGATTTACTACATGGTCTGGTTCTGCCCGGTTATTGGAAGATTCTGGAAGGCGGTAGCAGATAGGGTGGCGGAATATCTATGCATGCTTGACCCCCGGAGGCATATCGGCTCAGTCTATATCCAAGAAGGAGGAAACGCACGACACATTTCACCTGAATGAATGACCTCATCTATGTACTTACTGAGTGGAGAATTGAGGCTTGGTGGGCAGACCTGGAGAGATGGTTTCTGGCTGAATCTGCTGCCGGGCATAGAGCTGTGTATAGTGGGATGACGGAGGTGAGCACGGATGTAGCTGACTTGGATGCAGTAGTGCAAGCAATGTTCCCCCCTTCTGATGCGCGGCCCCTGTGATTGTGCTCGCCACATGGATGCTGCTGATGCAGGGGAGTGGTTGGATATGGCTAGAGGAAGGCCTTGAAGGAGTATGTGTGGAGCGAGGAGATGCCTGGTGGTGACCTTTCATGGGACCCACACACAGGTGCAGTGCAGAGACTGTGCAATTCATGTGTAGCTCTTGGCGTAGGTGTGTATTGCTTATGGCTGCTGATTTATACATTGGCGGGACATGGGTATTGCATTATCATAAGGCGAGGATGGCATGCTGGTGTAATATTGTTGGCTCTGAGACAGGACATGTCATGTACGGTGGCACACAGTCATGGGACTTCTGGTAAAGTCTGTTATCCTGAATGCAATCATATGGCCTCAATTATTGTAATGCAGATCATGCTGACAGCACTAGTTGCTATGGCTCCCTGCTCAGCCCCGGATGGTCCGCGCACCAGGTAGCAGGGAACAGGTTGATGAGAAGATGAAACCGGTGGTAGGAGGCAGGAGCGGGGTGGCTTGGTGGCTGCTGGTATGCTGGTTTCACGTGTGCAGCCTATGCTATAGCCTTTGCTTTTTGTTTTCTTTTGTTGTAGCCTACCAGGTTGGTAGCGTGTTTGTGTTTTTTCTGTTTCAAATGCCAATAAAAACATTAAAAAATAATAATTATGAATCCATCAATACCTGGAACTTTCACTGATCTCATTTGCCCTATTTCCTCCAGTAGTTCCCTCATTGTTATGGTGGTGTCCAATTTCTGGGAAGCCCTACTTCATGGCCTCCTCTCGACAATCCTGGGAGATTATTTGGCTACATTGTTTTATTTATTCCTCCTCTCCTGCCTTGTGCAAAATGGCTGGTAATCTCTCTGGTGTGGGCAATCTTACTCCCCAACAAATCGGACGTTGGTAGCAACCCGAACTAGTTTTATATTCTCACTCGGTTGGCTAATAAAGTGCCTGTCTCGTCTCCATTTTCATGGAATCACTTAAGTATTATTTCTTAAAGATCCCTCCTGTGAAGAGAGCTTTGAGCTCTGTCCTCTTTGTATTTTTATCTGCATCCTCTATGTGGGAAGGGATTTTGAGGCAACCACACTGTACCTTTTATCCTGCCAGCTCCTCATCTCATCAAGCAGCCCCTGTAGAACCCCCTGCAGGGTTTCAGCATCATTTTGAAACTGAAGTTGTGGAGCGGCTTCAAACCATCTTCTGATTTTGATTGTCATTTATACCGCACAGAGGATTGATTTAACTGTAAAAAGGTGCAGGTGATTCATCAAACAATGAGAAACTGGTGGTTAGCTATTCCAGACATCAGTCAATATACAGAACCTTAGGGCCCCTCAACTTCCTATTTGAAAGGAAAAGTTTTAAGGGCTTTACAAATCTGATGGACATTTCAATACTTTAATCTCCTGCGTGAGACTGTTCCACAGCCTGGGGCCATGTACTGAAAATCTTCTATTAACCCTAGAGACACAAGAAGAAGGTGGTATTGTCTAGAGCAATTAATCCCCTGAATGAAGAGTCGCTGTGGGTTGGTATCTAATGAGTTTATCTACCAGATAAGAAGGGACAAGGTTGTTCAGATATTTGTATATCGAGCAAATAAACTTGAGGTCAATTCTGTCCCCCCCACAACCAACCAATTAAGGGACTGGTGGACGGCTGAGATAGGGGAGGACTTCCACACGCAGCAAACCAGTCAACGGCAGCATTTTGTGCTCCCAGGAACCTCTGCTGTTGTTTGGCCAGAATACCGGCAAGGAAACTATTGCAGTAATCCAACAACGAATTCACTAATGCTCCAGCTACAACTGCATGGTCGTCGACGGGGACAAAAGGCAAACCTTGCTGTAAAAGCTGCTGCGAATAACAAAAACACTTGTACCTTCGCACACACGTGACCTTCGCTGCCAAGATTAACCTGCCAAATGCAGCCAAGTTTCTTAATCTTGACTGCAAAATTCAGGTCCGCTACCAGAAAACGTGGTATATATGGATGCCCCCGCTACTCCCTCTATGGGGGAATCGGATGGTGTACCCAGTTTCGTGGGGGTACTTTGAGGAATCCATACGCTACCTGGTTACCTGCCAGTTACTCCCCCGCCCCCACTCACTGAGCACCCTCTGAAGAACTGCTTGCAGGGTTTCAGCCTCATTCTGAAACAGACGTTATATAGCCAACTCCAAACCAAATGAGGGGACTAGCTGATGTGTGAGGGATTACTGTATGGCATTTGGCTGAATAAGCTGTGGGACATGGGATTGCGTCCTTTTGGAGGCCCACTAGGTTAGACATCCAGGAGATACAACCAGGTGTTCTGGCCCTTTGCCCTGATCACAAACTCCACACATTCCCTGGCTGGTGGTGTCCAATGGGAACGAGTCCTAGCAGGGCCCACTGAGTCAGCACCTGAGATTGTTAATAAGGTTTGAGAAATCATTCAGCCTGAAAAGTGCAGAACTAAGAACAGTGAAGGGAGAGCCTTGGGGTTTCCATATTTCGGGCAACCCTTTCTGATCCCATTGTTGTACGCAGTACGCACTGTATCTATTTGAGAGACACAGAGCTATTTTGATCCTGTGTATAAACTACTATTTTGCTCCCTCTGATGTTTTGCTCACTGGTGTCCTCCTGTGATTTGGCCACTTGGTGCCCAATGCATTTGGTGCCCTACCATTTTTTTTCAGATAAAGTTTCAAGTGGCTGGCTCATGGATATTGCACTGTTGCCTTGTAGCATCTTTTGTTGTTCCTAGGAACCCCATCAGCAATCTGCCTTAGGGGAACCTACCCTAAACTTCACCCGGGAACTATACTTCCCTCATGGTGTCCTTTGTACCCATTGCTGCATGCTCCCTATGGCTTCTGCTCCCCTCCATGTACCCTCATTCTCAAAGAAGGACCTTCTACTGTCCACTGCCACAGACATCAGCATACTCTGAGTTCTTCAGGACGTATCTTGACGAGCACCTTACCCAAAGGGCACTACTATGCAGACCTCATCCTAAGTTTACCACTAGGCAGAGGTCGCCATGGCTACACTGGATGAATACTCCACTGCCCACTATGGCCTCCACTAACCTCCCTGCACTAACCTTTGCAAACTCTATGCTCAAACACACTATACTCATGCCAGCAAAGCCACTCGCACACAGCAATTGAATGTGTTTAAAGTAGACTTATAAGGTGCCACCTGTGGATCGCAGTCACCTTGAGGCACTAGGACAACCCTCCCAACAGACTGAATGCTTTATGCACCTCTGCAATCCACTTGCATCACAGTTCTGGCAAAAAGCTTTGAGGATTCCTTCTGGACACAAATACCTCTGTCCTCCTGCCATATGACACTTGGAACAGACCTACAGGTGGAGCTCAGGGTAATTGTGGTCTGCACACAGAAACACAACTGCAAAGCTATATTTTATTTTCCACGAACCTAACCCACTCCCTTCTAATGGATTGTATCCTTCCATACATTCCTCATCTTAGACCTATTCGTATCCTGCTTTGCCGTCTTGGAAAACAATTTTGACAGCAGAGTGTGTTATCGGCATCTATGTCCTTTGATGGTTACCATTCCCGCATATGGATGAGATGTTGATAATAGTATATATGGCACACACACCGCGGCCCATTCCTCCGTTCTGTTTTTCTGCATGCACAAAGCACTCTTGGAACGGTTTGACTCGGCTCAACAAAAACATTTTTCTTTGAATGTCATACTTTTTGATGTTTGGTGACGTCCCTATGTCTAGGCCGAAAATGGGCTTCAAGCCATGTGCTTAGTGTGATTTGAAGATGTCAATCGCTGATCCACACAGGTTGTGCCTCTGGTGCCTAGATGAAAGCTGTGATGTCAATGAGTGTGACTCCTGCCAGTTGTTGAACAGTAAAGTCTTGAAGGAGAGAAAATCAAAGCTCGACCTCAGCCGTTCTGTGTTTAAATCTGTCCTCCACCCTTTTGAAAACCAAATCCTCCGAAGGAAGGAGCAAGCATCACAGGAGACAGAGCTCCTGAAAGGCCCAAGAAAAGCTCAAAATACTCCAAAAGATCTAGATCCATGAGTGATTTGTGCCCTCCATCAAAGAAGAAACAATGCCATTGATCTTCGTCCCATTCTTTGCCCGACATGCATCGGGAGCGTGTCTCCAAGAAGACTGTCTCAGCTGCTGAATGGGAATATTTTGGAGAGACAATGTTGGCGGTGTTCTTGATGACTTCTGCTACTGGCCCCTTGAAAGAGCCAGAGAAGGTTGTAGATCCCAATGTGTCCTCCAAGACCAACTGGGAATTCGGTAAGGTGTGTGGAAGACCTCAGAGATGTCCACCTGATTGGGGTCAACACAGTCAACCGCCAGATCAGCATCGATGCAAAAGGCTGCATCAACATCCTTTTCAAAGGAATCTACAAAGTTGGAGGGGCTGTCGAGCTACATACCACAGTCCAAGACTTAAGCTCTTCAAATCCTTCGGTAACATTTTTGATGAGGATTTAGAAGAGTAAGACATAGGTCGCCTGTCGCCAATAATGGATTTTGGAGGAATCTCGGATGGAAGACCTAGTCTCCTGCCTGAAGGATGCTAGGGGACTCAATACTAACCCTGACGTCAAGTTTGATAGCCCTGATCTACAGTCTCACCTGAATGCAGCCTGTCTGACTGTAATGAACAGGGTCATCAAGTATTTGGGATGAGGCCACCCTGCAAAGGACATTATACAAGATGGCCTAACAGACATACTAGATAAAGGCCCTCCTAAGGAGCCTCTGCTGCCCTTTCATACAGCATTAAAGGACCCACTCGTGGAGCTCTGGAAGAAAAGAAAAAAAAGAATACCACTTCTGCAGTATCTGCAGTAAATAAGGAGTTGGTTAAAAGAAAATACAAACCACTTCAGTGGGCCCTGATTTCTTCTTTGTTATCCAGGCACTCTACATTGGAAAACTTGGTACAGGCTGCTACTTCCACCTCAAAGGCTACAGCATATCCTAAGATCCCTCCAGATATGGGCGATAAGCAGTGATGCCCTTGCAAAAAAGTTTTTTTTTCTGCAGAAAGTACAGCCTTAAAAGCTATTAAGGCATCATGCCCGTTTTCTTACCATGTTTAACTTTTTCAACAGTGTTGAAGGAATCCACTTCAAACTGAATATTGGGTTCTGATCAAGATGCAACAATGAGACTTTGAAGCTTGATCTTGTCAATAAAGGAATTGCTGAAAAATAACAAGTGTCTGATTTTGGGTGGTGTTTCCAATACACATATGCAGCCACCCGTTTGCATTAGGATTAAACCGGGCCATTCGTGCTTTATTGGGCGATAAAAAAAATCGATTGATGGTTGAGGTGCATGGCCCATAGTGTTTGGAGGGTCTAAACATGCACTTTGGTGAGATTGGTATAAAGGCAGTGTGCCTTGATTCAACACCAGAAAGTGTTGAATCACCAGGTGTCCAGACAACGGTGGTTGTTTTTGGTTTCTGGTGTATATTTATGTGCGATCTGTGAGTATCCTGTGCTTATACATGCTGCTAAGTGTTACCCATGGCCATAATCCTGAGTGGATGAATACCAATAGCAATACTGCGTATGCAGACTATCACTCACTGGAGGCAAACCAAGTGCAGATGTGCTGTGGGGAAGCTGAAAGAGTGAATGAAACACCTACGTGATGCTCTCGAGGTCGGCTGCTGACAGCCGAGGAGTTAGGGCATGCTATTGGGAACTGTGTGCGCTCGGCGTCCACGTTAATCGTGCATGTCAGAAAAGGCCTTTGCCATAATCCATATCACGATCGAAGAACGATCAAGATCTTACCTATGCCCAGGAGATCCTGTGGCTCTGAGATTCCGCTGGCATACCCGGACTGAAGCGGGCCGTGTATGCTTGATGTGAAAAGCGATACTGACTGAGCCGCGTACTGCTTGGGGTGAGTGTATGATCTCCCCATGTTAGAAGTATAGTAATCCAGGTGTGTCTGGTATAGGGGGCACAGCCCTTGGTGTGGTTGGGCGATATGGACAATTATGTCCCCATAAAGTGTTTCCTTCCACTCGACCATGATGTTGAGGCCATTTTTTACCGTATCCAAATGGTGTATCAATTTTTCTTCTAGTCGGGTCAAGACTCTGTTCATATCTCCCCCTCTTTTTTGTGGGCTTATCTGGAGGACAAACCATTTTAAATCTGAGTTGGTGTGTTTTTTTGCAGCATAATGTTCAACTAGGGGTTTGTCTGGAATCCCTTTTTTGATGCAGGTTCGGTGCTCGGAAATGTGTTGTTTTGCCGATGTATAGTAAAGCACAGGGGCACACAATGAAGTAGATAACCAACCTACTGTTACAGTTGATGTGATCTGGCAACTCCCTATGGACATTGTGCTCTCTTTTGGCCGCTCTGATCAATTGTGCTTATATTACAGCTGAACATTGTGAAATGTGATTGTACAAGCAGCAGAAAATATTCCAGAAGGGGAGATGAGAGAGGGATTGAACTGTTTTATTAATGATGGAAAGGAGGTTTCATGCCAATCCCTACAATCTGGATTATATGCACCAGACTCTGTAGGTAGATGTATGGGATTTAGTGCTGTTATCAGGTGCTTTGTATGGCTACACAAATCTGGTTTGGCCCCCGATAACAGTATGCCCTTTGATGGGTCCAATTAATTTGGCCCCAATGTGCATTACAGCCTGGAAAGACAAAAGGCTTCCAAGGCTGCAGCAAAGTCTTTAGGGGCAGCTATCTGCCAACCACAACATCCACCATCACAGAACCGGAGATGGGGGCCTTTCAGTACTAGTCTTCCTTCAATCAAAGAGGAAGAGGTCAGTGTTGGGGCAAACAAGATTTTCACCCGCCCCAAGAGGTTGTGGAGGAAATACTGCGCAGGCTGCAACCCCCCTCCTTGCCCACAGCCCAACAACCTCTCTCCGCCCTTTGCTCACAAGACCTCAGTGTGAGGCAGATTGACCCAGTATCTACAAGAGGGGTGCACCATTACTTCAGATGTAAGTGCAAGGGTACGGGTTCCCATTCCTAAGGAGGCCTCCAAATTGTACCCCGAGCGAACACACTCTTCAGGATCCAGATCCGGTTCCTCTTACAGTAGATTCTTTCCTTGTTGGATAAGGGTGCTGTGGAACAAGGTACCTGTAGCAGAATGGAACCAAGGTTTGTACTCCACCCCTTTCCTTGTCCAAAAAAGACAGGTCTATACGACCTATCCTGCACCTGAGGCACTTGAGCAAGTTCCTTAGGACGGACACATTCAAGATGCTCACTCTTATGCAGATCCTCCAGGCCCCTCAGCTCTAGGACTGGATGTGTCACTCAATCTTTAGGATGCTTACTTTCATGTGCCTATACATCCCAGACACAGGAAGAACTTGTGGTTCCCCATTGGCAGTTCTCACCATCAATTTTGAGTACTGCCTTTCGGGCTTATATTTATTTTAAAGCCCTTAAGCCCATAGGCGTCAAAGCACATTCAATCATTAAACAAGGACCGGATGAATATAACACAAATAAAACTCATATAGAGACAAAGTAGAAGAGGGCAGGAATGTTATGTTAAAGGTTTTTATACTGTGCACTGTCATCACTTGTGTGGTTCCTTGGCGCTCTGGCGGATCTGTAAAGCAAGAAGTTCGGGGGTAAGTTAGCAGGACTCTGTGGGGCAAAAAAGAGCAAGGGAGCTGTGATGTGGTGTAGGCAGCTTCAGTTCGGTTGATGGCGTTCGCGGAGCATAGGTTTGTTTTTCGGTTGCTAGCCGTCGTGTTCTGTTGTGCCTGCCTATGTATATTTTATTTTTTATTGTGTAATGAAATGCGTGTGGTTTATTGTGCTGTAGCAGTATGATTGTGTTTAGTTCAGAGTTTGAGAGGTGTATGCAGAAGGATGAGGTTTTTATTTAGTAGCATTGGTTAGTGGCGCTGGTTTGTCCTACAGTTTGTTTTGATTGACAGTTGCACGCATCCCTTTCCCTGCTGAGTATTCTGGTGTGTTGCACTGGCCCCAGCTATGTTGTGTGCAGGAAAGTGGTTCCTCAATGGGCTAAATCGTTCCCTCTAGTAAATTACCACCCCCACGGGTTCCTAAAAGTTGGGATGTGTTCCCTGTTGATCCATCAGTTCCGACCTAGGTGCCTCTCTCACCCCCCTTTTGTTTTTAATTCTAAGCCTCTCTATCGGTGGTATAATTACAGACCCATCCTTCTCCGCCGTTTCCGGTTTGACCTTCTATGGGTAAGGGTACCCCTAGGTCTCCTTCCCATTCAAACTGCTCTCTTCTTCCCTGCAGTTCATTCTGGTTCAGTATACTCTCCAATCTTTGTCTGTTGTGTGTTCATATCCTGGTGAGTCGATGATGTTAATTTGTTTTCGTCCCATTCAGAGTTGAAGAGCTAGATTTTAGAAGTTTTCAGAATTTTAGTTTGTCATTCATAGTTCCAAAGGTTTATGGAAGAAGAATGCTGATCTGCCAAGTTTTATTTCTCGTGTAAGGTTTAGGTTCTAGGCAGATGTCATTGCTGGATCTGAGTGTTCTAGTTGGCTTGCAGATTGTGATTTTCTTTTGCATGAATTCCGCTCCTAGGTCAGGGATTGCTCTCTGTGTTATACTTGTAGGGGTGTATTTGCTCCCATACTTCTGGCCTCTCCTCTTCTATGTGGGAGCCCAGGGTCACCATGTAGCCAGTCGTTCACCACTCCCAAATGTGTTGCCCAGTAATAGGTGCAGAGACGAGGTAGACCTATTCCCCCTTCCCAGACTGAGCGCTGTAGGGTCTTGAGAGCTATGCAGGGTTGTCCCCCCCGTACCTCTTAGGACGCACCACAGGGTGAAATCCTTGTTTTGGGAATCCCATTGTTTTGGGAATGGGGCGTTCTGAAGGATGTATAAGAATCTCAGGAGTGTTGGCATTTTAAAGAGGGCGCTTTGCCCATCAGTGTTAGTGGGAGGGATTGCCAGTGGACGAGGTCATTCGCAAATCTATCACTGGTTGTAGGTTGAGATGTAAGCAGTCATCCAATATAGGGCTTACCCGGATACCCAAATATTCAAAGCTCCAGAGCGAGACAGAGTATGGGCAGTGCCTGGGCATGTCCTCGTCTCCACCCTGAAGGGGAAAAAGGACTGTTTTGTGTTTATTCACTTTAAGTCCACCGAAACCTCTGGTATTCCATAAGGGATACGCGAAACCACTGGGCAGGTCGTCTTCGGGTTGCTCATATGGAGGAGTAGATCGTCTGCATAGAGTGAGACCCGCTCCTCCCCTCACATGGCCACGCAAATCCAATCCATTCTCCTGTCATCCTGAGCTTGATCGACCACGGCTTTATGGCAAGTGTATATAGCGGGGGGTGGGGGGAGAAGGGGCAGCCTTGCCTGGTTCCCCATCCCAGTGTTAAAGCCCTAAAAGACACCCCATTAACCCGTATCACTGCCTCTGGAGAGTCTTATAGTAGCCTGACCCAAGAAATGAAGCTTTTCCCCAAATCCCATATGGTCCATAATGTCCCATAGGGCCTCCAATCCCACCAAATCAAAAGCTTTCTCAAAGTCTGCTGCCAAGAGCGTGAGTGGGTCCGATATTGCTGGGGCCTGGTCTATTGCAAGTTGTACCCTGCGTAAGTTTATCCGGGTGGATCTAGATGGCATACATCCACATTGGTCTGGGTGTACGAGGGAGTGTATAACTCCTAGCAGCTATTGACTAAAACCTGCGCCAGGATCTTGGTTGCCCCATTAATTAGCGATATTTGCCTATAAGAGGCACAGAGTTCTGGTGGTTTCCCAGGCTTGGGGATCACCACTATGCATGCCTTCCTGAGGTCTGGGGCGAGTTGGCCTTTCATTTGGCTGTGTAAGAACATGCGGTGCATGTGACCTATCACCATCTCGGCCAGATTTTTCCAGGTTTCAACCAGGAAGCCGTTTTTTTTTTTTTGCCAGATTGAATCTGGCAGAGTGCGGCTGCCACCTCCTCCTCAGTGATCTTGACTTCGAGTTGGTGGGTCTGTTGTTCTGAGAGTCTGTGGATCGTAAACTGAGTCAAGGAAGTATAGGCGCCCTGCCTGCCTTGCCATCTCCTGGGGGGAGTAAAGGTCTTCATAATAGGTAGTGAATGCCTCTGCAATCTGAGTCATCAGTCAGCAGCTCCCTCCCAGTCTCCTCTATAACCCGTACATACCATTTGCTCTTATCTCTTCTTTCCAACCACGCCAATGTTTTCTTGGCTTTGTCACCCGTTTTGTGTATCTGGCTATGCACTGCCCCGGGGGCTGTCCTTGTGTTATCCAAGGCCACATTTTTTAGGACCTCCTGTGCTGTGATTAGGGCTGCCCGGGACCCTGATTCAAGGAACTGTTCGTCTCCCCTAGACGCCTGTTCCTATGCCTCATCAATTTCCCGGATATGTTGTTGAGTGGGCCGACACCAAGGAGAGCCCCTCACCCCCAAAGTACCGCCCTATAGCCCTCCCATAGTGTGATTGGGCTGTCAACAGAGTCCTCGTTCACGGAGAAATATTCTGCCATTTTTTGGGAAAGCCGGTCCATTACCTCAGGCATGCTGAGGTAGTATACGTTAAGGAACCAGGTGGCATTGGGTTTGGTTTGCCTCTTTTTTAATGCTATAAGCAGGGGGGAGTTGTCCGAGATGCCCCTGGCAAGATGCGTTGCAGACTTCAGCCTTTGTGCCATGGCATATGGGACGAAGAAGTAGTCTATGCGGGACAGGGACGTATGTGCATTTGAAAATAACAAGAATCCAGTTTCTGTCACGTGTAGTGTCCTCCATGCATCCACCAGCTCCAGTGCCATCGCAAAGGAGGGCAGTTTAGCCGAGAGATCTGGGTTTCTATTGCCCTTATAAGATCTGTCCTGGCCCACCTCCATTACCTCATTAAAGTCCCCACCCAGCACCCACAAAATGCATACTTGCTAAGCATTGTCGCTTGAAGGTCGTTCAGAAGCTCAAGAGTGAGTGGTGGGGGTGCGTATACTGCCACAAAGTGCCAAGCCCCCCACCCACATTTCCCTGGTTACTACCACAAACTGTCCTCCTGGATCCGTTTGGACCTCCCTCTGTTGAAATGGGACCCTCTTGTGTATTAGAATCATTGACCCCCACACCCCGCTAGAGAATCCCACGTGATAGGCCAGTCCGTAGTTGGATCCTTTAATAAACATACACTCTGTGGCGACCAGGTTTATCTCTGTGAGAAGGCGATACCCGGTGAATGTCTGTTGACGAACTGGAGTTTCATTTTTTATTTGCATTTATAAAGCATTCACACAGCCCAGGGGCATCGAGGCACTGTTACACGATTACGTCTTAGTTGCATCACATAAATGGGCAGTTAGGTTACATTAGCCCATCACAACAAATCTTGTTTACATTTCTTTAGGCTTGTCACACTCAACCACCCACGCCTATCCAACTAATGAAGGGCATCTCATTATAGTATGCAGGCTTAGTTACATTGTTTTTAAAAAGTATGAATACATTGTTTGAATACGTAAGGAAGGCAGCAAGGTTACATTTGAGCTGCAGTCATGCAAAATACAGTTTGTTAGGTTTGGGGAATCCAAGGCGCAGAGATAGTAAGGGAGAGGCCTATCTGTTGTGTGTACGGTCTTAGACAGTCTGGCTTTGATGGCCTTGCGGAAGGTGAGATGAGAGGGTTGGTGTCCAGTCAATTGGTCGACTGCAATTTGGTCGACACCATTTGGTCGAATGCCAAATGGTCGAATTTTTTTTTTTTTTTTAATGTGTTTTGTGGGTTTTCGTGTGGGAAAAAAAGAAAAAAAGGGGGTTGGGGGGACCCCCCCAAAAAAACCAAAAAAAGGGTAAAAAAAAAAATAATAATTCGACCATTTGGCATTCGACCAAATGGTGTCGACCAGTTGTCCTGTCGACCAAATGTTTTCGACCAATTGACTGTTAACCGAGAGTGTTCACTTCTGATGGAGATAGGCAGTGAGTTCCAGTGTCTAGAGGCAATGAATGGGAAGCTAGCGCCCCCCATGCACGTTTAATTCTTGGGACCAGCAGTAAGATAGCAGATGATGTTCTAATGGATCTTGCAGCTGGAGGCAGGATGACTGTGGGATAGGTAAGGAGGTGTGGTGTGGTGGATGCATTTATGCGTGATGGCGAGTGTTTTGAACAAGATGCACTGGTTTACCGGCAACCAGTGCGCTTGTCTGGCTGCAGAGATATGTTCTCTTTTGAGATGCCCAATGCTGCGCAGAGGGCGTTATTCTGAATAGTTTGAAGTTTGTCCAGGTTTTTTGCTGAGGTTCCTATGTGGAGTACATTACAGTAATCTAGCCTTGAGCCTATGATGGCTCGTCGAAATCGTCAGACAGTTGGTGGCTGATAAGAAAGGTCTGGTGGTATTGAGTTTGGAGTAGTAGGCTGCAGAGGTAGCGATTGCGCTTACTTGTCCGGACATGGTAAGGTTATTATCTAAGTATACTCAAAGTGTTTTAACTGAGTGGGAGACTGGAATAGTGATGTCAACGGTGAATGATTGGTATTTCTCATCAAGGATGATGCGTTGAGTCAGTGTGGGCAAGCAGAAGTAATTCAGTCTTGTACACATTTAGGCATAAACAGTTTTCAGCCGTCCATGTGTGGATGGTGGCGTAAATGGAGTTAAGGGTTGGAGTCAGTCTCATAGTTGCTGGAGAGAGGGATGAGGACTTGAGTATCATCGGCATAGTTGGTGTACATGATGCTGAGCGAGTCTAGTAGGTTGAAAAGGGAGATAGTAAAAATGTTATTCAAAGTGGGCGATACGCAGGATCCTTGCGGTACTCCAAAGACGATGGTGTATGGATTTGCAGCTGCTAGGTCTGAAAAGACACACATGGCTCTTCCTTCAAGGAATGAGGCAATCCAGATGATTGCATTAGGAGAGAAGAATTGCGAGGATGAGAGATGTTGACAAAGTAGGTTGTGATCCACAAGGTCAAATGCTGCCGATAGATCTAAGAGAAGAAGAAGGGCAGGGTTGTCTGTGTCGGATAGCGTCTATTTGATTTTTCAGGTCCAGTAGAGCTGTTTCAGTGCCATGACCAGGACGGAAGCCGGATCGCCAGGTGCCTAGAATGTTCTTTGATTCCAAGAATTCCTGAACCTGCAGATATGCTGCTTTATCCACAATCTTGAGCAGGAAGGGTCCGGAGGTTATGGGTCTGTGGTTATTCGGATTGGATGGGTCAAGTGAGTTTTCTTTTAGACAGGGACGAACCCAGGCTTCTTTTAGACTAGGAGGAACCGATCCTGAGGCAAAGGCGGCGTTGATGAACGCTCTAATGAACGGTGTGAGCAGGTTTGCACATTCCTTGATGAGGGATGCTGGGCAAATGTCACCTTTGCACATGGATGGTTTGATGTTCTTCATGATAGCAGTGACTTCTGTCTCACTGACGTCTTGGAACGAGAAGAGAGTTGTGTCACTAGTCTGCTGGTTAGGAGTGGTTGATTGGGTCGTATTAGAGGGGAGTGGGTTAAGTTGATTTGCTCTGATTTTGTCCAGCTTGTGGAGCATAGCTGCTTGTATGTCAGCACACCATGCTTCATTCTTTAAGAGGGCTTGAGGGGGTGGGGCTTGGGGGCAGGAATTTCTAACACTGAAGATGGAATACATTTCTTTACAGTTGGACTTGGCATCATCTATTCTGGTGCTGAATGAGTTAGCTTTGGCGAGGACAATAGCTTTTTTATATTCATTAGACAATTTGTTAAACTCAAGTTTGTCTAAGGCAAATTGGCTGGTTTGCTATTTTGATAGGGCTGCTTTTTGGTGCATGGGCCTGAGGGTTCAGGAGTAAACCAGGTGTTATTGTGTTTAGTGCATTTGGCTTTGCGAACTGTTAGGGGGGGCAATAGCATCAATAGCTTCAGATAGAATGGTGTTCAGAGAGAGAGAGAGAGAGAGAGAGAGAGAGACAAAGCCTCAGAATCTTTGGAGAACAGTGCTTCAAGGGCTGGGACCTTGAGATAGGGTGCTAACCTTTCCCTGGTGAGGAGGCGTGCACTTCTCGTGGAGGCTGAGGGGATAGATATGGTGGTAGCTTTTTGGACCTTAGGTGTGAAGAGGATGAGGTGGTGGCCTGTACAGTGAAGAGGGAGGTTGGCTGTGACATCAGGAGCACAGTTGTGGTGGGTTATCCAATTGATGGTGCGGCCCTTGTGAGTGGGGTTGGTGAGAAGCCTAGCGTTTCTAATGCTTTTGCCAAGTTTTTGGCTGGGGTGTCTTTGGGGTTGTGGAGCCTTAGGTTTAGATCGCCTGCTAGGATGACCTTGGAGGATGCTTTAAGGCTGTCTGAGATGGAGGAGTGGAAGTCAGCCAGGGGGCCAGGTGGGCGATAGACGATGTGAAACGTGATGGTGCAGTTGTGTGAGGCGGTGATTTTTAGGGAAAGGATACCTTATTTGCAGGAGTTTGAGTTGTCAATTTTCCGGATCGCAATGGAGTCTTTGGCTATGAGCACGACTCTGCATCCTTTAGTGAGAGGGCGGTCCTGACGGAATATGGTGTAGCCCAAGGGGAGTGCTAATGCCAGAGCTGGGCCAGATACTTCCTTAAGCCAGGTCTCAGTCACAGCACATAAGTCTAGGTCGTGGGTAATGATCAAATCGTGTAGGTCTGCTGCGTGGGCAGGGATAGATCGATCGTTGATGAGGGCGCAATTTAGATGTGTTTCCGTTGCAGCATGACTTGCGGTTGTAGTAGCAGTTTCCTGCCTGTGGGTCTTTGGGATGGTAGGTTTGTTCAACGTTGAAGGCTCTGGAGGGGCCGATGGTGTGGTGACTTGAGTGAGCTCTGGTGGTGTGGATTAAAAGTGAGCTGGAGCCTAGTCAGTTGACATTCCATGTCAACAGGTATAATTGCCTGTCATGTGCCATTGGTGTCCAGAGAAATGTCTTGGGAGTTTGGGCCTGGTCCCTTTTCCCCCTGCCCGGGGGGTTCCCTGTGAGTCGTGTGGGTCAGTGTCCATCTCTCAGATCTCTGGGTTATTGGACCTGACCATCCACCAACTTCTAGCAAGCATACTGCCTGCCTATACCCTGCATCCCGCCTCCCCGCTATACTGTGCGACCAACCAAACAAAACTACCCAAATCCCCCCACTCTATATCTCCTCCCCAATCAAGGGTGCGTGTCGGTTGAATCCAATTTGTGAGCACCGATTAGTGGGCAGTGGTGTTGCACCATGTTCCCCGTCCCCACACTCCCCCCAACATCAGTTGTGTCTCCCCCCACCCTGCACTTCACCCAACTAGAGGTACCTTTCGCCCGAACTTGTACAAACTGAACCTTTAAAAAAATAGTTCAAGGTTGCCAGTGAGAGCCACTGCAACACTTTGGTGTCTGCTGCCGTGGGCCGCTGGGTGAATATTTCAAAAGAGTGGCAGTCCTGGATCCCAGAAGAGTTGCCAGGTGACATCCCCAGCAGTGCAGCAGAGTGTCTTTGTTGCCCCTCTCCCCGGTCAGCCGGGTTTTCTACTACTAGGGGGCCTGCCACTTTCTTCCTCAGTTCCTGGTTTCTGTCCATCAGGCTGGGTCGGGGATGTGTCTGTGGTGTCCCCCGCGGTTCCCCTCCGCCCCGGGCTGGACGATCTTTTGGTACTCCCGGATGTGGGTCAGAGAGGACATGTGTTTCCAGCCAGTCCCAGACTTCCTTGGGGTTGTGGAATACATGTACCGTGGATTTGTAGTATAGCTTCAGCGTGGCAGGAAAGAAGAGTGTGTATTTGATATTCAGGGACATTAGCTTCTTCTTTACCGAGTCGAAGGACTGCCGTGATCTTTGCACCTCCCTTGTGTAATCTGGAAAGAGGCCGATTCGGTTACCATTGTATGTGATTGGGCTTGTTACTCTTGCCATGTACAGGAGTGTGTTGCAGTCTCTATAGTTCAGAAATCGCGCAATCACTGTGTGCGGATGGGCACCAGGTATGTGCCTGCCTGTGGGGACTCTGTGTGCATGTTCGATTGAGAAAAATTTAGAAAGTTTCTTTGGTGCCATAAGGTCCGATAACCAGCGCTCCAAAAATAATTCAATGGAGTGCCCTCTTCTTTCTCCGGGAGTCCAAACATACAGAGATTGTTGCGATGGGATCTACCCTCACTGTCCTCCACTCTGTTTTCTAGGGTGGTTAACTTCTGTGACATTGAGTCTTGTCGCTCCTCCATATTCCGTAGTGCATCCTCGCTGTCCAATAGGAGTTGTTCTGTCTCCCCCACCCGTGAAGTCAAGTTGCGCAAGTCTTGCCGTAAGAAGGAGACTTCGGAGGCCAAGCCAACGAGTTTTGTCTCAACTGATGATCGAGAGTCGACAATGGCAGCCATGATGTCTGTGAGTGATATTGGGGGACCTGCTCCCCCACCATTTTGTCTTGTGGCAGGGGGTCATCGTGGCTGCTGCCGGGACTCTTGTCATGTAGCGGTTCCATTTTATTCTACGCAGTCCCTTGTCCGCTATGGACCGTTAGCCCCTAAGCCCATATCTGGGGGACACATGAGGGTCTGTGGGACCGGGGAGGGGCGAGATGTAGTACTCCTGTCCTGGACCTGTGGGCACCCTGGGCCTCTCAGAATGGGCAGTTGGTCCTCCCAAGCAGGGCGTTCAAGAAGAGGTCAAAAGGGGGGACTTTCCCTGGGTCCCAGTCAGTGTCTCTAGTGGGTCTGGGCCACACAGTTTGCTAATTCTTCCTCCACCCCCTCCTTATCAGGTCTGGGTCCAACGCCTCTGTGGTATGTTGGGGGGTGGGGAGAAGGAGTAAGATGTAGGGCTCCTGTTCTTGATCTGTGGGCGGACGGGCCTCTCAGGGTGGGCAGTTTTCCTCTCAGGCTGGGCGTTCAAGAGCTGAGTTTTCCCTGGGCTCCGTCAGTGTCTCCATTGGCTCAGGGTCACACGCCCTTATTTCTTCTTCCTCCTCCACTTCTCTGTCAGGTCCATACCTCCGTTGTATAGGGATGGGGGTTTCCACAGCCACACGCCGTGCCCTACTGTGGTGCTGTGGCCTCAATGCCGCATGGCCGGGCAGTCCTCGTTCTGAACCTCCTGTGTGTGATTTTGCGGCTTGGCACCCCCCCTTGCTCCGTTCCTTCAGAAATGTTGCTGTATTCAGTTTGACAGCCAGGGGTGCTTCGTTGTGACTCCTCCTCAACTATTGTCTGTGTCGGGGTGCTGGTTACTGCATATATTCATGTTTGTCCCTCTCTCTGACCCCGAGGCACTCCACACCCCACGAGGCCAGGAAGGGTTCCCTGGGCAGCACACCGTAAGAGTGTGTGTTGCCACCGGCTGCAGGAGAAGTCAGGTGGCGCCCCTCCCCCCACTGCACCCGGGTGTCGGGCTGGGTCCTTCCTCAACTGATGGTCGGATCAGCGGGTTCCTGGCTTTTTGGTGCGCATCGCTGCTGGTTCGCTTCATGTAGCAGGCCCAGCTGATGGGTGACCGCAACGTGCTGCACAGAGTCCTTTCATGTGCTGGGTTCGCTGCACCAACTTTTTTGTCAGGTTTTATTGAGGATTGCTATGGGGGCTCTCAACCAGGTACTGGTTGCAAAGTCGGTGGGAGAGCCACACTACCTCTAGGATATTTTTGCAGGATATGAGCAGCCCCAGCGGAGCAGCAAAAGCTCACGTCTGCATACGCCGGCTGCTCAACAGCGCCCATCGTGCATGAGTCTTTTGCACGTTTAAAAACAAACCTGTGCAGTGCCTTTTATAGGAAGGTGCCAAGTATGAATCGATTAATGAAGCAGAACATTGCTTTGTGAAATCAAGACACATTAAAATCTTGTGTCCCCTGTTTGGCTTTGATGAGGGAAAAGCATGCACATGGATGCCAGTGCTTATGGATTGGATCAGCTCTGAATCCATGCATTGGAACTGCGCTGAGGACAGTGGCTTATGTAGCAAGGACCATGACCCCCCCCCCCTTTCCCCTGAGCAAAGCATGAGGAGTTGAGGAGTAATGGGGTAGAGGCCAACCCCAGATGATGAAGTAAAACCCCAGGCAAAGAGGGGAGAGAGAGGCAAGAACAGGAAATTACCCGCCGGACCACTTGTCTGAAGAAGCCGAGAGAGCTCTGCCGGCTGTGGAAACCCAGAGGTGCAAAGGGAACAGCAATCCCATGAGAGTAAGGGGTATCAATTTAAGGGCTAGAGAGAGATGGAGCAGACTGGAGGCTGAGATGTCCTACCTGACCTTGAACAAACTTGGCAGAGCGAGAAGTGAGGAGGAGGGCCGTGGTGGATGCACTGTGGGACCTGACCCAAAGGGGAGGGCGAGTGGTGAAGTGGAAGCAGGAACTGTCCATGATATGCACTGGCCCTCCAGCAGGAAGCATACTAGTGGTGAGGAGGACAGGGAAAGCTGCTTTGGAAGACGGGAGAGAACTGAGAGGCAGACGAGCGGCAGCCAGGTAGAAAGTACACCAGAGTACCGGGCCCATGGGCAAACCCCACAGAGGTACCCCGAAGGTATAGGAGGAACGGTGATCCCAAAAGAGAGGAGGAAAATACCATAACTGCCAGCAAGTGAAAGAGGGAAAGGGAGTCCAAGCTATTCTACCCACCACCTAACACGCCAGAGTGAGAGATGAGGAGGATGGTCATGGGGGCTGTGGCGAGTGACCTGCCTAGTGCGTCAGGAGGGAGGCAAAGTGGGGTGGCAACACCATCCCCGAGCCACACTGTCCCTCAAGCAGACAATGTCCCTGAGGTGAGGAGAGAGAGCTAGGTTAGCAGGTTAGAGGAAGAGAAGAGGAAGATCTTGAGGAATTTCTGTAATTTCAGGAGGTCCGGCTCAAGAAGTAGGGCGGCAGGGAGCAGTGGTCGAAGTGTACGAAAAGAAGTAGTGGAGCTATGTTCCCTGCTGGCCGGCCCCCGCTCTCCACAAACCCCATCACCACACCACCTCCAACACACAATCCAAACAAGCATACCTGCTCTTTATGGGAATGTTGCAAACTTCAACTTCTTCCTATACTTTTATTTTAACACTAAACCATTCCAGAACAGTTTATTTTTTAAATAAAAGTATAGGAACGGTGAAACTTAAAAATAAAAAGTATGGGAGCACCGCTCCCACCCACTTCGACCTCTGGCAGGGAGGCTATTCCAAGGATCTCCCACCAAATCTCTGCTTGGAGAACCGGCTCATTCGCAGACGGTTGGAGGTAGATGAGTGGAGGGCTCGTGAGGGACAGTATTTAGGCAGGCAGCGTTGCAGATAGGTAGGTGCCAGGCCCCAGAAAGCCTTGTGGACAATGCAAAGGGTCTTGAATTTTATCCTTGCAGCCACGGGGAGCCAGTGGAGGGATTTCAGTGCAGAGAGATGCGGTCCCTGGGCTTGAGGCCAAGAATAAGTCTCATGGTTCTATACTGGATGAATTACAAAGGGCGCAGGGCAGAGAAAGGGAGGTTGAGGAAGAGGCTATTGCAATACTCCAGCCTGGAGAGAACCAGGCCTCTGGAGACAGTAAGCCTCTGGGGGAAAGGGTAGAATACCTCTGAGGAGGTGTAGTTATAGTTAGACTTTTTAGAGATGTCTGAAATGTGAGAATAGAAGGAGAGAGTGGAATCAAAGATGACCCCAAGGTCTCTTGCCTCGCAGGTGGGTGCAGGGCCAAGGGAGGCCAGCCAGAGTGAGAGTGGGAAAGCGGGAGCAGGGGTCCCAATGCGCACAAATTCCGTCTTAGTGGCGTTGAGGCAGAGGTCGTCGGCAGCACACCATGACTGAATGGCGGACAGTCAGATATGAGTGAGGAGGAGGAGGCGGCTGAGGGTAGCCTGAAACATAGTTGCGTGTCAGCCCCATAGCACTGGAAGTTAGAGGTGAAGGTGGCAATCACCCTTGCCAGGGCGGCCATATAGATGTTGAAGAACACGGGGGGATAGTTTAGATCCCTGGGGAACGCCACAGGTTGAGAGTGATAGTCGAGTGAAAGCTCAGAGTTACACCTGGATATGCGACGGAGGATCACCTGGGTGGAGGAGACTTGGGGAGTGGGGATGAGGCACCTTTGGGTGGGACACAGTATTCCCCATTTCCCTTTCTTAATGAACCTAATGTCCCCAAGGCATTTATAGGTTAGTGCCAGTCCCTTTTCTATCTTTTACCTAAATCTCCCAGCAAACACTAGTCAGGTACTGGGACGATTAAGAGACACACTAGAGTGAGAAGAGATGATAGGAAGATAGGAGAAAAACTGTGGAGCAAGTTAGAGGGGTTATCAGGAGCTGGAATAGAAGGCAAATCATGTGGGAAAGATGAGTGCCTAAATGGACTGTACTCAGAATTAAGCAGGTAGAAGTGCATTGATGGGGGATAGAGTAGGAAAGTCAAAGAAGGGAGGAAAGATCTTTTGAGGTTGCAAAGGCTTTATTTTGTTTATTACTGGAGTTTTCAATGCAATTGAAAAGGGAAAGTGGTTTTGGCTGTGTATATGACTTGTTCGAATGATTGGGTTGTGTAGGCATATTTAGCAGTTTCAGAGAACCGGTCAATGGCTTCTCCTGTTCTTCTACTCCAGCTGCCTTCAGATGACCAACTC
Organism: Ambystoma mexicanum; assembly: GCF_040938575.1. Taxonomy (NCBI): domain Eukaryota; kingdom Metazoa; phylum Chordata; class Amphibia; order Caudata; family Ambystomatidae; genus Ambystoma; species Ambystoma mexicanum. The sequence continues at coordinate 1,300,306,181 of NC_090923.1, read as the reverse complement.
CAACCTCGGCTCCTGTTAAACACCCCCTAATACTCCTTCTCCCCCTCGCACATTCATACTACGATACTTAAAAAAAAAAAATATATGTATTATTCAGCATGACATGTAGTCAATTTTTAATACACTTCATCTCGTTTGTGTTAATAGTTCATTCACAATATTTACTGATTCAAACGATAAAAATCTGGAGAATATTTTCAATAAAAATCCTGTTTTGTTAAATAAAATATACACACATCATTGTTACCATTCATAAAAGTTTCTCAAGTGTCATTCTAATTGTGCTCTTCTCGTGTGGCCCAGGCCTGCATATACCTACACCTAATTTCTTGTAATGCTTCACAGTCCAGCATGTTTTAAAGTTTCAATAAAATTCTCTCCACATAGTCGACATGTTCTTTCCTTCATCATTACCTCCAAGCCTGCCCCCAATATGTCATTAGTCAGTACACAATTGATTTTAATTATTATGTATGTCCATATGAGCTGATTCCCCAACAAGCTTTTTACATAGGTCGGTACATCTTCATGCCCCTGATAGTAAGAGCCAAATAAGTCAATTTGCTCGCTAGTTCTACTAGATTTTGTTCTCCGTTATGTTCTTCAAGAAGTGTTTGCATCTTATTCTCATACCCTTTGTATGGTAGGGTCAAGTCATTACCAGTGGACCCGTTTAACAAGTTAGCAAATTCAACACGTTTAGTGATGTCACTATTTCTCATGCATGCATTTTTACTATTGTATGCATCCCTTAGAAAACGTTGTAAAGTGCCAGTTTTTGCATTCTAGATTTTCCAGTACATACGGATGCTGCACAGGTCGATTTTCGCAGAAAGGCTTGTTATATCGTACTCCAACAGGATGAATTATTTTGGTGTGCTCCTGTTTAGACGCAGTAACCTCCACAGGATACATCTTTCAATTCGCGCTAGTTTAGCCACCATCTTTAAGCCCCAGAATTCAACCCTGTAAAGTATGATAGGTAGTATCCTGCTATTATACAACTTAATGCTGGTTTGTATTCAGTAACCTCCTACTTTATTGGTCAGGGATTGATTTTTTCCACTCAGTTTGTATTAACATTTTAAGTAAGTCGCAGAGAACCACATCAGAATTAACTTTACCTCCCCCGTCCCTCCCACCTTCCCTTCCCCACCCCCTGCGCGCTTTCAACCGGGTCCAACTGGGCGCTGGGGAATGCTTAAAGCATATGAAAGGGACCTTAGTTTTTTTTAAAACATGCTGACAAAAAGGGTTCCTAGAAAAGCAATCCATTAGGAGTGATGGAGAAGGGTTTACATAGAGACACACAAGTGGGCCAGTTCAATGCAGTGATAATCAAAGTCTCATTGCACCACATTCCTCATGCAAGAGCACCACCGTCAAATCCCACAGGAAAGATTCCATCGTATCATGGGCCAGCGATGTCAGTTTCTCATAAGTAAAGCTAGCACAGAGTTTTGCGAGACACTCTGCTCTGGTGGGAACTAGATTACTTTTCCACTTCTGGGCCAGGGCTAGTCTCCCCGCGCTCAACATAGCTTGTACCAGCCCAGGGATGTTTCTTGATTCTGAAGCTGGAGAGGGAATGCCAAACAGCAGTTCGATGGGTTCCACCAGGAGGGTGAAGCCCACTATATCCCTGATCCAACTCAAGAGCTCCGACCAGTATATCTGGATGGAGGGGCCCTCCCACCACAGGTGATACCAATTCCCCGCTGACCACACTCTCATAGGGGGGGGAAACCCCTGCAAACATTTTGGACTACCTATCCGGGGCGAGATGCCAAGTGTAAAGGACCTTAAAATTATGTTCCATAGCAGATGTGTACAGACATCCCGAGTAAAGGACCCCAAAGAGTTTAGACCAGGTTGCCTCCTCAATCGCCCTCCTCCCCAGTTTATCCTCCCAAAATTGCTTACATTTCTGTCTGCCCTCAAGATGTGCAGTGATTAAGATTTTATAAATCTTGGACAGCGCTCCCTTTCTCGAAGAAGATTCCACAATTATTCTCTCCAGGGTTTTGAGAGGGCGGGGCAAGGGCTTTGCCCCACTGGGTGCTGGTCAGGATCCCTTTTACTCGGAGGTAATCAAAGATCGACATCAGGTGTTCCCCCATGGATTCTATCAGGGCGCCATACTCTATAAAGGCATTTTGATGGAATAACTGGGCAGCTTGTTCCAAGCCCATGTCTGAGCATCTCTGGGTATCTTGAAGTCCCCTCCTCCCCAGGTCAAGAGGTGGGCCCCACAAGGAGGACAGAGGAGAGGGCTATATTTACCTTATCTCGTTTCCATAGGGCCTACAGGACTGATGAAGTTGGGTGGTTCCCGAGTATGTCGGGCAAGTCTTTGCCCTCGGCCCATAGGAGATCTCTTACTTTCCTGGGGTGTGTGTGGACGTCCTCTATATAGGACCAATAGGTCCGCATTTCATCTCTCGTGTGCTCCAGCATCACCCTAAATTGGGCTGCCTTGTAGTACTAACGGAAGTTCGGAAGGCTGAAGCATCCCTGGGACTTCAGGAGAGTCAAGGTGGAGAATTTAAATCTCGGTTTCTTGCCATTCTCGATTTTGAGCCATGGAGTGAAGGGAGCTAAAGAAAGACTCCCGGACAATGGACGGGAGGGACGTAAAGACATACAACAGCCGGGGCAGGACATTCATTTTTAGGGACACCAAGCGACCGTACCACGAGAGGGTCAAAGGAGCCCAGCGCTGGAGATCTGATCTTATCTTAGAGAGGATGGGAGGAACGTTTAATTCAAAAAGGCTACCCAGATCTCTCGGGAGAGGAACTCCCAGATATGAGGTGGCAGTGAGCTCTATTCTGATACCCCTCACGGATTCTCTCGCCCCAATGTCATCTTTCCCCATTAGCATGAGACTTGATTTAGATACATTTATTTTCAAGCCAGAAAAGACTCCAAATTTATGTATCAGTTCCAGGAGGTGCGGGAGGGAGACCTTCAAGCTAGTTAGGTAGGCTAGGATGTCATCTGTGAAAAGTTAAAGCTTGAAGCCAAGATCCCCACAGCGAGCCCCCGAGATACCATAATGTTGTTTTATGGCAATAGCGAGGGGCTCAATTGCGAGAGCGTATAGGAGGGGAGAGAGGGCAGCCCTGACGCGCCCCCCTAGAGAGGAGTGTGGCAGACAACGTCCCATTAACCGACACCCGAGCAGAAGGGCCATTGTAGAGGGAAGCTATCCATCCACAAAATCTTTCCCCCATCCCTATCTTTTGCAGAACCATGGCCATGTATGACCACTCGACACAGTCGAAGGCCTTCTCCTAGTCGAGTGAGAGCAGGTAGGCCTCGACACCACTACTGGAGACCTTGTGCATCAGATCCAGGGTTTTCCTAATATTATCCGACCCCTGCCTGCCCGGGATAAACCCAACCTGGTCACCATGAACCAGTGAAGGGAGGTGCTGGGCCAATCTATTTGGAAGTAGCTTGGCCAAGATTTTCACATCAGTATTCAATAATGATATAGGGCGATAGGACTGGCAGCTCGTGGAGTCCTTCCCCTCCTTCGGAATAACCACGATGCGGGCTGACAGCATGGACTTTGGTAGGGCCCCTGAATCGAGAACCGTATATTGAACAATTTGGACAAAAATGGGGCCTGGGTGGATCGAAAGGTTTTATAAAAAAAGGGCTGTGAAGCCATCGTCGCCCGGGGTAGTGCTTCCTTTCATGGAGCTAATGGTGTCTATTACCTCTTGCAGCGTTATGGGCCTCTCCAGGGGGGCCGCCTTCTCCGGAGCAAGGTGCGGAATCAGCAAGGAAGTTATCAACCACAGACCCGTCTCCATGATACTCAGAAGTATAGAGACATGTGTACTACTGGCGGAATTGTTCTGCTACCCCGAGTCATCCAGGCACTTATTCCCCAGGTAGCATCGCCGAGTCTACTCTTCTACTGTTCCTGAGTTTCCGTAGCCTCCAAGCCAAGATCCTATCCGCATTCTCCCCCTTCTCCATATAGTTCTGCTTCAGGAAGAACAATTTCCTTTGAGTCTGCCCAATCAAGAGAGTGGTCAGTTTCGCCTTCAGTTGCTGGAGCTCTGCCCACCTACCCGGTAACATTTGGGATCGGACTTTCCCCCCTGGTTGGATCGCCTCTATTTTTTCCCTGAGGAGGCGCTCATCTTTAGCTCTGACCTGCTTTCTTGCAGGATTTGGGAGACACCACAATCGCTACCCCCCCCTATTTGTAGACCGGCCGGAGGCGTGGAACACATTTTGTATGGACCTGGGCCTAAGCAACATCTCCCAACCTCTAGCCCAAAGAGTTTCCTGCAGAAACATAAAATGCTATTTCAGCCTGGTAAATTCCTTAACCACCAAAGATCTCTTATTCAGAGAATTCAGACCCCGAGCATTCAGCGAACCCAGTGTCAGTGGGATAAGAGAATCAGCCATCAGGAGGATAGAATATTCTCAATAACCCTCTAGTGGAACGGGAGGTACCCATCTCACTCCTTCGGCTGGCACTTGAGAGCGCACTTTTAAGAGAACGTCCCCAATACATACAAGTTCCCTCTTGGTACTTTCAAACAACCAGATCCCCAAAACTGTATAAACGGACCCCCCTCCAGCTACATACCCCCTCCCCCCGAGCGCCTGTACTGCTGCGACATATGAGAAGCCGACCAGCCAGGCCACCAGCGGCCACCCCACTGGGCCAACAAACAACAATAATCAATTGTTACTCTGAGCCCCCCTCATCCCCCAAAACTATCAACACAGCATCATACTTCTCCTCCTGTTCCCCTTACCCCAGGACGATCCCCGAGGTCTCTAATCTGCTCGCCCGGGGGATACCTCCAGGTACCACAGATTCAAGTTTACTCCAAGGTACGGCTAAGTTACCACCCTCCCCCGCATTTAGTAGCAGGTAAATGAAAAAATAGCAGTCAATTACTAGCGTTCCCGGGGGAAGGCAGGGCCGCCCGCCTGAATTTTCTGTTGCCATGAACCAGTCTCCTCTGCGAGAGTCCCCCAGATCGACCATTAGGCTTTTGTGGGCTTGAAGCTTCAGTTCCTTTATCCTCCTGGTTCTCCTCAGGGGCGGGTTTCCCCCAAGAGCTCCCGGGTTACTCTCTGTATGTCATCCTCTGTAACCAAGGAGTATTTATAGCCATCATACTCTAAGGAGAGAGAAAAAGGGTGACCCCATCTGTAACGAACAACCTTGGGTTGGAGCCATTTTGTTAGTTGGCCGCAAAGGCGCCTCCTCGCCAGAGTAAGCGCTGAAAGATCTTGGTAGATCGCGACTCTCGCATCACCACACTCAATCAGGCACTTCTGACGCGCCAGCTCAAGGATCTTACACTTTTCCATGTAGCAATGAAATCGCACCAGAATTGATCTGGGACCTCTGGCCGGGGCACCCGCTCTGTGAGCCCTGTCAATGGTCGGCTTGGTGGTATTGGTATCGTTGAACAATCTGCTGATGATCTCGTTGACAGTTTTAAGAATGTCTGCCTGTGTCTCCCCTTCCTGATCCGGGACCCCCAGGAATCTCAGATTGCTCCGGCACTCCCTGTTTTCCAAGTCATCAATTTTTAGCATGCACTGCTCTTCCCTTCTCTCCAGTTCAGACAGGGACATGTCCATTTGGGTCTTCAGAATATCGACTGAGGATTGGCTTGCTTCCAGTGCCTGGACCCGATTGTCCACTGAGTCCACTTTTTTATCCAGGGAGTCTAATCTTTTACTAATATCTGCCCTAAAACCACATATCTCCTCCAGGAGAGCCGTCATGTTCTTGTTAACTGCCTGGGCATCCATTGCTCCTGGATGCATAGCCGCAGATGCATTGCCTGCCTCCATTTCCTTTTTCGGGAGATGGTGAAACTTCTGCAGAGACTGGGTCCAGTCCATCCGTGACTGATCGCCTTTCTGAGGAGCCGGAAAAAAACGACTCCTTTAGGGGGCACGTATAGCGCTTCGTAGGGGAGGGGATCAGAGCAGGTGCCAATAGTTCACCGAGGTGGGGGCAAGATTAACTAACGGGGAGCCTGAAGAGCAGCCAGTAGAGACGTGCACTTCAAGACATTGGTGCCCCTGGGGGGATGCAACAGTAAGAAAGTGAATGGATCCCCAGGGTATCACCGCTACTCCCCAGCTTAACAGAGATCGCTCCGGCCATTCGGGATGACTGTAGGGGTACTGTGTGGGGCGGCCCGGGCCGCAGATAAAGGGTCTGACTTCTCTCCTCCTTGAAGTAAGGCAATACAAGCGCTCTCGAGACCTCTGGCAAGGTCTCACTCTCCCTCTGATTCTCTCTTCGCAAGAGCAATCAACTCTCAACCACCAGCACAGTCAAAAGCTATGCTGAGCATAGGCCAGCGGGTGTGGGGAGGTATCTTGTGGTTGCGCACTGGAGCGCAGATGGAGAGACGGTGTAAGGCCCGTGGGGTGGTTGACTGAGGTCTGTTATACTCCTAATTAGGTCGCTACCCCCGTGCGCCCCTGGCGCCAAGTTGAATTCCTCCACTCCAGCTGAGACAAGGTGGGAGGCCGATCCCACACCCAAACCAGAAGAGCCCGTGGAAGCAGCACATGGTCAGCAGCATATGGGTGAAGGGGCCCGGAAGGATGAGGTGTGCCTTCACTGCTTGACGTTACGTAACAGGGTTCCACCACACCAGCACCACGGAGGAAGAGGCGGCCGCGGGCAACAGCCGTCCACTTCCCTGGGGGGCCCGTTCAAGGACAGCACCAAAGACCAAGGGCTCTGCCAAAGGCAATCGTGGGTCAGGTGGGGGGGGGGGGGTGAGCAGGCACAGATCACACCAGGGGTGAGCCACTCTCCCCCACCAACGTGTCGACCCAAGCACTTAACTGAGTGACTGGTCCGCCTGGGTGAAGTCCGCCGCTAGGGCCACGTTGCTCTCCTCCTCCCCTCCGCCTGGGGAAGTAAGCGCTGACCGGGCCAATCTGGCATCGCGGACAAAGAACAAAGGGGAGACTTGCACAGAACTCTTCGCCGTGCGGCCCCACTGGACACCTGAAGGTTCCTTCAGCTCCAGAACTCCAGTGTGCCGATGCAGTGCACCGGGGCCCTCTCACCCCCATGAAGCGGCGCACAAAGGGGCGGGCAGGCCGCCAGGATCGGGCTCCGGAGCTCGAGTCACATTTCCTCACCCGCCTCCAACCCCAAGCTCCAAGCCTGGCCCGAGTGTATCACAGCGCCTCGACAAGCCGGTGCAGAGCAGGTTCTCCATCTCTTAGGTGCCCAGGCCAAGCTTCGCTGAAGCACCAGGCGGACTTGCGGCAGTCGAGGTTCCGCCTCCCTTGTCCGGGAGCCCAGATCGACAGAACCACGGGGCGTAGCGACATCAGGATTTCAGCTTTCGGTGCTACCAGGGCTTAGACGGCTCCTGGGGGGTCGGGTCCTCGCTCTGGGGAACTGGGGGTGGCTCAGACCCCTTCTAACAGGCCCAGTGGAGGAGACCGGCAAAGATGCGTCAACACTTCTCGGCACCCCTAGTAGCTCCGTCAGTGATTAAGCACCTACAACTTGTGCTGTCCTTGGCTGGACACTTTGCAGCTGACGTTTTACATTCAACTGAGAATCGACTAACACTCCATTTCCAATATTTGTGCCCTTTCAAGGAGTGATTGTAGTGGACGATACTACAAACGCTACTTGCAAACACCCACACTACTTTGGTTTGGTATGGCATCTCCCCATATTGCTACTTTGTATTTGAGTGTTTGGTGGATACGGAAGCTACACTGGTTTGCTGAAATATTATGTGAACCAAGCCGGTCTGATGATTAGATATGTATTGCGATGGTCCAGCTACAGCTACAAAAGGTCCTTTCAGCTTGGATTTGCCAATAGCATTGCCTAACACGTTTTAGAGCATTTGACATTTGAAGCAGAGCTGTGTCACACCCTGGAATAGCAGTGAAGGTGAAGTATATTCACGATGTTCGCTAGACACTTGGTTATGTGGTAGAGTTCCTCTTGCCCGGTCTGCCTTGGGGAAAGTGTACCTATTTCTACAGAAGGCTAAGGGGCCATTTGTGTTGCCCTTCACAGGCCATTGTTGTGTATGTGCCACATCGGACTGTCCCTCTGTCAAATGACAGAAATTAAGAGAAGGTGACCAGGTGATTCTGACCATGGCTCCATCAAATACTTGCTTGGGGATTCCTCTAGTCCCATTCGATCATGCCATTAGATATCCCATGTGTTAGGCAGGGGACTTAATCACGTATCACCCGCTCTTCTCCGACACCTTTGGAATGCATCTATGAGATCTGCTTAGGTGGTCCAAATTAGCTTGAAAACTGGCTAACTGAAAAGGAATGTGGCTGCAGAGCCAAGAAACACCTCAAGACTCTGGTTAGTATTCTTGGTCCTGACAAACAGGTGAAAGGAGCATAATCAGTGGTTAATATAATCTTACCCCCATCAGATAGTATTTGAGTGTTTCAGTGGCCTACCTAATGGCTAGACACTGAAGCTCAATGGTTGCATAATCCGTCTAGTCGGGATAGGTTTTCCGACAGAGTACTGGCTGCAGTACACCACCCACAAACCTATTTGAAAGGTGTCCATCTAACACATGGATTGTTAATATTATGCATTACTAGGAGGGGTGACAAAAGGGGTGTTTCAAAATTTGGAGGCCTTCAGCTGGTCAGTTAGAGGTAACACAATTGTTGAAAGGTTTAGAGTAAAATAATAATAATGCCCAACTAAGCCAAAGAAGGCTCAACTCCCTCTTCTTGGGAGTCATGATGTTCTAGGTATTCTAGACTTTGGTTTCTTGCAGTTGAACTGTCCCCATTCTGACTTGGAAGCCAAGGCACTTGACTGCGCGATCGGTGAAATGTTCCTCGGATAGCCTTTATTGCCAGCCTTCCTGGCCTTTGGCTGACCAGATACAGGTGAACTTGTGTGGTCAGCACATTTATGACTGAATACCACAATGCCATCCAAGCAGGCACATGCAAAAGCTTACTGAGCGGCAGTATAGCATCCATCACCCTTTGAAAAATAGTTGTGCCCTGTGTAGTCCGAAGGTTAGGCTGGTGGACTGGAATATTCCAATGGGTCTGTTGAAGGTAATTTTCTTTTGATCTTCCTGGGCCAAGGACGATCTGCCAGTAGCCGTTGTTAAGTGTGGAAATGTACTTAGCTGGTCCAATTCTTTCGATCGTTTCATCAAATCTGGGCCTATGATTGGGTTCAAAGTGAGAAATTGCATTTACTTTCCTGAAATCTATGTCAAATAGTGAATTCCCATCAGATTTGGGCACTCGGACGATTGGCAATGGTAAGTGGTTTTATTAGGTTTCACGCACCTCCACGTCCAGCATCTGTACTTCCACTGCCTTCGAACAAGCTTCACGAAGTGGATAGGCTTACAGTCTCACTCATTTCCCCGCAGGGGTCCCAAAACGATGCATTAAGTTGTTGGCTTGGCCAATTGGCAAAAGCAAGGCAACGTGTTGTAGATCATTCTAAATCCTAGACCTGCTGCAAAGCCAGGTCATTCTGTATCAGTTGAATAACATTGCACAGATTTTCTTCTCTTACAGAGACCCCAAAAGTTCCATCAAGATTAGCTTCTCTGGATCTGCCAGGTTGTGAGCCAGTGTACATGATATACTTGCAAGGTCTTCATTGGATCATCCTGCTGCACTTAGTACTCGAGATCACAAACAACATGCATGGTTCTGTAAGGTCCATGTCACTTGGTGACTAGTCATTTTCTGATGTCAGAAGAAAGAACAATTTCCTACCTTGATCCTCCTCAGTTTGGCTTCTCATATAAACAGTTCAGTTCATCCTAGCTGGTCTGCAGATGCAGTTCGGCCAAATTGCAGGTCAACTGGAGACTGTATTGGGTTGTTCTAACAACTTTTGGAGTTCTTCCTCCGAGATTTTCCGGTCCCCCCCTTCCCCCAGCCTTCCTTCAATTTGTTAAGATGATGAACAGAGTTTTCTCTGGTAGACCAATACAAATGGAGAGAACTCGGTGGGAGCTTGGTGAGTTTTTCAAGCCGCCAAGATTTGCCAGAGCAGTAATTACTTCGAAGCAATTTACTTAAAAATAATTACTTTGAAAACACTTTGAATTATATATGAGGTTGTGGGCTAAGGGGTGGGGAAGGACTGAGGGTAAGGGTACAAGTGTAGGGGAAGCAGGGGGTCGGGGAACTCCCCAAAATTTATAAAAAACAAATTTGAAGTGATTTTTCGAAGTGATTACTTTGAAGTAATTACTGTCAAAAATGACATGCAACCCCTCCAAGTTCATTGCAACCTCTGAAACCAATTTCCAGAGAAAACGTGTTAGTGTTTGTCTAAAGCACTCCACTAAGCCATCGGTCTGGGGCTAGTAGATAGGCGATGAGGAGGGTGTCTATTTGTAATAGTTGCTTTTGGTCATTCAGGAGTTGGACATGAACAGAATACCCAGATCGGTTAGAATTTGGATCAGGAAGCCCACCTGTGTAAAGTAGGGCACTGTTTGTACATTTCTGGATGTGTAGTGTGGTGTGCAATTTCATTGGAAAGACCTCCGGATAGTGGGTAGCATAATCCAATTGGACTAAAATAGATTGATTCTTAGCCTTTGAGGGACTCCAGGGAATGTTGATGAGGAATGCATAGTAAGGTGCCTTACCTGCATCGTTCCTATATGTCTTGACACACACTACACTCTTTACTGGTACTGCTATATTGCTGGGACAGTCTGTGCCAAAACAACCAACTAAGATGAAGTTCTTGGGTCTTAGTAACCTCCTGGTGTCTCACTGAAAGAAGGGAATGGGAAATCCATAACCCCCTTTTGAATGGTTTGGGGATCCAACAACCGATATCAAGTCTGCCCATCGCTCTTAACATTGCTCATCAATAAATGCAAGAGGCACTTTCATTCTATAAAACAGGAGCCCCTTACTAGTCTTCCATCCTCTGTAGATATGGAACCATCAAAAGCAGTTTAGAGAGAGGCATCAATTCTTTCAGTTAAAGAGAAATGGGTTTTAAGAGAAGCACTTCTGTGTCTCCAGGTTCTCATACTGGGTCCCCAGCGATTCTGAATGTGGTGGATCCATGCTCCCTGAGATTCTGCACACTAGTTCTAGGAGTTCTCTTGGATTAATAAGAGGGTGCAAACTCTGATACAACCCTTTGTCTCCTTTAGTGTCGGACCTTCTTCAGGCTGTGTGGATAGTTGAATCTCACAAATCAACTGGGCAATGGGATCCGACTCCTGTACAACAGACAGTTCAGACTCCCTATCTATTACTCTAGCCCCAACTGCTATGCCATGTCTTACTGCCAGATTGGTCTTGGGAGCAATATTGCCATAGGTCCTTCCTGGTAGCTCTATTTGGATGCCTGTGGAAACTAGGGCTTGCCTCCTTGACAGAATGTCCACATCAATACTATACAGGTGACTGGCAGTATGTGGTAAGATTCCCCCTCTAGGAAATACAAAGACAAAAGTAAAGGATCCAGAGAGTCTTTCCCAGAAGTTTCCTTTTAAAGATCACAAGGGTTTGCGGTACAAGCCCACCATTCAGTCAGGCAATGTCTCCGTTTCTCCACCTGCTTGTCTCTTGTAGGAGGTGGTTAATGACAATTTCCGGTTTTGCATGCAACTCCTGTAGCTCTTGCGGTTTCTCATGTACGGGTTTTAGGCAACCTTTAGCTTCATATCAACTCTGAGGAGTCAAAAGGTTTTCCCTCCCCAGAATCCACAAGTGATGCCAAGACGGCATGATCATGTCCCTGTCTTAGACTCCTGATCCATTCCCTCTCAACAGTCTCTGTTCTCCTGCCCCTCATCAATGCTACATGCTCCTCCTTCTTCCATAGGATCAACCTCTTCAGATCAGGGTCTTATACCGGCCCCTGATTTGGGCTAGGGCGTGCCATCTCAAACCTTCCTTGAGTGTATAGCTGTCACCTTGCTAGCCCCCTATAGCTTCTCCTGATCTATCACTCCTGACCCTAAACTCCTAACCTCCTGACCCCCATGCATAACTCCAAACTCATCTTGATGTTCCTTAATCGCCTCCTGCTGAGAATCCTCCTTCTCCTCTCGCCTGTAGCCAACTGCATTCCAAACTCCTTTCACAGTCTACTCAGCACCAGCAACTCACTCCAAACGCTTGTTGCCGACTAAGTCCCCAAACACCCACCCTACTCTGGTTTGGGCTGGCCTTTTATACCGCCAATCCCTCCCAGTATTGGTAGTTGCGTTCAAGTGCTTGCACTGGTGAGTGGTGACGGACGAACATGGTTTAAAAGGACATGGTTTGCTGGGATACTAATATTTGAAATAGGAGTTCTGTAGTTATGCTACAAGGTGTGCAGACTGCAGCTTGAAAAAGCCAGTCCGCCATCATGGATTTGCTGCTCCCATTCATGCCGGCATCGGATATTTGCAGCAGAGCGAGATCTCTGTGTGAATTATAAGGGAAGGTAGCAAGAATATACACTGTGTTCGGGAAACTTGGTCTTGAAGTAGAGTTCCTCTTGCCAACTCTGCCTTTGGGAAACTTTATAAGTTGCATTCCCTGCGGCACCACCATTACATACACTCAGTAATACTATTATCTCTTTGGGCACAGGAAGCAAACTGTGTAAGGTCTGATCCCCTAAAAATACCAGAGTGGCGATTACAGTACATAATAGGTAGCTGAGTAATATGGGCTCTACATTGCAGGAATCTGAATTGCAAAAAGCATGCATGAATATGAAGTTGGGTCTCCTGCAATTTGCACTTTAAGCTAATTCGTTATTTTTAGAAAGTGCTGACCCCTGGCCGTGCTTCAGAAATGTGTGATAAAGTGGATGCTAAATGCCCAAGTTATAGGTATCCTCAGGTCATTTTCCTTCATATGTGGCGAGTGCTCAAAGAAACTATTTTGAAACGGAGTAATTGAGAAACTAGGCAGATATTAGGGCTGGGCTCCAAGTAGGAGCATTAATGTTTGTCTACTTGGTTTATGTGACAACATGAATTATGCTCTGCAGTAGTACAGGATGTGTAGTGGCTAAACCACCTACTCATCCTCACACTACTACAAACCAACAGTGATCCCAATTATAAAGGTGACACAGGCAGAGTCAAGAGATATACCTCCTTCACCTTTTGTGTTATAATGGTCCATGGGCAAGCTACACGCTTAACAGGATTATGCATGTGATTATAGGAACCCAAACAGCAATAGTACGAAGATTGCAAAATAACATTTTTAAATAAAGGCTCTATACAAATATATATATATACTTTAAACACTGAAAAATACAAATAACTAAACTAAAAACAGAAATCCACCCCTGTGGAAAGAACAAAGAAAATGCAGAACATATATGTGATAGCACTGTGGGTAGTGGAGTTCGGTTGATTAGGCAAGAAATTGCAGAAATGCTACTTGAAAAAGAATACGTCTTATTTAAAAAAGATGCAGAAGGGTGGCTTATCAGTTCCTATGACCCCAAAAGTGGACTAGGGGGTCTGGACTTCTCAACAGTATCTTATTCTGGTTCTTGGGTGGGTTCACCGCATTGAACCAGGTTTCTAGGCACTGTTCTTGCAGGTCAAACTGGGTTCAAATGCGGCATGTCGCGTTGATCCAGGAGGCAAGCCGGTATAGAGTCTGGTTCAATGTGGCATTTCGAGTGGTGTCATTTGAGGAGTCAACCAGGGTCGGTTTGAGGGATAGGCTGATTCGAGGTAATGGGTACCACTGGGTTTAAGTTGGTGCGTGACAAGACGCTTCCAGCTTTGAGTAGAGGTCCAAGTTAGGTCAATGTGAAGGTCCTGGTGGCTCAAAAGTGTTTCTCAATGATGCAGCAGTTCGAAGGCTTCCACACCGGTTAGGAGTTGTTCGAGCGGAAACAATGATGAACGTGGCTGGTGCGATGCAGCAACAAACTGGTTGGAGGAATGCTGTGACAGCGTTCGGGAATTAATCCTGTCAGGAGAAGGAACAGTGACCACTCCAGACTTGGGGTAGGGGGCCTACCTAGGTGAAAACCAGAGCCACAGACAGCCCTGACACAGAGGCAGGAAGGGAAAGGTTGGGGCGGGAGCCCAGTTCCTGAACGCCCCTCATGTGCCTTGAATGTTAATGTGGGCTCCACTCTGTCACATGATGCCTCCTAGTACTTGTTCTAGCCAGAGTTCTCCTTTGTTATTCAGGAAGGAAACTCCCAGAATGCACGTGGGCGCAACCAATTAAACCTTAGAACGGAACCAGGTGAAAGGAATCAAGAACGGAAACAGAATGACTGAGATTTTTGTTGCCAAACCGAGATGAGCTACCAAGCACCGATCTTCCAACCTCAGACCGACCCCAGGTGAATGGTGGGGCACCAGAAACCAAACAGAGTGTAAAGTGACTGCAGGGAAACGGGACACATGTGAAGCCATCGTGAAGCAAGACACAGGCAACAGATTCAAAGTTCATACAAACTTACTTTGTTTAACTAAAATGTCAGGATGGATGAAGGCCTAACTTGCTCTAAGCTAAGGTGGGATTTCCCTACCTAAAGAAACTAAGGCGAGTCTGAGTCAAAGAGTTCAACTTAAAAGTCCATCTGTGTCTAAAACCTATACTTGCCATTACAACTACAGCTAAACAATGTATAGGGATGTCCGCAATAAAAGAAATAATGTTCCAAGCACATTTCTGAGCTTCCTCCAGCTCCTGGCACACTTTTCAGCTACCCTTCCAAGTTCAAAACAGATCCACAAAACCCTCGGGGTTCCCTTACCTAAGTTCAAGAGAGAAAGTTCCAAGTTCAAACAAAACAGTTCTCAAAGAATTGAGAGCCTCCCCAACCCTCTTACCAAGGATCCTTTCTTTGGTTCACCAATGCACGTCTGTTACAACACAAGTCTTTCCATATATATTTTCATTGACTTGCTCCTCTTGATACTTACACTGCTGTTTCTTCCTTTCACTTGCTTTCCATGCAGGGCACTCAGTCTAGGCGCAGTTGACAGACCACATGGTCCACCCATCACAGGTCATGCAACCAATACCCCATTTCATCTGCTTTTGCAACAATTGCCCGCTGCTTTCCCTGGACAGAGAAAAGTGTATGATAATTATCCTCTTACAGCACCTCATGGTGGTTAACTTGGTCACCATTCACTTGGTTATGCTATTGATATTTCTTTGGCCCTTGCCAATACAGGTTTCCATTCAACCTATAGTTCCTTGACCACTTGGCTTGTGTCAATACTTGTTCATTTTCTCACACCCTTCTTGGGATTTTACTTGCTTTGCCAACACTTGTATTTCATTCAAATTGCTTTGCCAACACTTGTATCTCCATCAACTTGCTCTGTAGTATTTGCCACCTGCACCATGTTGCTTTTGTTCCATTCAAAACATTCTCATAATTTGCTTTATCTCTGCGTGGAATTCAGAAATGCTTATTCAATCATACTTTCATGTTGCTTTAATTCTGTACGGTATTCAATATTGCTTTCAGACCGTTCGGTATTTAAACAGTTATGATTGACACTTGAAACTATCTTCAATTCTTTTCAAGATTATAAGCACTTGCTTCAGTATTCAAAAGTACTTCTGATGGTTTCCGCAATGTTCGACATTCAAGAAAGGCTTATTGCTGGTTTTCAAAGCACCCCGGTATGAGTGTTTCCCATCTGCACTCACCGGCTTCAGGCGGCTGCTCCCGTCGGCTTCATTCCTTTCTTCGCTGTGCCTTTCCTGCTTCCATGGCCTCCCTTCTTCTCTCGTGGGGGTCGGGGAGAGTGCTGCTCGCTCTCCCTGTGGTCCGCGACGACCGGAGTGCTTCGGTGCCCCACAGCTCCTGCTTGCGCCCGACACAGAGGGTGCAGAGTACTTTCTGACCTTCTCTGAGCCTACCTCGGCCCCAGCGTCTCTGGTCCTTGTCTGACATGGCTTCCTGCACTCCGGTTCGCTAGTTTCCAGCTCCAGCCGGCTCCATGGTCCAGCCTGCTGTGCGACCTCTTCTTGGTGAAAAGCCTGCATTTTTTTTTAATATCCGTTGGGCTTACTAAGTGGCCACAGGTGGTGGTCATTTAGTCCAATTGCCTGACCATAGTTAAAAGGACATGCCTGATTTTTACAATACTCTGCAGGCCTCTTCCTCGTCTAGCTACTAGAGTGGTGAAATTACATACTAGTGTTCATCACTCTTAGTTGCCTCTTCATCCTCTAAGTACCATAGGGTGTTGAATGATGGAAAATGTGGGGAAATGTGTTACAATAGCCCATAAAGTCCAGGGGAGGGTTAGGCTGGTCTTCATATGGGAAAGGGGGATAGCATGTCTCATTATTACCCTCCTCTCTTTTACCCTCCTTTGTGGCTTCTGGATTTATAATATTTCCTGATGTTACCCTGGCCAGAGGAAAAGGGGTAACACCACATAATTACACCTGGGATTCTGGGTTCATCATGGGATGTGGATGGGGAATACTGCATCTACCCTAAGGACGCCCTCTCCCCAATCCCCAAGGACTCTCCACCCTGGTGATCCTCCCTTGCTTCTCTACCCCCAGGGTCAGGATCCGAAATTGAGGCCTTTCCCTTGCTAACATTTTTTTTTAAAAGAACAATTCTAAAAAGAACAATTATAATAACTGAGAAGAAGACCCAAGGGGACTAGATGAGAGGATGCCATCAGGTTTCTCACAACACACAGAAATACTCTCCAAACTGAACTGGAAGCACAACTCACCAGTGCATGAAAAAAACAACAACGTAAACCAGCAGCCTGAGCACCTAGCTACTACCTTGCAAAGGGAGATTTAAAAGGGGCGGGGCTAAGATGGTTTTTAAAGCTTTGCACCAGTGTAGCCCAGCCCCTAGGGAAAGAACAGACAGAGATTGGCTAAGGAAAGCGTGTTACCTAGGTAAATCGGAAAAGGGTGTACCAGGTGAAGAAGAAAGTGGCAGAGGCTGCTGAAGTATAAAAAGTGATTGAAGCGGAGGCAATGGTTCTAAGAGAGAATTGTACAAGTTGTATAAAGTGTAGTGTGTGAGGGGGTGCACAAGAAGAGTGAGATAAAGAAAGGGAGGGAAAAGTGTAGGTATGGTAGGAGGGTGTCAAGTGAGTGCAAGGTGGTATTAGAGCCGGGTTAAGCAGTAGAGGGGAGGTCGTTGGAAGAGATGGACGGAGAGTGTGTCTTAAGATTAGGCAGAGGCGTATATAGGGGATTGTGTGCTGTCGAGAGGTATTGTAAGGACAGCGGTGTGGAGAGGAGATGGGTAAGGAAGAGAGTAATGTGGGGAGAGGTGAGGAGAGAGTGCAGACATCGGAGGGAAAGAAAGAGAGAGACTGGAGAGGGAGAAGAACAGGGAAGGTGTGATAGAAGGCCGAGTAGAGGGTGTGGTGGAATGAGATCAGGAAAGGAGAGAGAAGGAGCACGTGAGAGCAAACAAATCTGGGTGTCTATTACTCGTACAAGAAAACATCTTAATTCCCAATGAGAAAACCTGGACAGTGTTAGGTTAGAGACACCTTTGAAGAACCCCAGCGGTAATTAGATAATGCTTTCTGCCTTTAGGCTAGCACCTGTAACTAGCTGCTGGATAGTAGGGTTGACAGATCGCTAGTTACCAAACCTGGGGTTAGGAAAGCCTGTGCTAGGGAGTTGGAAGCCCATGGGAGGTTGGGTTAGGGACACCCTTAGAGACTGGTTATTATTTTTTGAATAAAAACCCTTAAACATTTTTTCGGAGTATGGAAGTTATTGGAGCCCTCCAATGAAATTCAAACTAGAGTGCCAAAGGCAGCAACGCAGGTCATGTGTGGGTTGAATGCTACGAACACAGACAAATCAGTTCAAGGACAGTTTGAAGAGGCATTCTAAGCTGCTTTGGGCCTCACAAGATGCTGTGAGTCCCACTCCAGGGGCTCTAGGACAAGGCAAGTTCTTGTTGCTCATCACTCCCAGTCCAGGGAGATTGGTTGGGACCTGTTGGAGTTCCTTCAGCTCTAGTTCGGAGCATGGTTCCAGTGCAGCTGGCAGAGTGGCAGGCCTTGGTCCAAACAGCAGTCACCAACAATGGAGGTGGTTTCGGAGACAGAGCCCTCTTCTGCCTTGGATGCACCAGTCTTCACCTCTATTGCAGAGGACTTTGAAAAGGACTGCATTTTCAACAAGGTCACATCAAGGTCTTCTTGTTGTCCAGGAAAGAATCAAGGAAGGAGTGGGAGACCACTTCTAATAAAGTTTATAGGCCACTGGACAGAAGGAAATCTACTCCAAGGAGTCCAATCCCTGTGACAAATGACTTTTGCCTTCTTGCATCAAACCCAGAATGCTTTGTGCTGCAGGACGTTGGGGGAAGGGAAACAGGAAGGGATGAGCACCACAAAAAAACAAGATGACAAAACCCTTCTCAGTTGCCCCATTCTCAATTCTGGCTACTGGAACCCTATCCCTTCCCAATCCCAATCCTGCAGCTTCAAAGGCCTATGTTGTCAGCGCCTCTTTGAAGCACGGTTCCCAGGAGACGATCTGGTGACAGCTCAAGGGCTTGAGGGAAGGTGTTAAGCAGTCTCACAGATAATCAAAGGAGAACATCACCCTACCTTTAGTCTTAATTGCTGATGAGGAGACAGGCAGGGTAGCCATGATTTTTCCCGTAGACTTCCACAGCCAACCTGCCTCACAGAGTTGACACTTTTATGGTATCAAATAGTTTGTAGCTTTATAAACTGTGGGCTCTTATCAGTCACCATACCAAAACCAGGCATGGTTTATTCTTAGAGTTTACCTTGCCACCAGACTATTCAATAATTCTGATATTTTGGATAAGAGATGCAGAAGTTAAATGCAGCTTCTTTCTGCGGGGACATTTGGCAATAGCAGCGGTCAAGGATGCATGTGACCTTTGAACCTACCCTGTGTCGCTGGAGAGCAGATGCTGCAGTTCTGAGACTGATGCAGCAGGGCAGATGTGTGCAACATGCTTTTATTAAAAGGGGGCTCTGATTAGCCGATCCCCCTTTCAGAAACAGAACTACCTGCATCATGTTGTTTAATAAAAATAAAAAAGCTAGGGCTTTTACACCCTGAGGGAGGGCAAACCACCACATTATAATACCCATCAAAAACAACCGTAAGCAGTCATCCAAATTGATCTAATTGGGCATTATGTTGGCGAAGCATCAAATTACATTGCAGTGGAAGACGTCCTTTTCACTGTCATTGGTGGTTTGCTCTAGGAGTATGTTAAAGCCCAGAGAGACGTGAAGATACAGAAGGAGGAGTTTGGGGAGGATGGCATGATTTACTTTGAGTGGGATGTATGTGGCCTGACTTGATGCCTCCCTGAGGCTAACAGTTTCAAGATGGTTAATGGAAATTACTGTATATGCACGTTTTCATATTTAGATGATACATTTGGGAAGCTAGGTGACCAATAGGCTGTATATTCTCCAATTCTGCTAATAAAGATGACAGAATGCATGGCAATTGCGATGTACACATTGCAGGATGGAACAGAGTACCTTTCTTACATCATGTGTTCATCTGCTATTCTTTTTTCTCTTTCTATATATCGGTTTTTATAAAAAATGAATGAGTGAACTTTGAACCAAAAATGGATGAACACTCATGAGTGATCTTTCCTTGATGTATATTATGCATTTAGGTTTCAAGCTTTATTTCGATAATTATTTGATTACTTGCTCAGGATTGTGTTAGATTAAAATAATGATTTTGCCTCATGAACAGGCAGACACTGGATAATTATTCCCGGTACTACTGGACTCTTGGAATTGCAGCAGTTCGTGCTAGCAATGTCTCACATTGACTCAACACCCTAGGAACCATCTCTGTGCAACTGTAATTTTTCCAGAGTCCCGTTTGGGTTGCATTACTTTAAAACGGGGGCTTTCTTCCCCATCTTTTATATGTCCCTGTATGGTTCAGTGCTGCTAAGTATTTCCTGTTTCTTTTATATAAAATGGTTTGGTTGGACTTCATATACCAATGGTAAGAGGACCCAAATTAAGAAGCATTGGGCAGAAGGAGGGGCTATGGGCGTAGATCTACACTAATCTAGGGTTGCTGAGACTGTCTAAAACCGCCTTGGTTTTGAAAAGAGGTTCACTCAACTATTAAAGAGATTGCAGTAGTCGTGTTACAATTTGATCAGATTTCTGTTAGTGGAGTCGGACTATAAATGCTTCAGATTGGCTCTAAATGTAGCAGTGTCTTCGGGCAATGAAGTGGAAGAAATATAGTATTATTGCTACAGTTCATGGATTGTCAAGCTATGAAACACAATTCATCCTCTGCATTGTAGGGAAGTTAATGACCTACTGCAACCTGTTCACATTTACTGAAACATGGTCATCTCAATGTATACAGGTTATTTGACAGAATTCAAAACAGCTATCTGAAACAAAACAGCAATGTGAAAATACTTGCATAGTAGTAAAGCAAGTGGGCACAGGGTACCTTTGATTCTCTCAGGCAGGTATGTTTTGGGTGGCAGTAAACATGTGGTCCTCATGCAAGGGTAACTGACGTGCTTAAATGGCCGCAATGCGCGGATGGAATCATTTGGATAGTCCCAATTTACCATGTAATTACAACAAAGCTGTTCGTACCACAGCTGAACAGGGAATTCACTACAGAACACAAGTATTTAAAAATGAGAACTTTTATTTTTTTCCAAAAAAGAAAAGCTTCTTTTAAAGAACATATTAAAATAAATACTAGGCAAAGTAAATGGAGGCCTCTCGGCCTTTACATAATAAGCATGCTCATCACCCCCCACACATTTTCACATTAGAATGCTATTACATTGGATCGGCTACAGTTTCTACTTTGTGATCCCTTTCTCGAAGGAGAAGCTGTATTTGCTCTTTCAGTTTTTCAATTTCTTCTTCTTGTTGCACAACTTTCTTTTGAAGATTATTGATAACCTGCACAGAAAGAAACAATGTTTGTAAATCCACTGGAAGACGACCTCTAAAAAGATGATCTGCTTATAAACAATGTATTTTATTCAACCCTTTACTGGCAGGTGTCTCAGCAGAATAATGATGCGCTTGACATACAAAGCAACAGCCCTATGTGTATAGGTTGAGGTCACTTTCCTCAATTGCACTTTTCCTCGTCTTTTTTGTCACTTTTTATTATTGGGTGGGTTCCTCCCATATGTTCCCTGACTCACCCCCACCACATCCCGCGCCCCCGCTAACACAAAATATACATATAAAAAAATTAGAGGAAAAATACAACTGTACGAAAAACGTGACGACGAGGAAAGTGATAACGAAAAACAAACTCATTACGAATGCAACATTGCAAAGATTATGTTTTTCGATGGGCACTCAGGGGCTCATGTTTATGAAGGGAATAACGTAACAAACATGCATAAAAGCCTTGTGTAAGGTCTTTAGCCATCATTGTTACAGCATACCTTGTTTTCAATCATTTGTATGGCAGAAAGGAGGGGTTGAAAGCAATTACACTTAAAACCTGCCTGACATGCAAGAGGGTTTAATTGTAATTGTGAACAGTGCTTAACATGACAGCATTGTAAGCAGTGTTCACAATTGAAATAAAACCCTGCTGAATATTCTTCATGCGAGAATGGCAAGTGGCGCTCACAATTAAAAGTAAATGCTGCCTGGCTGCTGCTGATCTTTTGGAAACCCCCTGCTGTAAATTAACTATTTATCTAGATGGATCGAGTTTGAACAGGAAGGCCATTACACACATTTAGGATATTGTATTTCAAAAGAGTAGCCCCTGAACTACTCAAACAGCTAAACGTAAGATTATATATACTTACTTAACATGTGGATCTGATTAAAAGATTTGGGGAGAATTTGGGCAGAAAGAATCTCGATGCATCCCTACAAGTTTACAAGTTAAAAGCAATCCGAGTTTCACTGTATGGTGCAGAAATGCGGGGCCACAGAAATATCCTATCTTTGATTAGTGGGCAACATTTCTAACTGACATATCTGCTACCTTTAATGTTCTCAATGTCAGTTCTTCTGGGCAAGTTTGTGGCCCAAATGTAATACGAAATGCTTGAAAGTGGCATTATTGGATCTGTCCAGGTTAGAACTGGCACATAAATCAAATAGGCTATGTATATTAAGAGGATTTTATTTGAAATCAAACTACTTTGGATTTTCAACCCTTTAACGTTAAGGTTATTCTTTTTAAGCATTCACCTTGGTGTATTGCCTTGGCAGTTGATAGAACTAAATGGCTGCCAAATGCTCAAATACATGTCGCTGTAGTGACTTCATTGATAAAACAATGCAACATTGGAGAGCAAATTAACTCCTCTGTACTGCTCCCCGGCCCCACAGCTGAGACTTCCCAATACAAGCCTGCCGATCTAGATGAGCCAACAGGACACAAAGTCAATATAAACCCCACACTGCAAGCTCGGAGAGGAAGGAGGAGAAACCCTTGGTGGAAACCAGGGTGCGCTGTGGCTTCGGCGGCAGAGCCCTCCAGCAAGTTAGAGGAAGTACTTCACTGCCTGCAGCGTGCCGTCGTTGGACCCAGACCGGCTGTCATGGGACCCACGAAGCTGAGAGGTCACTCTGAAGCAGACAGAGGAACGCCACAGGGTGAGCGTTGCTGAGGAAATTGGTGAGGTAGGCTCAGCCTCTCTCCACCGCCTTGATGTCAAATGCCCCTCTCTTCTCCGCAATGGAGTATCAAAGGCCTCGTGGCATATTAACATGGAATCATCAGGAGGGATCCAGCAACTGCATGTGAGGTGAGAGAGGATACTCCCTTGAACCTGCCTATTTCACACTCTGTCTCCCGCCCCCAGGGGGTGGGCTTGGTCTCAATAAAAACAGGTGAGATGAAGAAAAGAGGGGTTGGCTCAGGGACAAATGTTAGAGGCACATGGAAGCTTAAACCATTTGGCAGTGATTAACGGACATTCGCCCACGCCCAAGCGAAAGGATCAGAATTATATGTGTATCTCATGCTTCCTGGTTCCCCTGAATCCCTGTAGTTCTGAAGAGTCGCCAAACAGCAAAATATAATCCAAACAGTCTGGGCGTTGTGCATATGTACCAAGACATTATTCCTGGAAAATGTCTAATCCAGTGAATGTCAAAAACCCTGCACAATGCCAAAGATTCCAGCATACAGGTCTACATGAGCGCAACTAAGATGATGTTGGACCCATCTAGTCACCTCAGTGAGAAAAGGGTGGACCATGAGTTGAAATGTCAAAACCAGGGCAATGTGGGCTCCCCTTACCACCGAATTCCTACTCCAATTTCTGCAAACACTAAAGGAAGACATACAAGACATGCTATGGGCAGAACTGCCCATGCTGCACCCAGAAAGGGAATAGGTTCTTACCTGTAACTCCATTTCTCCAGCATTGGTATCTTTCATGGATTCACATGCTTAGAATATTCCCCGTCGTCGGACTGGGAACCCTCGGTATATTTATAAAGATGTTTTCCATAGGAAAATATTTCGACACTTCTGTGTCCTATCTACGTCGTTTTGGGCCACATACGCCTGCTCCAATAGGACGTAGCAGTATAAATAGCCCCGCCCCCACGGCTCCCTTCAGATTTTAACCCCCAAAGTAGTATGGGGTGTATGTATGTATATATATATATATATATATATGGGATACATTACTCACCGTAATCGTATTTCTGATGCTTGTATCTGCTTAGATTCACATGCTGTGCATAGGCCGACATCTAGTGGAAGCTGCGGAGTATTACAGTTTGTTTTTCGAAAGTCGAAAATGGGCGTCGACACAGGCGTGCCAGTAATACTATCCCTAGTGTGACGTCCACTGTACCCAAGATCCCTCACGCGTGTAGGATCCTCAGATTGTATTTTTTCTGACATGAGGAAGCATGAGGAGTAGCGTGAGTACAGATAATCCAAGCAGATAGACAGAAAAGGTAAGACTACAAGCAATCATGCGCCTTCTCTCGGAGGGGAGGAAGGGTGGGTCGCATGTGAATCTAAGCAGATACAAGCATCAGAAATACGATTACGGTGAGTAATGTATCCCTTCTGAGGCTTGTGGAATCTGCTTAGATCACATGCTGTGCATAGATTAGCGAGCAGTACCAGAAGAAGGAGGTGGGATGTGAGAAGGGTCATGAGCAAACAGGTGTCTTAGAACCGCTTGTCCCACTTGTGTATCTGTCTTGGAATGAGTGTCAATGCAGTAATGCTGAGTAAAAGTGTGAATAGAGCTCCAAGTAGCCGCTTTGCAAATGGTGTCGAGGGGAACATTTGCAATGAAAGCCAGAGTGGCACCAATGCCTCTAGTAGAGTGGGCCCTTGGCGTAAAAGGCAGAGTCTTGTCAGAAAGAGAGTAACACAGCTGTATACAGTTGATAATCCACTTCGAGATAGCGCCCTTAGAGACGCGATCCCCCTCTCTGCCTGTAGCTACGGAGACAAACAGTTGATCTGTTTTCCTTAGCGGTCTGGTTTTATTTACATAGTATAGGACCGCCCTACGCACATCTAGGGTGTGTAGTTTCACCTCAGCCGAGCTTTGCGGGTTCTGGAAGAAAGCCGGAAGCTCGATGGACTGGTTTACATGGAACTTGGATATGAATTTAGGTGAGAACCTAGGGTGTGTGCGTAAAACCAGTTTGTCCTTGTGGATAGTAAAGAAAGGATCCTGCACTGACAGAGCCTGAATTTCACTGACCCTTCTTATGGAGGTAATGGCTACTAAGAAGGCCGTTTTATAAGTCAGGTGTTTGAGACTACTTTTATGCATGGGTTCGAATGGGGGTCCCATGAGCTTAGCTAGCACCACGTTGAGGTCCCATCCTGGCGGTGGGTTCGAAATAGGAGGGTGAAGTCTCTTTACTCCTTCCATGAAGGCTTTAACCACTGGTACTTTCCACCACGAGACCTTGTTATGGGATGTGGTGTAAGCCGAGAGGGCTGCCAGGTGTACTTTCAGCGAGTTAAAAACCAACCCTGCATCCAGCAGGTGGAGCATGTATGTCACAACGTTGGAAGGAGTGCAATCAACCGGGTTGATTTGTTTATTCTGGCACCAGATAACGAATCTTTTCCACTTATCAAAGTAACAGTGCCTTGTATTTGGTTTCCTGGACTCCTTTAGAATGTCCATACACCTCTGTGGTAATTTGAGATGTCCAAACTCTATGACTTCAGGAGCCATGCTGCTAGGTTCATAGAGTTGGGTTCCTGATGCACTGTTTGACCCTGTTGCTGGGACAGTAGGTTGTACCAGGCTGGGAGTCTGATGGGTTCGCACACCGCCATCCTGCGTAGGTGTGGAAACCATGGTTGTCTCGCCCACATGGGAGCAACTAGGATGAGCGTCATAGATTCCTTGTTCATCTTGTACACCACCTTCCTGATGAGAGGAGTTGGTGGAAAAGCGTACGCAAACATCCCTGACCAGTTCATCCACAGGGCATTCCCTTGGGAGTCCGGCTGGGGGAACCTGGATGCAAATCCTGGGCATTGTTTGTTTTCGCTTGTGGCGAATAGGTCTATAGTGGGGAAACCCCACTGAGAGAAGAGATCTTCTACTACGTCTCTGTGAAGGACCCATTCGTGTTCTTCTGGGAGGGAGTTTCTGCTTAGAGCATCCGCTAGGGAATTGAGCTCCCCTGGAACATGTTGCGATGACAGGAAGATGTTCCGTCTGAGTGCCCATATCCATATTTTCTGGGCAAGCTTGGACAGATTTGGCGAACGAGTCCCCCCTTGCTTGTTCAGATAGAACATGGCTGTCGTGCTGTCCGTCCTGATCTGCACCGACAAGTTCAGTAGATGGGGCTCGAACGCCCTTAGCGCTCGGAATACTGCCAGAAGCTCTAGCAGATTGATGTGGTTCTTGGCTACTGAGTGAGACCAGAGACCCTGAGCTGTGTGGTGGAGATGGTGAGCTCCCCACCCAGTCAGGCATGCATCTGTAGTCACCACGGCTTGTACTTCGGGATCGTAAAAGGGTTTCCCCTTTGCGAGATTCTCTCTTGTCCACCAGTGTAGGCTCTGTACGAGTGTTGGCGAAACGACCACTAGATCGTCCCAATGACCACTTGCCTGAGACCACTGTTTCGCCAACCATTCCTGCATGGGACGCATGCGCAGACGCGCGTGGGGGACCAGGTAAATGCATGACGCCATCATGCCCAGTAACCGCATAGCTTTGCGTACTGTTATCTGTTGACCTGACTGATAATGCGGAATTTGCAGAAGTATATTCCGAATTCTTTCTTCCGAAGGGAAGGTCAATCCTTTCTGAGTATCTAGGATAGCTCCTAGAAACTGTTTTGAGGTGCTTGGCACCAGACTTGACTTTTTCTCGTTGATGGAGAAGCCTAATTCGTGGAGGAGGTCGATAGTCCTCTGAATGTTTGACCTGCAAATTCCTGGGGTTTCCCCCGTTATGAGCCAGTCGTCCAGATAAGGGTACACCGGGATTGCTTCCCTGCGTAGGTGTGCAGCCGCCACCGCCAGTACCTTGGTGAATACCCTTGGTGCTGAAGCTATCCCGAAGGGCAGTACCTTGAATTGGTAGTGGCGACTGTCCACCTTGAAGCGCAAGTACTTTTTGTGCGCTGGGAGCATGGAAATATGAAAATAAGCATCTTTCATATCCAAGGTTGCCATGTAATCCCCCTTTTTTAGGAGGGGGATTACCTCTTGTAGCGTGGTCATACGGAATTTTTGGGGCTTGACATATTTGTTGGCAGGCCGTAAGTCCAATACTGGGCGCATTGTCAAATCTTTCTTTGGCACAAGGAAGTAAGTTGAATAGATACCCTTGTTTACCTGGTGTCCTGGGACGAGTTCTATCGCGTCCTTTTCTAGCAGAATGGCGATCTCCTCGAGAAGGATCCTTTGATGCTCTAGGGAGTGCACTCTTTGTCGTGGAGGATGATTCCGGGGACGCTGCAGTAGTTCTATACAATATCCTGCGGATACTGTTGACAGCACCCATCTGTCTGAGGTGATCCCTTCCCAAGCCTGGGTGAAGGTGGAAATGCGTCCCCCTACTGGGGTTGCGTGGCAAGGGACCCTGAACTGAGCGTCACTGTTTTGGTGGAGGCGTGCCCCCGCCCTTGTTGGGGCTGCCTCTGCCTCTTCCACGACCTCTCTTGTTACCCCTGCCGTAACTCTGGGTAGACTGCTGGTTGTTATTCCATTGTGTACCTTGTCCCTGGGCATAGTTGCCTCTTTGTGAATTTTGGCCGCGTGGGCGACGAAAATTATTGTTCCCCCTCTGGTTAGGGGGTTTGTTGGTAAGCTGGCCAAGGGATTTGAGAGTCTCATATTCATCTTTGGCATTTTTAAGTGCGTCTTCGACGGCTTTCCCAAACAATAGGTCGGGTTCCACTGGCTTGTCTATTAAAGAAGCCTGGGTTTCTGTCTTGAATCCCGACTGCCGTAACCACGCATGTCTCTTGATAACAG
This sequence comes from Ambystoma mexicanum, assembly GCF_040938575.1. Taxonomy (NCBI): domain Eukaryota; kingdom Metazoa; phylum Chordata; class Amphibia; order Caudata; family Ambystomatidae; genus Ambystoma; species Ambystoma mexicanum. Next base: position 1,300,278,725 of record NC_090923.1, on the reverse strand, counting down.
TACCTTCTGCTATCAATCTCCCTGCGTTGTCAGCGGCGTCGAAAGTTGCTTTTAAAATGCAACCAGACACGGCTCTCCCCTCTGCCGAGATCCGAGCCAGCTGGCCCTTTAACGGTTCTGGAGCAGAGGCAATGAGCGCCGCGACTTCTTCCCATTGATGGCAATTGTAACTAGCCAACAGGGTGGTGGAATTCGCAATCCTTGCTTGGTAGGCGGACGTTGAGGCTACCTTTCTGCCAAACCCGTAAAGTTTTTTGCTCTCCTTGTCGGGAGGAGCTTCTGATGAAGATAAGGGCGTGCCAGCCCTCTTTCTAGTGTTGGTCACCACTAGGGAATCTGGTTTAAGATGTCCCTTTATATACAGAGGGTCAGACTGGGCTGGCCGGAAAATCTTTTCAATTCTGGGGTTGACAGCTCTGGTGAGGTTAGGATTCACCAGGGAAGGATCTATTCTTCGTTGGATGGATTTGAGGATAGGGATGGTCTGAGCGACCGGTCTTCTCTCTCCTACAAACTCCTCCGCGAAGTCCCATTCCTCCTGTACACCGTGGGTGTCGATGTGGAAGTGTTCCGCTGCTCGAGCGAGAACCTCGTTAAGGAGGGGCTGGTTATCAACTGGAGAGTCAGTAACTGGGGCTTCGCTTTGTACTGGGGAATCTACTCTGTAAATTTCCTGCTCATCTTCTCCCTCCTCCAGGTCCTCATCCTCTGCATAGTAATCTGTCCCGGTTTGTTCTTCCATAAATGCAAACTCCTGGTCCTCTTCAGGGAAAACTTGTCCCTGATAACTGGGGAGTGGAGTAGAATATGGAGTGGAGTAAGGCTGAACCTTGAAGGGTTCAGGTCTTTCGACCCGGGGCTCTTTACTTAGCGGGATAGGATCGGAGGAGCCTGAGGGTGTGGCCCCTTGAGGGTTATATGAAAGAAAGTGTTCTGGGTTCTTATCATAAAAATCAGCCAAGGAAGACATCCTAGACATAACCCTGTCTATGTCTTCACTGGACCATTCCCTGGAACAGGGTATTACTTTAGCAGGTGATTTATTTTCAAGGGTAGACTTGTGTTTGCTTGTCTGCTTAGGCTTTACAGGGGTGGAAGGCTGTGCTTTCCGCTGTTTCCCCCCTTCTCCGTGCGTGGAAAAATGTTTTCCCTGTCCCTTGGGGGCCCCAGAGACTTTCGACGCCTGGCGTCGAGGGTCTGGAGAGGTATCTGTGTGCTTCGGGCGTGGGGCCTCACTGATGTTAACCGCGGTCTCGGTATCTTGGAGCGCGGCCTGGGGGTGGAAGTCGTCTTCGTCTCCCGACGATCGAACTTCCGTTAGTGTGTGTAGCGAGGCACTCTTGGCAAGAGTGGATGATTGCCTTGCGTCGTGAGGCGATCTCGATCGAGAGCGCCCAGAGGACACCGAGTCGGACCGTTCTTTTTGTGCCTCTTTCCGGGAAGTCGACGTCGTCGAGGTCCGGTTGGTCTTAGTGTGTTTAGTGTGTGTTAGGTGTGTAGCGCTTGCGTCGCCGGGGGTCTTCCCCATAGCCGCCTTGCCGGACGACCTTCCGAGGTCGGGGACCTGCGCTCGTCGGCTGTCTTTCGACGCCGTAATGCCCTCGCCGTCCGAAAGTACGGCGTCGCTGCCATCGCTGAAGGCGCCCTCCGCTGCCATGGCCTCCTGCCTGGCGTGGTGGGCCCAACGCTTTGTCGAACGGTCCTTAAGTGTCTTAGGTTTAAACCTACTACACGCTCTGCAGTTCGCTTCGGGGTGATCCCTCGGCAAGCAGAGATTGCACGTGGCGTGCCTGTCGACCCAAGGGTATTTGCGATTGCACTTGGGGCAGAATTGAAAAGGGGTACCCTCCATACGCACCTTAAGGCAGCGGGCTGCTAAGTGTAGGAATATATATAAATGTAACTATATATCAAGAGTGAAGAGTATGTACCACCCCCCACTCTCCCTACTTGTAAGGGCCGAGGCCAGCGGCCTACTAGGCCCGGGCCGAGGCCAGCGGCCTACCGAGGCCCAGATCCGTCGTGCAGCAGTCGACGGTCGATGACTTCTCCAGCCGTCGTCGAGGTTGAGGGTCGACGTTGGGGTGGGGAAGGGAATGAATAAGAATTAAAATTATAATAACAGCAAAAGTATGGCTAAGGCCAGGGAACTCCGCAAGATGCTTCCGACCAGTATGGCGGAAAAAAACAATCTGAGGATCCTACACGCGTGAGGGATCTTGGGTACAGTGGACGTCACACTAGGGATAGTATTACTGGCACGCCTGTGTCGACGCCCATTTTCGACTTTCGAAAAACAAACTGTAATACTCCGCAGCTTCCACTAGATGTCGGCCTATGCACAGCATGTGATCTAAGCAGATTCCACAAGCCTCAGAAATATATATATATATATATATATTATATATAGTTTGCATGCAGGGGAGGCCGGCGGGCGCATTTGAATCCATGAAAGATACCAATGCTGGAGAAATGGAGTTACAGGTAAGAAACGATTCCCTTGTCCAGCATTGGATTTTTCATGGATTCGCAAGCTTAGAATAGATTGTATAGCAGCACCCCTAATTTGGAGGTGTGTAATGCAAACCAATATCATCATAGCCACACATGCATTTAGCCATGGAAAAAACTTCCAGTCATGGTACATTAACAGCAAAAACCAATTAAGATACATTGATAGAAGGAAAACACCCCTTTATGGGGCTTACCTTACTGAAACAGGTGTCGTAGGACTGCTCGTCCCATCTGCATATCCTCTGCATTTTGCTGCTCGATGCAATAATGTCGGCACCGACCAGTATGCCGCTTGGCAGATATCCCCAAGCAGGATTCCGGACCACAATGCCGCAGATGACGAAGCGGATCTCGTTAAATGGGCCTTTGGGTGCTTTTCCAGCAGCTTCCCTGCTTTCGAGTGGCAAAAAGCAATCGTCAACGATACCCAGCAGGCAAGTCCTTGCTTTGAGATCGCTTTTCCCTTTGCCGAAAGGCCATAAGCCACAAATACTTGTCTTGTACCTCTAAAGTCTTGAGTACGATTGAGATAAAACTTTAGAGCTCTTTTTACATCCAATGTATGGAGAGCTTTTTCCGCGGAAGACGAGGGTGTTGCGAAGAATGTCGGCAGTACAATAGAAGAATGCTTGCAGAATATAGTTGGAACCTTTGGTATAAAATGAGGATTGGTTGCCAATACCACTTTGTCTTTGAAAAACCTCAAGTATGGCGGATCGATAACTAACACCTGTAGTTCCGAAAGTCGCCTCGCTGAAGTAATAGCCACCAAAAAGGCTAATTTCCACAATAAGAATTTTACAGATGACGAAGACATAGGTTCGAAAGGCGCCTTCATTAGTCCCGCCAGTACCAGGTTGAGACTCCAGGTCAGAGGAAACTTTTTGGTTGGAGGAAATGTTCGAAATAAGCCTTTTAGGAAATGTTTAACTAATCGATCACTAAACAGTGGTGTTGAATGTCTTTTACGAGTGAATCTCAAAATGGCCGCCAGCTGAACCTTTATCGAAGAAAAAGATAAACCCCTTTCTGCTAAGTGCAGCAAGTATGGAGGAAGCTGCTCTGCCGCGATATTCAGGGGTTCTATTCCTGGTTGATCCTTGCACCACATGCAGAATCTCCTCCACTTACATTCATACGAAGTATTCGTGGACAGAGCCCGCGCTGCTTGTAAAATTCGACGACAGTCTGATGAAATGGACAGAGCCCCAAATTTGGAGAAGTCAGGAGCCAGGCTGTCAGGCTGAGGCCGTCCGGGTTGTGATGCCAAACTGCTCCCTTGTCCTGAGATAGAAGGTTCGGAATCTTCTGGAACCTCACTGGTTGCGTTATCGACAGCTGGAGTAGGTTGTAGAACCACAACTACCTCGCCCACTAAGGGGGCCACTAGGATCACACGACATGGGTATTTGCGAATCCATTGTAGAGTCCTTCGGATGAGTGGAAACAGAGGAAAACCATACACAAACTTGCCCGTCCACGGGAAGGAGAATGCTTCCCCCAGTGAGTCGGGTTGTGGCCATCTGTTCGCATACTGTGTGCACTTCTTGTTCTCTCTCGTCGCAAAGAGATCTAGGGAAGGATGGCCCCATTTTCTGAAAACTTTCGTCAGTTGCTGGTCATTCAACTCCCATTCATGCAGTCGATTCATCTCCCTGCTGAGAGAATCCACCTGTACATTTTTTACTCCTGGCAGGTGGTAAGCCAATATGCTTATCTTCTGTTCAAGAGCCCAATGCCATATTTCCTGAGCTTCGGTTGAGAGAGTTCTGGAACGAGTACCTCCCTGTTTCCTCAGGTAGAACATTGTTGTTGCATTGTCCGTCAATATTCCTACGACCGATCCCTTTATGAGTGGCAAGAATGATTTTAGGGCCCAACGTACCACCCTCAACTCCAGTACGTTGATATGAAGGGTCGACTCTTCCGGTGACCACTGAACTTGCACTTGCAGGGACTCCAGATGGGCTCCCCATCTAGTCAGAGATACACCCGTCACCACCGTCATCTGAAACTCTGGTTCCTGCAGGGACATCCCTCTCGTTAGATTGTCTAAGAGCTGCCGCCACCGAAGCGCTTGCAGAAGCTTGTTGCCGATAGTCAATTTGTCTGACCACAATCTCCGACTTTGGGGCCATCGGTCTGCCAGAAATTCTTGTATTGGTCTCATGAAGAGACGTCAATTGTTTACTAATGGGATACACGACGCCATGGCCCCTAGCAGTGACATGTATTTTCTTACAGACACACTGGTGTTGGCTTTCCACTCCTTTGCCTTGTGCCTGAGTTTGTGAACTCTTCCCAAGGATGGTTTTACCAGTCCTGACTGTGTCAGGAACTCCGCACCCAAAAACACCAAGGAGAACTTCTCGAAGTTGATCGCAAAGCCTAACCGCTGCATAAGTCACATAGTGGCTTTTAGACTTTCTTGTGCTATTATCGGAGACGACTCCTTTAACAACCAATCGTCCAGATAAGGGTAAACATGATGACCTTTTCTTCCTAGCCAAGCTGCTACTGGAGCCAAGAACGTCCTGGGAGATGACTTTAGTCCAAATGGAAGTACTCTGAACTGATAGTGGGTTCGTCCGACTATGAACCTTAGAAATCTTCTGTGTCGTCGACTTATTGTTATATGAAAATATGCGTCTTGCAGGTCTAACGACGCCAGAAAATCCCCCAGCTGTATATATCGGATAACCTCCTGAAGCATAAGCATTTTCAACTTCAGACTTTTCAGTATCTTGTTGAGATCTCGGAGATCTAGAATGGGTTGCCACTTGCCGTTAGGATTTTTGACAACAAAGTAACAGGAGTAAACTCCCTGACCTCTCTCGGTCACCGGGACCAATTCTATAGCCCCTTTTTGCAGCATAAGCACCACTTCTTGTTGTAATATTTGAAGATGGGGTTGCGCCAAAAATACAGGTGAAATGTGCGGTGGCATGTTTTTGAACTGCAAAGAGTGGCCCAGTTTCACTGTGTCTAACACCCAATGGTCCGATGTTATTTTCGCTCACTCGACGCGGCGAGACACTCTTCCTCCCAGGACGTCCTGAAGCTCGTCATTGTTGGGTCTTCGACTGCTTGTCTTTCGTGGATGATGAATAACCTCCTCTTCTTCTAGAAGCCTGATAGTCTCGGCCTCTTCTAGTCGCCTGGGCAGCTCGCCTATAGCCTTGAGAGGAGTACGATGGCCTGCTGAAACCCCGGTCCCTGGATGTCACAAATCAGGAATTTCCTGATGCTCCTCTGAAGGGGCGAAAAGATCGAAAACCTCTGTCGCTCTGTAGGGCTCCACGAGAGCGTGCTGTGTCCGAGTCTTCTTTCATGCCTTTTAAGGCCTCGTCTACCTTCTCCCCAAACAATTGCTCCTCTTCACACGGCATATCGAGCAGTTTGTACAGTACCTCTGGCCTAAAGTTCGTACAATTAAGCCAGGCTTGCCTTCTCAAAACCACTCCGTTGTTTGTTTGAAACCTGCTTCCGCCAGGTCTACGGCGATGTTAATTGAGTGGTTTGACGCCTCTTCCCCCTCACGCACCAGCAACATAGTAGATTTTCTGTGCTCATCCGGCAGATGTTCCAGGATGGGGGCTAAACGGTGCCACATTTCTCTGTCGTATCTCGCCATTATAGCCAGTGAGTTAGCTGCCTTCACCGTCGTCGCTCCTACCGACAACACTTTCTTGCCAAAGGCATCCTGCCTCGTTGTCCGGGGGGTTGTGCATTTATGCTGTGACCTCGCCTTTCTTGCAGCAGCTGCCTATACTACCGATTCTGGGGAGGGCTGCGAAGACAAACATTTTGGAGTAGACGCCGGGGGTTTAAACTTCTTTTCCAGTCTGCCTTTAACCGCAGGCTCCGAAAACAGATGGCACATGATTCGTAACCCTTCTTGCCAGACGTGGTCTAGAATGGGGACTGAGAATACCGACTTCCTCCTCTTCCCCATATGATCAAACAAGAAGCAGTCTTTCTTTTCCTCCTCCGGGGTCAGGCCAAACTCGATACATGCTTTACCCATCATTGCGTGGAAGGAACCAATGTCATCCGGCAGTGATGGTTGCGCCGGACTTCTTGGAGCTTCCACCTCAGCCTCCGATTCCCATGTCGGATCTCTTGAAGGGGACGATGATATGTCTGAAAGAGACTCTCCACTTTCTGAATCTGAATCCGGTAACTCTCCTTCCTCCGGGTGTGAGCGTGGAGGATCCTCACTAACCGGACGTGCTGTTGGTACCCTGGCCGTTGACTGCAGGGCCGGACGTGGTTCGTCGTCAGCCGGCGTAGTAGGTACCACTGCAGGTGCACCAATGTGAGGCAACTTCGCGTCCAACCGGCTCAATAGAGTCTGCAATGTGGATAACACGAAACAACGATGTAACTGGGATACTTCGCCCACTCGAGACCGTCAAAGTATTGACACTCTGTAATCCCAGATCCGTTGGGCCTACCACCGGTTCACAGTCGTCTTCCACAGAAGATATTGAGAGGGCCGCTTTCTGTTGTAACAGGGCCTCTGGTAAGATCGGATCGTACACCTCCGGTTGCCAGCCCTCCGGAGGGGCCACCGTCGACGATGCCACCTTTTAAATCATCGTTGTCTGAATCAACATAGCGATTGTAGGAATAAACTGCGCTGATGGCAATGAAGGCGTCGACAACCGAACTCCCGTCAATGAAAGCGGTGGTTGTGGCGCAGGCTCCTGAGGCGTTCCCGCCTTTTTTGAGCTTGATTTATGTTTCGACGAATCTGGACTCGAGGATGACCTGTCATGGTCTCCTGAGGAGGTCTCAAACAGATCTTTTCTATCCTTTTTTGACGAAGAAGAAGATTAAGCTTTTCCCTTTGATGACGATTCCCTCGTAGAATGTTTCTCAGAGGAACGCTTCTTCGCTGGCGGCTCTGCAGATACGGAACGGCGATCTCGAGGCCAAACTATGTGTACAGCCTACTTCCGAAGGAGGGTACGCGCCCGCGCCGTCATTCAGCCACGTCACCAGACGTCTATTTCGGTCTTTCAGGGTCTTCTGTGAGAAGCCTTTACAAATCTCACAACTGTCTGCAGAATGAGGAGGATGAAGACAATACAGGCAATCCATATACCCATCTCCCTCGTAAACCTTTTTCAATCCGCATGTAGCACACGGACAGAACAACGCCTTCCCAGACATTGGGAAAGAAACAAAATCAACCTTGTAAAATAGCAGATAACAAGAGGTGATCCCGCTACTTTGGTAGATGGTTGAAATCTGAAGGGAGCCGCGGGGGCGGGGCTATTCATACCGCTATATCCATTGGGGCAGGCGTAAGCGGCCCAAAACGACGTAGATAGGACAGAGAAGTGTCGAAATGTTTTCCTATGGAAAACCTCTTTATAAATATACCAAGGGTTCCCAGTCCGACGACGGGGAATATTCTAAGCCTGTGAATCCATGAAAGATCCAATGCTGGAGAATATCAGGGGCGTCTAGAGAGAATAAAAAGAAATAGTCAACAAAGGAGAGGGTGTAGACCAAACCGAGAGATCAATCTTGGACCTGGAAAGCGAGGTGCCCCAAATCACATTGGACATCGACAACAAGGAGATAGTGGAAGCATTGCAAGGATCTTGAAAATAGAGCTAGAAGGGACAACCTTCAGATAAGGTTTTTGAAAGACAGCACGGAAGAAGGGAGTATTGAAGCATGTGTGTTCAAGTTGTTTAAAGTGGCAATGAATAACTAATTGAGACTGAACAATAGAATTGACGGAGTGCGCAGAAAAGGTCCTACGAGAAAGGAAATGGAGTATCCCCCTTGAAACATAGTGTAAAACCTCTGACTATGAAGTAAAGGAAGTGATACTAAATGGGCAAGGAAATGCCCATGCTTCCTTGAATTCCAAGGAAGCAGGGTAGAAATCGTCCAAGATTTATCACAGGCAACCATAGCGAAACTGTGTAAGATGAGACCAATAACAAAAGAACTTCAAAAGCGGGACATCCAATATAAATGGATCTACTCTTTTTGGTCTACAATTCCAGAAAGAGGGACAGACTCACACAGTTCCCACACTAGATGCTAATCTTAAACTCCTGTGTATATGAAGCCCTGAATTCATCACTGTCCCTAAATGGAGACATCAGAGGAATCTCGAAGCAATACACACCTAATTAGATGGCAAACTTAGAAACCCGGAAGTGACAAAATGAAGAAAGTCTAGAGGAAAAGAAGGATGGAAATGATGCCCTAGCCTGGTTATATTAAATTAGGTAGAAAAGAAACTGGCAGAGAACCCAGATAACTCCATCACTCAATATGAGGGATAACATAACTTTGTCTAGAGTTGAGAATATGCTTGTAGCCAATGGGAATATGGGAGAGGGGCAAAGAATCCATGTGCCATACATGGTGCCAAAAAAGGAAAAAAAATTGAAGTGCATGGGTGCCTAGCAGTAGGAGGCCGGACGAACCATGGGGGAGGAAAGCACAATTGTTTGATGCTGCAAATCTAGTATGGAGGGCATCTCAAGGGTGGAGACCATGAGATGAGGGAATTACTCTTGATTAAATGGAAATTGGTGTGCTTTTTTAGGGGCAGTTATACGTTATGGTTCAACATACAAAGTATTGCAATTTTTAAAAAAAATGTTATTTAAATGTTTAATTGGTTAGAAGTCAAACATGTATAAAACAATCATCAACTTAAAATAAACCTTTAACATTACATTTCCAGAGAGCATCTACATCCAAACAGCAACACGATCCGATCACCTACTTCCCCACTTGATATGTCAGGACAAACAAATAAGTAGTTAGATTCAAAATGGACCAACTAGAGTTCAATTAAGCATCACCCTCAACCCTAGATAGCCCCCCCCCCCAATATGATAGCACACCGTCAAGCATTTTCATCACAGCCATAACCAACCTGGGCTGGTCACCCATTACCATCCACTTCCACCATTCCACCCTTCTAAGAGTTGTCCCCATCCATAAAAATTCATCAAGAAAAACCACTTTAGTCTCACTTAGAGCTTCACAATTCATTACTAAATGCTCTGGGGTTTCCACATGCTGGATACTCTTACAGTACCGACAGGATGCATTATCAACACCCACCATCTTCCTCCTAAACAGAACCTCTCTTGTATGGAGGATATTAAGACGACATCTAAGAAGTAGGTCCCAATATTCTGGCGAGGGGAATTTGATCATGAATTTGGGTAACTCATTGACCCTCCCACTCTCAATGGCCATCGTTTCTCTGGACTTTAAGCCACCACATTGATCCGTGGTGAACATCCAGTGCCTAAGCAACAATTTCTTTGTCACACTCATTGGATTGCACAACAGTTTCACAGAAACATTCTTATCCACCAGAAATCTTCCACCTTATTCCTCCATTGTTCCAACTGACCTTCTGTTACCCAATGCCAAGATCTTAAAAGGCTTCTGCACACTCTCCAGGGCACAATTCCTATATAAAGAGGCAGTCTTCCAAGCCACCATTGATTCCAAAGACTGAAGCCTTAGTTCAAACCTAATTGTACACATCGGGAGGTCATTTGGGAGTTTTAGGATCTTCCACCAAAAATGACCCTCCAATTTCTTCCAGCAATCACATGAGAGGCGGAGAACCAAAGTATTGTAATATTAATGAGGAATCTTTCCCCATTAACCATGGATGTGCATACTAGATTTACATGGCAATTTACATTACAAGGGAATAAAGGGAAGCAACGACTATGGCTAAAACAATCAGATCACTCAATGTTAGGGGACTAAATACACCCAAAAAGAGAGTCCAACTATGTAAAGAATTGGGGAGGCTACATATTCAGATAGCAGCAGGGATTTATAGACACAGCTACACTCACCAGCCAGAATCAAAAGGGCAGGAACTAGCCCTGCCAATTCATAAAAATACCAAATTTGTAGTGCAAGACTGTAATAAAGGCTCAGAAGGGAAATTTGTGATGGTGCTTGTCACTCAGAGATATCTCCAACATTGGCCTCATTTTATGCCCCTAATGTAGCACAGGAAACCTTTATGGTAGGTTTCCTAAAGAGGTTGGGCGAATTCGCTTAAGGGTACATAATTATGGGGGACATGAACCTAGTCGTGAAAAATGCACTTTACATATCTACCTAAAATACATTCCAGTCAGTGGGACAAGCCTACGATAAGCTACACCAGCATTCTCTGCATTGTAGTAACATTGTACAACCTACTACTAGTGGGCCCATGGCGAGCTGATTTCTAAAACCAAAGATTACACCCATTTCTCAAAGGTGCACTAGTAGTTCTCTAGGGTGGATTAATTATTTGTCTCCCCAACCAAGATGAGCCTTCTGTCCAACAGAGTTCGAACCCATAAAACTTACAGACCACAGCATTGCGGTAGCTGCATTTCACAATTTAAGAATCCGGCATAAACCAAGAGTTTGGTGTCTACCGTCAGGCATGCTGCGTCACCCAATGTGCATCGAAGAAATTAAGGAAACTATTATGGACTACACAGCACATAATAAACCCAATGACAACACCCGGAACACACTGGGATGCGCTCAAGCCAATGACGGGAGGCAAATTGATAGTACCATCGGCAGCAGTGGGGTGGACTGAAAAATCCCAGACAAGAGCAACTGTTGCGAGAGCTTAAACTAAAGGAGGCAGAAAATAAACTAAATTCATAGAACCGACCAAGGGCAGAAAAAGACTGGAAACCACAGCGCTTGTTAGGGTGATATCAATGAACAAGTTACTTTTTTACCTGGTAACGTTCTTTCGATGAGATGGTCCGACGACGTATTCCATATCTATGACATTCCATATCTATGACAGGTAATCACCACAGTTGTGCTGCTTCGGAAACTTTTTTCTGCGTCGATGCATCGTCGTCGAGGACCTCGTCCGACGTCATCCGATGTGATAAGTAGGACGCACGACGCCCGTAGCCTCAGTTGTTGTTTTTTCCCCCAGAACGTGTGACATTAGTCTACTGCCAGTCAGACACAAAACCTTGCGGAACGTAAGCTGCAATCGCATAAGAAATTCTGCAGCGGGGAAGGTAGGGAGGGAGCGATATGGAATACGTCGTCGGACCATCCCATCGAAAGAACGTTACCAGGTAAGAAAGTAACTTGTTCTTCGAGGGGATTGAGTCCTCCGACGTATTCCATATCTATGACAGACTCCCAAAGCAGTACCAGAGCAAGGAGGAGGGAAAGAATTTAGAATTAAAAATTAGAATTGCCAATCAAATAGCAGAGCAAAGGACCACCTTGCCAAAGGCCAGATCCTGTCCTCGGATGGAATCGAGGGAATAGTGACGTACAAATGTATGTACTGAAGCCCAGGTGGCTGCATCACAGATGTTGCAAATAGGAACACCCCTCTGCAGGGCAGTAGATGCAGCCATACCCCTGGTAGAATGGGCCCGCAAGCCAGCTGGTGGGTCCTTACCCGCCAAGCGGTAACACTCCGAGATGGCCAAAATAATCCAGCGAGACAAAGTCTGTTTCGTCACAGCCTGTCCCAAACGCTTTCCAGCGTAACCAATAAAGAGTTGATCGTCCACTCTGACCCGGGACATGCGTGAAACATAAAAGCTTAAAGCTCTCCTAGGATCAAGCCTATGGAGCCTCTCCTGTTCCTTACCAGGATGCGGAGGAGGATAGAATGCCGGAAGAAGAACCTTCTTGGCCAAATGAAATTCCGTCACTACCTTCGGAAGAAAAGAAGGACGGACTCTAAGGACAACCCTGTCCTTATGGAAAACAGTGAAGGGAGGCTTAACTGAAAGTGCCTGTAACTCACTCACTCTGCGAGCGGAAGTGACCGCAACTAAAAATACAGTTTTAAGAGTCAACAGTCTCAAAGGACAAGAGTGCAAAGGCTCAAAGGGAGCACCCGTTAGAAACCTGAGATCAAGGTTCAAATCCCAACCGGGCACCAGGAAAGGTGAAGGAGGGAACACATTAGTGAGCCCTTTCAGAAAGTGTGAAATTAAAGGGATTTTAAAGTAGGAACACACTTCAGACGAGCGCCTAAAGATGGACAGCGCCGCCAGGTAACCTTTAATGGTACCCACTTGCAAGCCCCTGTGGGCTAAAGAAAGTAAAAAGGACAGAACCATGGGGATGTCACATGGAAAAGGATCCACATTCGGAACTCTGCACCAGTCGCAGAACATACGCCAACGGCAACGATACAGAGACTTTGTTGCTGGCCGTCGGGCCGAGAGCAACACCTGCATCACGTCTTCAGGGAGGTCCCAATCCTTATACCTCAACCTTTCAGAAGCCAAGCGTGAAGGTTGAGGGATCTGACCTCTGGATGGAGAACCTGACCCCCCCTCCCGTGAGAGCAGATCGTCTCGGTAGGGAAGACGACGTGGAGGGCAGATGGACAAGTCGAGAAGGTCCGGGTACCACGTCCTCCGAGCCCACGCCGGAGCAATGAGGATCATCCGGGAACCAAACTTCCGTAACCTCCGCAGGACTTGCGGGATGATGGGGACTGGAGGAAACGCGTACAGCAGTGGGAATGACCACTCCACCACGAACGCGTCTCCTAAGGCTCCTTTTGGAGGAAATTCCCACGAGCAGAACCTCTCGCACCTCCGGTTGACACTGGAGGCAAAGAGATCCACTTGAGGGGTGCCCCAAAGGGCGAAGATCTCCAGGAGAATCTCCTGAGCCAACTCCCACTCGTGAGAGATCGTGCTCTGCCTGCTCAGAGCGTCCGCCGTCACGTTTTCGTCTCCGGCCAGATGAACTGCCGAGATCGAAACTTCCTGCTGGATGGCCCAGAACTCGAGCTGCATCGCCTCCCTGCACAGAGGAAGTGACCCTGCCCCCCCCTTTTTGTTGAGGTAGTGCATGGCCACTGTGTTGTCCATCAGGATCAGGACATTCTTGAGCAACCTCAAGAACTCGAACGCTGGGAGCGTCTGGGCATGCTGAAACTTGTGCACCATCTGCTGAATGTGAAGAGCCCTCACCTGGGGAGGAAAACACTGCCCCAGGGAAGTGTCGAGCACTGCTCCGATGTACTGGAGCCGCTGTGTTGGCGTCAAGTGGGACTTCTTTAAATTGAGGGAGAAGCCCAGCCTCTGAAGGGAGTGGCAGGTGACTGACAGATGATCCAGGACCTGCTCGGGAGAGCGCGCCCTGATCAACCAATCGTCCAGGTAGGGGTAGACGTGAATCCCCCCCTTGCCGGAGATGCGCTGCCACCACCACCATGAGCTTGGTGAAAACCCTCGGGGCGGAGGTCAATCCGAACGGCAGGACCCGAAACTGAAAGTGCGAGTCGCCAACCGCGAACCTCAGGTACTTCTTGTGCTTGGGATGGATCGGCACATGGAAGTAAGCATCCTTGAGGTCGAGAGACACCAACCAGTCCTGAAGCTGAAGGGCCTGGAGGACTTGAGAGAGAGTAACCATATTGAACTTGTCCTTCCTGAGGAGTTTGTTCAAACGCGCAAGTCCATGATGGGTCTCAATCCCCCGTCTTTCTTCAAAATCAAAAAATAAGGGGAATACCATCCCTTGTTCCTCTCCGCTACAGGCACCAGTTCTATGGCGCCTTTCTCCAGCAGGGCTTGAATTTCCTGCGCAAGGAGCGGATACGGACTCTTCAAAGAGAGGTTCCCTGGTGGATTGTCGTGAGGCCTCTGCCGAAAGGGAAGACAGTAGCCGTGGGTTATGATCTCCAGAACCCACACATCTGAAGTAATGGCACGCCACTCTACAAGATGCTGCGCCAGCCTTCCCCCAACCGGCGAACCATGGGACATGGCCTCATGACTGAGTGGTAGCAGCTGCGGCGTTACCTGAGGGCAAAGAGGCAACTGCCCGAGCGGCCTTGGCACCATGGGTACCCTGTCGTCCACCTCTGGTACCCCTGCGTTGGCCTCTTTGACTGCCAGCTCCTCTCGCTTTACCAAAGGAGGAGTAATAACGAAAGGAACCACCCCTCCATTGCTGTCCCATAGGACGAAAAAGCTGAGGTTGCCTGACTGCAGCACCCAACGATTTGGCTGCAGCTTTAGAGGTCTGCAACCTCTCAAGGCTCTCGTCAGCCTTGCTGCCAAAAAGGTGTTCACTGTCAAAGGGCATATTGAGGAGCTGTGATTGCACATCAGGAGCAAACCCCGACTTCCGCAACCACGCAAACCTGCGTATCACGGTGCTTGCCGCTATGGACCTGCTGACGCATTCAGCCATGTCCAAACCCGACTGAACGGACTCACACATGGCATCCTTTCCATCCTGGACCATAGCAAGGAAACCATCCCGTTCGTCCCCTTCGGGAATATATTCAGCCGCTAACGCAACACAGTTCCACAGAGTGTGTGTGAAACGAGACAAGGCACATATGGAGTTGGCCGCCTGAAGCGCCATACCACCTGAAGAAAACACTTTCTTCGCCCAGCCATCAAAACGTTTGTCGTCCCTATCAGGAGGGATGGTAGGGTACGACGCCTGCTTTGCCGGGGCCGTGGCCGCCTGCACCACCAAACTCTCCGGAGTGGGGTGCCTGGTCAAGTAGCAGGGGTCGCTACTGGCTGGGCGGTATTTTTGCGACAAGGACCTGCCCACCGCCGGGAGACTCTCCGGAGCAGTCCAAGCCGCCGCCACCCTTCTCTGTAGAGCCATATGAAACGGCAGTACCGGGTCAGTTGGGGGACCAACATCAAGGATGTCCGTGAGATCATCCTGCACAAACTCCCCTGGGGGAGCAGACCATCCCAAGTACTCGGAGACCCTAGCCATAAGGCGCCGGTACGAGGAATCGGCATGAGAGCCAGGCTCAGGCCTACAAAACACCACCTCTGGAGAGGTGTCCAGTCCACTGGCAACATGCAGTCACTGCCTCAAATCGTCAAACTGGCTATGGCCCGAGACCATCTCATCTGGAACCTGACTAGGAACCAGGCCTTCAGAGTCCTCATCCACCTCCGAAATATATTCCAGGTGTTGAAAAGAAGCCACTCAAGAGTGCTTGCTCTTAGCCAGAGCCTTTCTAGGGGGTTCCCCCGTGCCACGGGGTACCTCCAACACCCCTGCCTCGAAAGGCGTCGAGTGAATCGGCGCCGGCATCGAGAGAACAGGCATTGGCGCTGAGAGGATCGGCGTCGACGTCGAGTAAATCGGCGTCGGCGTCAGATGCAGCGCCGCCAGCATCGATGGCGTCGACACAGTCCTCGAAGCCGGAGCTCCGAGCGTGTCCTTCGACGACCTGAGCCTCGACGGCTTTGACGACGTCCTCGGAGCCGGAGCCTCGAGAAAGCCTGTAGACGCCCTCGACGCCTCAAGCGTCGATGTCTTCCTCGATGACATCACAGGTGCACACGGTCTCGAGCGCGTCGAGGACCGGGACCTGGAACGGGTACGTCGAGAACGAGTCCCCTTGTCCGAATGGGACCTCTCCCGTGACTCGTGCCGACCACTCTTGTGAGCGGTGTCTCTCGACCTTTCACAGCCGACCCCACTTGGGTGCGCGGATGGCTTATTACCCTGCGACTCAAGAATCGCCAGCATTTTCTTCCCGAAGAAAGCCCATTCCTCCGGCGTCGCACGGCTGGTGGGGTAAGCGACGTTCCGGGCAGAGTCCTCAGAAGAGGACCTGGAAGATGACCGCTGTCGGCGCTTCCGCAAATGCCTCGAAGAGGCCGAGGAGTGGCGAGACAGACTCCTAGAAGGAGACCCACGAGAGTTCCGACGACGACGCGGAGAGTGACCTCTCGAATCATCCGTCGAAAGCCCCGCAGACTTCGACTTCCGGGGCTTGGACACCCGACCTACCGACAACTTCTTCTTACGTTCCCGTAAGGATTTGGACGTGAGCGACTGGCAGTCGATACAGTCATCCGTGTCGTGGGCCTCCCCGAGGCACCAGAGGCAGGCGTTGTGCGAGTCCGTCACCGACATCTTGGACCCACACTCCCCGCACTTCTTGAAGCTCGGACGCGGGGTCGAAGACGAAGTAGAAGACATCTTCTTACGAAGGATTTTCTCACAAAAACAAACAGGTTCGAAGAACCGAGAAGAACAGAACTCCAAAGAGTCGAGGCGTAACCGAGATTCACAAAGCACCACGTTCGCAGAAAAAACAGAACTGAGGCTACGGGCGTCGTGCGTCCTACTTATCACATCGGATGACGTCGGAGGAGGTCCTCGACGACGGCGCATCGACGCAGGACCCAGACGCCAAAAAAAGTTTCGGAAGCAGCACAGCTGTGGTGATTACCTGTCATAGATATGGAATGTCATAGATATGTAATACGTCGGAGGACCCAATCCCCTCGAAACAATCTTTTCCAAGGCAGCCTAATCAATAACCAAATGTGAGGCTACTGCAGATGATTGCATCAGGACATGGAACCCCTGCCCATGGAATCCACCAATTGGTAAGCTACAAGGATTGATACAACCACACTGCGCATGTACACAAAGATATTTTATCGAAAGAATTGGTAGGTTGGTAACAGCCGACACGTGTTTCAACCACAGGTCTTCTTCTGAGGCTGATATTAACCCATAGACATAGCCCAATTGCATTTGTGTCATTGAGTAAGTACATCATACATGTATTAACACATATTAAACCATAAATAACATTTTCAGATGCGATTTTGTAAAAAATGAAAGCGATAGCCATAAGCCCAGTGCACAACAGGGACGCGTTACTAATCACAGTATGATAGTGAGTTACATCCAGAAATAGTCAGACAAAATCATACAAAATGCATATGCATTATCAAATATAAACTGCATCGATTGATGCAAAAGGATACATTCCAATTAGAAAATAAGAGACAAAGAGTAGGGGGGGGGGAGCATGAGCCAAATAGGAGAATCTCATTATCATCACATGCTAGGGATAGCATTACATTTATTAGGCCGCATATTGCAACTGAACATTGTATTCACATTTTAATTTACATGTGTTACCATTGTGTCACACCAGAACATTTAAACGTAACCACTTTAGCCAAATGACCATAGATGCACAATACACTCCCTACAAGCAAATTATTAGGTCTAAAGTGACTGATTAAGTATGTACATACCTTAAACTTCTTGTAAAACCCATTCCTGTAGGGTAGGTACTGCAATTACATAGGCAGACAAAGTTCAAATTAACACACGTCTATGGATAGCTTTACTCAAATTAAATTACTGATCTGATTTACGTCAAATAGGGATTGTCCTGCTAGCCGAGGCAAGCCACTTAACTAATGTAGTCTGTATTAATCGCCAGTGTGTAGAATAGATCTGAAATAATAATGCCCATCATTTCTCAAATAAGCGCATCCTGTTTATTCTAAAATAACAGTACAGTCATTGTCCGCCCTTGAACATCTTGTATATAACTAACACCTCAGTTCTCGAAACTAACTCCGCAAGTGCGGGATACCTCTCTACTGGCAGCATGTTTGTTAAGGGACCACAAAAAGGCATGGAAGGAGAGAGGGGGACAAAATATTAGTCCTGATAATGAGGGCCCCACCCTCCAAATAAGCCAGCATAGAGGACTTGTGTTCTATGGCAGACCGTCACCTTACGTCTCAACGCTTTTCAGCTGCAAAGTTAACAGATATACAGCGCCTGCCTTTGACTGATATTTTTATACTGTGAACACTAGACTGAGCCATATTGTGCTGCATCAGCAATACGAATCCACCATCTTGGTGGGTAGTGCACAGTATTTTGTATATAAAACACCCACAATTTACACTTGTATCTGTGCTTATCTTATTTAGATACGATTTGAAAACTCCAATCAGAGTACATTACTTCGCTACCTGTTAATTGTATAATAAGCTTTCACGGGTCCCCCCAGTGTACTAAGGATTCCAAATTGTAATGCATTTCTCAACTGCCTGTCGATGAAATGGTCGCACACCTGCAATGATCCAAATAGATTCTATGGGGTTCCAAATCACTGCATTACCAGCAAATTCTTAAATTAATTAACCTGGGCGGCAATTACATATATAAATGCATGCCTATCCATTATGTGATCGCACCATCAATGATCCGCAAAAATTCTATGGAGTTCCACATATATACATACACAAATGGTGAATCAAAAAGATTAACGGGTGCACACGTGCAAGCGCATCTACTGCCAACTATTATGTTACAATGTATCTGGTGTGACACTACACAGCACATGATTATACATCCACCGGTAATTACAGTCTATCTAAGTACTGTGGTACAATTCTGAGCAGTAATACAAACACAAATTGC
The DNA here is from genome assembly GCF_040938575.1 of Ambystoma mexicanum. Taxonomy (NCBI): domain Eukaryota; kingdom Metazoa; phylum Chordata; class Amphibia; order Caudata; family Ambystomatidae; genus Ambystoma; species Ambystoma mexicanum. The sequence goes on along the minus strand of NC_090923.1, from coordinate 1,300,259,954 downwards.
ATATCCATAAGACTACAATTGCATAGTTAACCATCAAGGCACCACTTTTACTATTAAAATATTTTCACAAATTTGCATGCATAATAATAGAAGTGGATCTATCACAGCTAAAACCAAAAATGTGTGATCAGTGTTAAGCCCGGTATGGGCCGTTCTATGGTTACATATTAGTTGCGCCTCTAATTGTCTTAATCTGAGTTGTAAGTTGCCACCTCTAGGTGACAAGGTGGCTTTGGAGATACCGACAAATCGTATGTCTTTTGCGTCATCCATTTGGTGATATTGTTGCCAATGAGTGGCAAGGGAATATTTGGAATCCTGGCTTGAGATAGTGCTCATATGCTCCCTCATCCTAATCTTTACAGTTATAAGGCATCTACATATTGTGTGCCTGTCTTACCAAAATTAACCTCCTTGGTTTCTAGAGCATATGGGCACATGGAACAACCGCCACATTTGGGAAACCATTTTTTACTCATACGTTGTAACTAGTTGCCTTCACCGATTGGATTACTCATAAATGAAGGGCAAAATATATTCCTGAGTGTACAGGCTTTAAAGTAAGCGATACATGGTTTTTTGTCAATAAATTCTCGCAGGTCTTTATCAAGTTGCAGAAGGTGCCAATGTCTGTTAAGAATCTTAAATATTCGCTGGCTATCTGAATTGTACCTGGTAATGCACCTAAGTCTGCTAGATCTTAGTCCTGATTCCTTGCCTTTCACTGTCAACAAAGCAGCTCTCTCCATCTTATTGACTTGTTCTTGTGCCTTGTCCAATGTGACTGTTGTGTAACCTCTGGCCAAAAATCTCCTTCTTATGTCTTCACATTCTGTCAAAAAAGCACACGTGCAACTACAATTACGTCTGGATCGTATGTGCTCCCCCTTAGGGATATTAGAGATAATTGACTTCTTATGGCAGCTGGTTGCATGCAAAACAGCATTAACAGATGTGCTTTTCCTAAAGGTATGTGTCCCATGTCCAGTGGGCGTCAAGGTCATTTGTAAATCTAGAAAATCAATAATGTTGTTGCTCCATGTATGGGTCAAGGTAAGGCCCCAATCATTAGAATTAAGATATACAACAAAATCCTCAAAAAGGTCTGTTGAGCCGGACCAAACCATGATTACGTCATCTATCTAACGTCCACATAAGTTGATGTAAGTAATGAAAACAGGGTTAGTCAATGCAAATTGCTGTTCGAAATGGTGGATGAAGATATTGGCCAGGGCCGAGGCAAAAACTGCCCCAATAGCTATACCCACTTCTTGCTTTTAAAAGATATTATTGAACAAAAACACATTATTTTCAAGGGTAAATGTGAGTAGTTCTTTCAACATCTCAATGTGTACATAGTACGATGCAGACTTGTCCCTAAAGACACAGTTAATACTCTCAATTGCTTGTGCATGATTAATAGAAATATAAAGGGCTTTAACATCCAGTGTCACTAGCAAATGCTGTTGGTCTATAATCAGTTCTTGAAAAATCTGCAATACATGCATAGTGTCCCGAATATATGTTGGTGTATGAACCACAGCAGGCACTAAACATTCATTAATGTATTGTGCCATATGATTTGTGGCACCACCTTTCCCACTAACAATAGGTCTCCCTTCTGGTATCAAATAAAATTGTTTATGTATTTTGGGTAGGAAGTATGTAGCAGGATTTGTGGGGTGTTCAACCAGCAAAAATGTATTTTCTACATCCGTCAGCAATCCCTTCTTATACTACTTATGAATTAATTGAGACACTGCTAGGACAATACTTTTAATCGGGTTGGCTTGTAGTACAGAATAACAGCCCAGTGTGTTGAGATGATTTTGCGCCATTTGTATATAGTCTAATTTCTCCATAATCACCACATTCCCTCCTTTGTCAGCCTTTGATGAGAAGGGCTGGGTTGGCCAAATGTTTTTGTATGGCTTGTGATTTAGACAACGTAAGATTAAAACATTTTTGACAATTTGGACTCTCTGCTATTGGGTGAATGTCTCTGGTCACTGCCTTGTAAAAGTGTCAATAACATTTTCACAAGCAAACACTGGCATAAATGTGATTTTTTGGTTAATTCTTTAATCTGCAAATTCTGCTGCTTTATATTAAGATCATTTAAGATGTCATGTACAGTAATTTCTTGATCATGCATATGCATTTTGTATGATTTTGTCTGAGTATTTCTGGATGCAACTCACTATCAAACTGTGATTTGTAACGCTTCCTGTTGTGCACTGGGTTTATGGCTGTCGCTTTCATTTTTTACAAAATCGCACATGAAAATGTTATTTATGGTTTATTATGTGTTAATACATGTACGATGTACTGATACAATGACACAAATGCAATTGGGCTATGTATATTGGTTAATATCAGCCTCAGAAAAAGACCAGTGGTCGAAACACGTGTCGGCTGTTACCAACATACCAATTCTTTCCATAACATTTCTTTGTGTACATGCGCAGTGTAGTTGTATCAATCCTTGTAGCTTATAAACTAACAAGAGTGATATACAGACAATTGGCTGGGATTCAGAACCAGTTGCGCACACTGAGGGTCCAACAGGGAGACCATACTCTATTACGACTAAAACAGGCCTATTAACGAACAGGCCAGGGAGAAAACTAGCTAATGTATGGAGGGTAAAAATAGGTACATCATTTATATACAGCATTATAGATGAAGGGAGAGACAAAAAGTGGAATGAAGCCCACAAAAAGGAAGCCTTTTGAAAATTCCATGATAAATTATATAGAGGTGAGGATGTTGATCCCATGTTACAATCAGTATACCTAGAAGGAATTGATCCTCTTAAATGAACTGAAGAAAAAAGCTTGAAGGAGCTACCAACAGACCCACAGGAGGTCATTACAGCAGTCAAATCATTGTAACTGAATAATTGTTTTAAAAGGACTCTGAACAGATGCTTATGGCAACACGAAACAAAAATGCAAAATACCTATGGTCCTTGCTAAATCAAAAAGGAAATCGACAAGGTGAAGAACAACTTAATCCCATACATGAAAGCAAATGGGAACAATATTTTGAAGCAAAGTACAACTGTGAGCTTACAAATGATTTATCCCCCCAAGTAACCAACAAGGAAAATGGCTGGGATATCAAATTTACGCAAAGTGAAATCCTAGCATTGATCATCAAAGCAAGCAGATCCAGAGCCCCAGGGCCAGATGGCCTGACAAATGAAATACTAAAGCAAGCACCGATGGTATGGGCAAACATGTGCTTTGTACTCTTCACAAGAATAATACAATCAATGCAGATTCCAGAATCTTGGACAACGTCAATCACTATTCCGATACACAAAAAAAGAGACAGAGCATGTCCAGAGAATTATCGTCCAATATCTCTTTTGGACGTCATAGGCAAACTCTTTGCCGGTATATTACTAAAAAGATTAAAGGAATGGATTCAAACCTCTGACAATTTCGATCATAGACAAGCAGGCTTCATAGAAAACGTAGACTGTAGTCTAAATCTCCTCATTCTAAATTTACTAAAAGCAAAGACCATCCAAGAAAATCAAAAAACTCTTTATTGCTTCCATAGATATGGCAGCTGCTTTTGACAGTGTGGATCGACAAATTCTATGGGCCAAAATGACAGACAAAGGCTGCCCGAGAGACCTGATAGAAGCCATCAAAATCCTCCACACAAACACATCTATGCGTGTTAGATTGGATCGAAAGGGAAATCTAACAAAGGCAATCGTAACAAAGTGTGGGCTCAAACAAGGATGCCCACTAGCGTCCATACTCTACAACTTTTATATCCTGGACGTTAAAGACTGTCTGGAACCACCAAGAGCTTGTTCTCCTAAAGTAGGAGAAACAAAAATGTGTCATCTACTATATGCAGATGATCTCATAGTGTTGGACAAAAGCCCAATTGGGCTCCAGAGGAAACTGGAAGCCTTAAACATTCATTTGAAAGAAATCAAACAAAAAATTAATCCAGAAAAATCAGTCATAATGATAATCGCAAAACCAGGTCCTACTTCGAAGAAAGTTTTCAAATGGCACATAGAGAATGAAGCAATAAAAATAGTGAAAGACACAAAATACCTAGGAACAATCGTGAGTCGGAACTGGAGTGAGCAACCCTGGATTGATCATCTACAGAGAAAAATAGATCAACTAACATCACATGCATTAATATTAAAAAGAAAGTTCTGCAAATTTTCCATTCTCCCGATTGTAGAATTTTACAACGCTAAAGTAATCCCTACCGTAACATACGCGGGAGAAACGGCCTTGAGAATCCCGTGGGAAACGTGGGACAAACTTGAAGCCAGATTCTGGCGTAAATTGCTGAAAATCCCTATATGTGTACCAATAAGCATTATACGGCACGAGCTGGGATTATATTCTATGTAAGCTCGAATAGTCTGGAAAACATTGGCCATCTATAGAAAAATCTCAATAGAAGATTGTCCAAAACAGTATCAAATACTAAAGAAGGAAGGAGGAGGAATTCCCTTTTGGCCTTTGGACGAATGGAAACTAAAATGCAAGGAACTATTGCAAAACATGAACGTATCAATGAGTGCCCTATGTCAACATCGAAGAGAGTAAAGTTTCTCCTGCTATCAATTGATTGGGCAGAAACAGAACGTGCGAGAGTGAATTCGAGTCATCATACCTTGTCCAAAAAGATAACTAGATGCCCACAGACACTGCCAGGATATCTACAAAAAAGCGCCAATCAGAAGCATAGAGACCTAATAATGCGCTTCCGTTTGGACATCCTAAGAACAAGGACAAACCTGGTCAGATAAGGCCAGGCAAAAGAAAAGCTTTGTAGATTATGCAAACAAGAAGATGAAACGACTCAACACCTAATCATGTTTTGCCAAGAGCTCACAACCGAAAGGGGATGCCTATTACAACCAATACTGTCTCCAGCATGCGATCTAGATTCTGACCTATGGTGGTCAGCCCTATACGACAATCCAAATAGGAAAACTACTAAAGCCTTAGGGATTTTTCTTGAATCAATGCTAAAGAAACTTGAAATGGTGCAAAAACATAACGGACAAAATTTGGTTAACACACAGCCAAACCTGGATCAAATCTGATGCAGAACTAAGAAAGAAACAAAACAATAGGTTTGGCTTGTGTATGTGGATGAGGGAAAGATTTGTTTGTAAGCAAAAGTTTGTATTTATTTTACGCTGAAAGCTTTAAAAAAAAAATGTAAAAAAAAATTGTAACTGAATAAATCAATGGTCAGATAGCTTCTCAGCCACTTGTTATAAACTACTAAGCCAGGTACTGGTGATACTGTTGCCCAAAATTGTCAATACTATTAGTTTGGCGGTTTGGGGGACCTACCGCCCTCAATGAAGAGGGCTCAAATAACGTTAATTCATAAATTAGGAAAATATCCTAGAATGTGTGCATTGTACAAGCCAATTGCTTTATTTTATTTAGATCCCAAAATGTTCACAAAAATGTTGGTCAACTTGATGGAACAGTTTATCACTTTCCTAATAGATGAAGACAAGTCGGGTTTCATGCTGGGCACAGTGACAATGGATAATATTTGCACGGTACTTCAGCTGATAGTGCCTACTGCTGGCTTTGGATGCTGAAAAAGCCTCTGATACAGTGGATAGTGGATTCCTAAAGGCAACCCTTGCCAAGTTTAGTTTTGGACAATGATGGACCAATTATGATCAACATGATATTAGACCAACAGCTTGAATCCAAGCCAACGGGGACCTTACGGACCATATCCACCTGACAGGGGGTACGTGACAGATGTGACCTGTTGCCTATCTTGCTTTCACTAGTGGTGGAGCCTTTGGCTGCTGGATCAGATCCAACCAAGGAATCAAAGGTGTTGTCTTGGAGGGAATGAACACAAACCGAGTCTGTGTGGATGACATTATGATATTCCTTACTAACACCTGCACCTCATTGAAACACCCGACGGAGTAACTCCAGTGATTTGGCAAGATTCTTGGATTAAAAAATTATAAATTACTCACTGTAGTGACCAACATACTCTTAGACCTTAATCCCCTTTCCTCCATACTGCATGGGTGCCCCTTCCTACGGACGTGAGATGTAACCTTTTTCACCAGAAAAAGACGCCTTCCCCTTAAAATTTAGAGGCACTCGGGGGTGCGGCCTGAGAGCATGCGCTCCCTTGACTCTGCCCTCCGGCGCCACACCTCAGTCCCCATAGACGCGTCGACAATATTTTAACATTGCCTAATGACACCAGTTTTATTAGGGGGGAGGATGGTGGGACGTATGGAGGAAAGGGCACTAAGTCACTAAAGTGAGTAACTTATAATTACTCTTACTTCCCGTCCCCTTTGCCCCATATTGCATGGGCGATTACAACTGAATGTAGCCCTACGGTGGTGAGGAGACCTTCCTTGAGTAAATAGGTTTCTTAGAACCGCCTGTCCGAAAGCCGCGTCTCATCTAGAGCTGGCGTCCAAACAGTAATGCCTACAGAAAGCCGAAAGGGATGGCCCAGGTGGCCGCCCTGCTGATGACCTGTCGCTGGAATGCAATGGCCGTGGCTCTGACTGCATGGTCGTGCATGTTAGCTGGAAGTGGCTTGTGCTGCCCCTGATAGGCCTCCTTGATGGCCGAGACCATCCACCGTGCTATAGAGGCCTTGGATGCCTGATACCCGGGCCTTGACACACCGAAGGTGACAAAGAGTGCGTCCGACCTGCGGAAGCCCTTAGTCCTGTCCAAATTGAATTTTAGAATGCGTCTGACAGCCACACAGTGCAGAACGCCTTAAGCCTCGTCCTTGGGCTTGGCAAAGGACGTAGGTAGGACTATTTCCTCGTTTAGATGGAAAGCGGAGGGTACCTTTGGTAGGAACGCTGGGTGTGTCCGTAGGATTACCTTATCCTTGTGAAAAGTAGTATATGGCTCCGACGCCACCAGAGCCTGGATCTCGCTGACTCTGCGAGCCGAAGTGAGGCCCAGTAGCAGGGCTGTCTTAATGGTGACCAGCCTGATGTCCGCGGACGCCATTGGCTCAAACGGCGTGTGTGCCAAGGCTCCCAATACTACATTGCGGTCCCACACGGGGTGTGGTTTTTTGATGGGTGGGTAAAGTCTGGGAGGCCTGTCAAGGGTTGGAAGAGAAGACTCCTCCTCAGAGTTTCTGTAGGCCCTTATGGCTGCCAAATACGGGCGGCATGTGTCCACCTCCAAGCCCGACTGCGCAAGGTAGCTGAGAAGGAGAGCACATCACCCAATGTGCATGTAAGGGGGTCAATCTCTGTAGAGTCTGCCCAGTGACAGAACCTAGTCCACTTACTCTTGTACTGGCTCCTCGCACCCTGAATGATTTCTAATTTAGCCTATGAGATGCTGAGGTGCCTTAGGGTGACCTGCTCAGGAACCACACTGAGAAGGCCAATTTCTGTCGCGCAGGGTGGATGTCCCTGCCCCCCTGTTGCACCAGAAGATGTGCCGGGTCCGTCAGAAAGTGAATAGGTGGCCTGTACGAAAGGCTGAGCAGTTCGGAGAACCATGGTCTCGCCGGCCACCATGGAGATATCAGAATAATGCTGAGGTGACAAGATTCCTTTATTTTGCAGATCACCCTGTGGACCAGTGGTGTGGGCGGGAAGGCATATGCTGTCATGCCGTTCCACTGAATCTGAAATGCATCGCCCAGGGAGCCGGGGCCCTGCCTCTGCCAGGACGCGTACTTCTGGCACTTCTTGTTGTCCCAGGAGGCAAAAAGATCCACCTGAGGATGCCCCCATCTGCTGAAGATCTCCCGCAGCACCTGGTCGTTCAATTGCCAATAGTAATTGTCCGCTCCCAGCCTGAATCTGTCACCTTCAAATTGGACTACCCCAGAAGGTGGACGGCCGTGAGGTAAATGTTGTTCTCCAGGGCCCATTCCCACATACTGACGGCTAGTCTTGCCCCCAATGATCGGAAGGAAAGCTTTGAGTGCTAGCCAGATGGTCTTCAGTTCCAGCCAGTTGATATGAGACTCCTACTCCTGAGGGGTCCAGACTCCATTGATGCTGTGGCTGTCCAGAGTGGCCCCCCAGCCCCGAGAGCGCAGTCCGTAGTGATGGTGACCTGCAGGGCCGGCTGCCTGAAGGGCTTGCCCGTCCGCAGGTTGCAGTCTCTGGACCACCATATGAGGTCTGAGTGTAGAGAAGGAGGAACGTTGACCAGCTCTGCTTGGAAGCCCCGCTCCTGATTCCATGGTGCTGCGAAGTGCAGCTGTACTCTCTCCATCCTGAGTCTCATGTGGGGGATGGCCAGTAGGACCGCCACCATGAGTCCCAATAAGTGTTGGTAACACCACGCCAATGTCACTTCTCGGGTGAGGAAGTGAGTCGTGGCCCTCTTGATGGCCGTGATCTTGTCCCCTGAGGGGAAAATCCGGAGCATGTGTCCCAGATGAGGCCCAGGAAAGTCAGTCTCTGCGTACGTTGCAACTGAGTCTTCTTGAGGTTGAGCGAAAATCCCAGGTTGTGGAGTGTGCTCATAAGAGTGGAGCCAGTCGCAGAGGTACGGGTAGATGTGGTGGCCTTGGGCCCCGAGGAGGACCTCCAGTGCATTCATGTCTCTGGTAAACACCCTGGGTGCCGAACTGAGGCCGAGGGGGAACACCTTGTATTGGAAGTGGCAGGCCATGATCCTGAACCGTAGAAAGGAACGATGAGGCTGCCAAATCGGGACGTGAAGCTAAGTGCCCTTCAGATCCAGGGAGTACATCCAGTCCCCCTTGCACTGTCTCCGCTATGAGTGCTGGCCTAACCATCTTGAATTTTTGAAGAGGGAGGGAGAGAGGTTGAGGGTGGAAAGGTCCAACACAACTCTCAAGCCAGCCTGGTTCTTCTTCTGTACGGCAAAAATCCTGGCATAGAAGCCCAATCCTCGCTGGGAGTTCTTCCACCGCTTGGCTCTCGATGAGCGACGAATCTCCGCCAATAGAATTGCTGTCCCAATCTGTGGGAGTGGAGGGGAGGAGGGAGGAGAGGAAGGGATCGGTAGGCAGTACTCCGTGAATACTACAGAGAGGATCCAGGGGTCTGTGAAATTCTGACTCCAGAACTGTGCGTGAAGGGCAAGCCTGCCACCCAACTGGAGAAACGTGGACCCAAAGGGGCGCGTCATGCCTCCTTTCCCTCTGAGGCTGTTACGATTTAGGGGGACTGGAAAAAGCCCTTACTCCCCCCACCTTTGTTGTTTGCACCAGTGTTTACTCGGGAACGGTCAGGCTGCCTGGGCCTCTGCTCTTGGAAGCTGCGGAACCCTCCGAACGTCCCGCCCTTGGCAGAGCATTGAAGTGACTGGGTGTACGCCTTGGGCGTGGCCTTAGTTAGGATAAAGACTTCACAGTTTGCAAACTGTTTTTCATTTTATCTAGCTCCTCGTCAGCGGTGGAGTGAAAGAGGTTACCACCCTCGAATGGAAAGCCCAATATGCGTTCCTGGATGTCCGGATTAAATTTAGTAGCCGGAGCCAGGTCATCCTTCTCATGTCTGTGGCGATGCATATGGCCCGGCCAGAGGTGTCAATGTGGGCCACAGTGGATTCCAAGATGTCCTGCGAGTGTGGTTTGAGCCACCCTTTTTTAGCCAATGCGACAACTTCCTTTTGCATCGGAATCCCTGTTCTAGCCAAGGGGCGTAGAGTGAGGACCTTGGCGAGCTCCACTGCCTCTGGTGGTTCGACTTTGGGCTGAGCAAGACCCAGGTACTCGTTTGTGGAAGGCCTTGGCTGACGACGGCGTGTCTGGGTCTTCTTCCTTGACTGTGTCCACCTGGGCGTCCGGCTGGTCCGGCGCAGGAGGAGGAGTGCTGGGCGCCTGATGGATGAGGTGTGGAGACCGGAGCCGGAGGCTGGTACGGAAGCACCTGAACTGTGGAAGGCAGGTGAGCCGGAATCGAAGGAGCTGGCGCGGGCAGCAGTGGCTGCAACGGGGCCTGCAGCGCTGGAGCCACAGGAGGAATGACTAAGGGCGTGTGTGATGGGGCCGGAGGGAGCATGTGCCTGATAGCATCCCTGAGGATGACCCGCCATCTGAGGAGATATCATGAGTATGAGGAACTTTTCAAAGAACCTGTCCTCGCAGGACGGTGGGGTGGCAGGTGATATTGACGGGATCACAGGCGGCTGCTGGGGCCGATGCGTATTCTGTCTAGTTGGTTGCAGAGGGAACCTGCCCTGCGCTGTTGATGGATAAGTCGTAGGCCACATACTTGGTTGACCCCAGTCCCACCTTGTAACTCGCTCACCCACCTGCACCGTTGCTCGGGGAGGTATTGGAAGAGCGGCCATCTTGTTGAGCTGCATGCCACGTGCCGAAGTCGTGGTGCTTGGCTCACTGGGCCCAGCCTCCTCCAGGACTCTTGACGGTGGGGCATGAGACCTGCCCTGCACCTCAGGCCGAGGCCTGGTAGGCGTGTCGCCCTCGGCGAACTCGCCAGTAGTGCTGCATGTAGGCGCCCTCTCTGCCATGTTGCCGGTACAAGGGCGTAGCTCCTCGGTGTACACCCGTTAAAAGACCCTTCTGGTACCTCAGCACTGTCTTCGGGAGGATCTATGGATCCCTCGGCCTGGCGACCGGTAGCTGAATTAGCCTCGGTATTCATGCTGGTATGAGAACCTGAGAGGTTCCTCCTGCTCAGGCGTTACCTTGGGAAGGTGTCACCCTTGCAGGGTGTGCTGGAAAAGAGCGGCCTTAATCGATGCTTGACAAAGTCCTTCAGGTCCTCTGGGGGAGACTTCTTGAAGCGCTCCCTCCACCTAGCCAGTCTATTCTTCAGGGCATGCGAAGAGAGTGCATCACACGCGGTACAACCTTCCCATCCGTGGTCGGGGCCAAGGCAGCGGAGGCAAAGAGCGTGGGGATCTGATGTAGGGAAGAGCCCCTCGCAGGCTGGATGCCTGCTGACGTCAACATGCGCCGGGTACGAGCGTGGCGCCAGAGGAACCAGTACCTGAGTGATAAAAGAAGACAAAAAGACAGAAGAAAGTATCTGGGGAAGAGCGCATGGTATTATATGGCCAAAGCCAAACCCAGGAGCACTGGTGAAATCGGCCCGTTACCATCGACGCGGAAAAGGGGACTGAGGTGTGGCCCCGGAGGGCAGAGTCAGGGGAGCGCATGCTCCCAGGGCCGCACTCCGCGCGCCTCTAAATTTAAAGGAGAAGAAGGTTTTTTTGGTGAAAAAGGTTCCATCTCACGTCCCTATGAATGGACGCCCATGCACAGTATGGAGGAAAGGGGACGGGACGTAAGAGTATAAATGAGACCAAATCGGAAATTCTAAATATCAACGTCCCACCCGAGGATAAGGAGATGCTGAAGTCCGACTATCCTTTTGCCTGGGCAAGAGGAGGTGTAACATACCTGGGAGTCAAGATAACTGCCAATTTGGGTCATTTATACATCGCCAACTAACCGAGCTCACTAACAAAAATCAATTCAAATTTCGCAAACTGGGGAAATTATGTCTTTCATGGTTCAGGAGGACAGCAGTAATTAAAATAAACATACTCCAGTTCTATATATTTTTCAGTCTGTACTAATCCTGCAACTCAACAAGAAATTACGGAATGGTAAAATAAGTTACTCAAATGTGCGTGGAATGGGGTAGACATGGCAAGGGTGAACAGACGCACACTGTTCGCAGCTAGGCACAAAGGGGGTGGGGGGAGTTAACCTTTCAGAAATGACTGTGCTATTATTGGGTGGCTCAAATTAGACTGATTATAGGATGGGTACAAAAATACACAAAGAAGTGGGTGGTCATGGAGCAATCAGTAGCAGAAAAATATATATGGACACAACCTTAGCTGCCGAAATACGGAATTTTAGCACAAATCTATTCAGGACTCTTGGAATGAAATTAGTAAAGTTAAGGGACGTTTGACATTTCCATCATCCTACACATCCACACATTACACATAATGAGGATTTCACTCCTAAACTGAAAGCCCTGGGCTTTTCCTAATGGGCCTCACAGGGCTGCAGCGAAGCCTGTGACTTGTTCCTTAATGGTGAACTTAAAACATTTGAGAGGGTAAAACCAGACTATGGGCCGCATTACGAGTTCGGCGGTAACACTTAAAATAGGCGGTAACGCTATCAGCAGCGATTTTAAAGGTTCGTCGGATCACAAGTCCAAATACCGCCGGCGCCATTACAGCCGGCGCAAGTACAGCCGGCTGTACAAGCGTCAGCTATAAAAGCGCCAGTAACCATTCGCGCTAAAACATTGCAATCACGAGTCCGGCGTAGGCGGAATTAGTGCCAGAAAAGCGGCAGACAATCCGCCGAAAATACCCCCAGCAAAAAGCTGGAGGTAAAAGAACACAGGCCACAGCAATAAGGGCCCAGGTTAAACCAGTGCAAATCAGAGGCCTACAAAGGACCCACCCATGCACAACACACCCTTCCCAACACCATTCCACCAGTAGAAGCAGGGAGGAGACAGCAATAAGGGCCCAGGTGAAACCAATGCACATCAGAGGCCTAGAAAGGACCCACCCATGCACAACAGACCCTCCCCAACACCATTCCACCAGCAGGAGCAGGGAGGAGACAGCAATAAGGGCCCAGATGAAACCAATGCAAATCAGAGGCCTACAAAGGACCCACCCATGCACAACACACCCTCCCCAACACCATTCCACCAGTAGGAGCAGGGAGGAGACAGCAATAAGGGCCCAGATGAAACCAATGCAAATCAGAGGCCTACAAAGGACCCACCCATGTACAACACACCCTCCCCAACACCATGCTGCCATTTGGACCAGGGAGCCTTGATGTGGACTTCTACCTGCTGCACCTGGAGCTACAGAGGCCAGCCAACCAGGCCAGGGCCTGGGAGCACAGGGGGTGGTAGGGATGAGGAGAAGGAGGAGGAGAGCAGCACCAGCAAGGTGGCCAGCCATCCCCAGGGCCAGGCCAACACCCTGGGCCCTGACTGATGGCCAGTTGGTGACTGGACAGGGCAACCATCACCCAGTTGCTGGACACAATCCAGGCTGACATCGGCAGCCGTATAGCCATCAGCGCAGCAGTACCTCTGCCAGTGAAGCTCGTGTCTGTGCTACAATTCCTCGGGACTGGCAGCTACCAACACACCGTTGCCATGATGCATGGCATGGCCCAGTCCACATTCAGTGCCATGCTGGGACAGGTGCTGGATGCACTGTCGATCCATGTCAATGAGCACATTGCATTGTCAGCCACACAGGCACAGGTGAACCAGCTGAAGGGTCAATTCCATGTCATTGCCCAAGTTCCGAATGTAATAGCAGCCATGGACTGCACACATGTACCACCCCAGGCACATGAGTCAGCCTACAGAAACCGGAAACATTACCATTCCCTGGATGTGCAGATGACATGTGGCCCTGACCTCACCTTCAGCCACTGCTGTACCCGCTACACAGGATCCACCCACGATTCCATGGTCCTGTGCAACAGTACCCTGCCAGCGTACATGGAAAGGCACCGAGGGCAAAACACATGGCTGCTGGGTGAGTACAAATGTATACCATAATGCATGTTAATCCACAACTGATGGGGCTGGTCACACACAATGAAATCCCTGAATGTCAATAGGCAGCACCAGCAGTACAGCATTTCCAATCAAGCACCTTGCACGAGAAACCTTTGACATGTCCAACACAGCAGAAGACACCCATTCAGGATGTAAAAGACATGTGGCAGCAGTGACATATGGAAAGCCTACCACCACAAAGCCTCCAGTGTGAGTAGCACTATGGCTTCCAACACTGACACAGTTCAGACATCCCACCCTGCCCACCCGACAGTCATGCAAATGTAACACAAAAGTCTCCACATCCACATATGCACCACACATAAGCAGACTGAGTAATGCCAATGTACATCCCACAAACCCTGTCCCCTGAATGTCCAATGAAATGCCTGGAGAACAGTACACAATAGTGACAACCAGCAAATGCAACAGCAGCCAAAGGGAATGGCATCGACACATGAAGCAGCCACTTCTCGCATACACAATCAGATTGAAGGGCCCCCTTCCCCAGTGACAAGTGAATGAGTACTGTTACATACAGAAACAGAGGCGTACCAAGTTGTGAGTGCCACATGGAATGAATGCTGCTCGTAGCACAGCACACTCCACAATGTTAGTGACCAAATGACAAGTATGGCAAAATGACACTGATGACTGAGCCCTGTACACCCATTGAACTTACCTTGTCCTCAAACCCGCTTTCTCTCCGCTGCAGGTGATTCTGGATATCCCCAGTACACATGGCTCATGACCCCTGTGCGTCATCCACACACTGCAGCAGAGCGGGCATACAACATTGGCCATGCAAGTACACAGATCTGCGTGGAGAGGGCATTTGGACTATTGAAGGTACGCTTCCGGTGCCTAGACCGTACGGGGGCGGGGGGGGGTCCATTGATGTATGCACCCGAAAAAGTTGGAAAAAATGTACTGACATGTGCCATGCTGCACAACATCTGCTGTCGCAGGAATGTGCCACTGCCCCCTGATGCTCATGTGCAGCCACCTGAGGATCGGAGTGAAGATGATGACGTGCCTGAAGGTGTTGCATGTGCACACAGGATTGGGCTGAGGGAGGGGAGGTTGGCCAGACAGGGATTGATGATTTTTTTTTATACGGGTGAAGGCTACATTTAACACTTGTCACTTCAACATTGAAGAGCACTTTATCACAATCACTACTGTCCATGCTTCGTGATTTTTGAAAAGTGATTTATTCTCAGTTTAACAATCTCCCCTCCCCCCAGTGAACACCCAGCACACAATCCCCCCTCCCCAGTGAACACCCAGCACACAATCTCCCCTCCCCCAGTGAACTCCCCACAACAGTGCAGGTAGGTGCATGTTTGTTATCGGGCCCCCCACAACGATGCCATGTCCGACTAGGATGGTTGTGGGCGTTTTCCATGTCCAGGCCCCTCTGGTGTGTGTGACCTTAGGTGGCGCATAGAACGGCACCTAGGAGACAGCTCAAGGGATCCCTCCGTGGGTGCAGTGGAGGTTGATAGGTCTGAGCCGGTTGCTTGCATGTGCTGTCGGAGAAAGTCGTTCCCCTCCCTTGTCTGCTCAGCAAGTGCTGATACTGCCTCGCATAACTCCCTCACCCTTTGTCCAAACCCTGTCAGGGCTGCTGTGCATTGCTCCACCACTCTGCGTGTGCATGCATTGTCACGCGCTATGTACTTGCATCCATGGCGTATAGATGCACTGATGGCCTTGATGTGCCGGCTGTGCACCTTGGCCATGGATTCAACTTTGGCCTGTTTGGCCGCGATCACGTCCAGTCGGCCCACCACTGCTGCCCCCGTGATGAAGAGTACCCGTGGTGTGGCAGGTGCCGGCCTGCCGCTTGTACGCTGTTTGGGGAGGGGGGGGCTGCATGGGGACATGTTGCCGGGTGGGATTGGAGTGCCAGGCTCTGAGTGCCGGTCTTCAGGGCTGCCATATGAAGGCGTGTCTTCGTCTGGCTGTGGTGTGCGGACACGACGCACATGCATAGGTGGGGTTTGTGCTAGCTGTGTGCCTGGCCCTGGGGTCCCCTGTGGTGTCACCATCCCTTCAGCGTCACTGCTTCCGGGTGAATGCAGATGTCCTGCCTGATGCGCACGTGGAGGTGTCACTCCCACGTCGGGCTCCGATCCACAGGTGGGTCCCTCTGCATCGGGGCGAGCTGGCCATGGACTCCCTGCGGGCATGTGTGTGCTGCAGCAGTCTGGTAGAGCTGCGTTGTGGTGAAGTAGGAGGTGGCATGCGTCGGTTCCCTTCCGTGCAGCCCCTTTGTGGGGTGATGGTGCTGGTGGAGGCTCGCTGCCTCGGGCGCCGTGAGGGTGTGGCCTCCTCCCCATCATCTTCATCCCGTGGGGTTTGCCGTGTGCCTGTGGGGTACGTAGGGTGTGGTTTGAGTTCAAGGCGACCTCCTACATTAGTATCAAGCAGTTCATGCCATCAAGTGGGATTGAAGACAGTATCAATCATGCATTCAACTTGCATTTTGATCAGTCGCCATGTGGTGCTTGGTGTGAGTGTGGAGGTACACTGCATGGGAATGTTTGTGTGACAAGATTACATGCAGGGTTGTGGTGCACTGCGCTCAGGGTCCTGGGGGCGTATTCTTGCACACTCACACTCTACGTAGCTGTCCCATGGCTATGGATGTCTGTGTCCTGCCCCTTCTATTGATGCACTGCACGTGCAGGGTAGTCTTCACAGCACTACGGTTCAATGGATCAAGGGGTCACTTATGGGTGTCTGCAGTGCCTCACACGCATTTCTTCACATTCATTCACTCAGGGTCTGCATGTGTGGTACTTTCAGTTTCATGCATTTGGGGTGGGACTCACCTGCAGTCGGATCAATGCCAGTGCCTGCCTCCGCTCCACCAATTCCCTCGAAGGTGCCGATGTCAATCAAGGCACTCATTTTCTCCTCCCAAGGTGTGAGTTCGGGTGGGGGTGGTGGTGGCCCACCTCCGGTGCCCCTGCTTGCACTCCTATGCTGTGAGAGGATGCCGCGGACTCTCACACGCAGGTCGTTGAGGCGCTTGCGGCAATCCTCCCCATCCCGGGGCACGTGCCCCACTACAGTGACCCTTTGGCTGATGTTGCGCCGGATCTGTGCTCTGCGCTGGCCACTGGTTTTGCGTTGCTGCAGCTCTTCATCATGGATCTCAGCCTCCTCCACCAGTACAGCCAACTTCTGGTCGCTATATTTGGGCTTTCTCACCCTGTCCAGGGTAGACATTCCCCTAGTGCGCTTCTGTGACATGATTCGGTGTTCAATGGGGTGGATGGCTTCCAGGGGCTGTGATATCCGACGGATTGTGATTTCCAAGATGGCCGCTGCTTTGTTTCCCGTTCCGGCGGTGACGCGTTTCCCGCGAGATGGCGCGTGCTATTAGCGCAATATGGCAGTAGCGCACGGTGTGCCGGATTTACGGGTTCAACCCGTTGTGCGCTATTGCGCTACCGCCATGTCTCTGTGCGCGTGCACGAAAACTCGTGATCTGGTGGATTATCCGCAGGGGGCTTGGCGTTAGCACTATTTACGTTCGACAGGAAAACCGCCGCATTACCGCCAAATTTGTGATGAGGCCCTATAACTTGAATAAGCCGGAGACCTTTAGATACCTGCTAGTCTGCCACCGGGCCCTTAACCGATAATGAAATAAACAGTGAGCTGATCCCCAACTACTTCGGAAAATATATTTCAACTTCCTGTCCACACAAAGGGAATGATTTCTAAACTGTATGCAACAATTAATGAAGGATCCTGAGCCACCTGATCATACTGTAAGGGACGGAGAGAGATATAGGACATACCATAACACAGGAAGAGTGGGGGGAAAATATATACAAGCATGAAACATACCTCTCGCCCATCAGCTCCTGGTACAGTGAGTAGGGTTATCTGTACTCCTGCCTTCTATATGGCAGAGTAGAAGCACAGAGCACCCCAGCCAAGATTCTCTATATGGTAACGTCGGGCGAGCAATTAAGGCTTAAGCTCTTAGGAGGTGATGCAGGCTTTCTCTTAAGTACAGTGTAGTCTCCAAGCCCCCCACAAAGGAATGTCCACACACTATGTTAGTGATAACACAGTTCTTTATATAAATAAAGTTCAAGTTATAAACACACACAATAACACACTTTGTGCTCAGGCAATACTATAATGATAAATATGTACAATATCTATGTGGTACCACAGTTAACTCTTGATTCCATTAAAATGCACCAACTGCTGACAGTCTCAATGGCATACAAATCAAATAGTAAAGTGAATCAACAATAGACATAAGAGGGAAGACAAGTTGGGTTAAACAACTGGCAGAATATTGGCTCCCTACCACTAGACACAGTTCTGTGTGAGGATCCCTCCCACCTGGGCAACATGTAAATAAAGTGCATCAACAAGCCTAGTCCATATATTTTTTAATATAGTCTTGGTTCCTTCTAAAACTGTTCTACTACCCCAATGCACCTGGTTTAGCAGATTTCGAACGTCGGGTCGTCGCCGAGATCCCTCGAAGAAAAGGGTCAACAATGTGGTTGAGGCGGCATCTTCGGTCCTTGCGGTGCTCGTCGACGATCGGTTGTGGACGTCCTGCGAAGATGAGGTGTGCAGTGCACCTCAGCGATGACAGTATGTTGCCGCAAAGAGTCAAATGAAGAGCCCAGCAAGGGCATCGGGTCATCGGCAGTTGGCGTCAGCGATCAGGACCTGACCACGGCTGGCTTTCGGATCTTCGTCAGCGTCTTTGTGGATTTCAGGTGGCGGGGAACTCCTCGGTCCGTCTGCCACCTTGACTTTCTAAGGCGGGACAAAGCGGTCGACGGTGATGAGTGTTAAGCAGAAACCTGTGCAGTTCCCTTAGGGGCCACTGCAAAATGTTTAAGACTACAGGAGTAAGCAGTAAACCCAATTGGTAGCAGTCTGCACCACCCAGATTTACCTGGTAGCTGTGGCTGAGCAGTCAGATTTCCCTCAAGAGGAGTTAGGCAGTATATAGACTATACACAATACGGCTAAAAATACAGTAGAACAAGCAGACACTGACCAGAGCTTTGGTATAAAAGTATATATTTATTTAAAAACACACTTATGAAAATACACTGGCACTAATATATCAAGCAAGTTCAAACACAGTCACTATAAGTATATACACCTCCCTAGTTAATTATTCGACAAGTCTAGGTTAAGACACCACTTATCAGCAAAACAGAGGTGAGCGCGTAACCTTAGATGGCACTCCAATAATTCGTTTAAAAAGGGAGAGAAAAGACAGAGTATGGAAATAACACAGTACCAACACTTTTAAGAAACCACAGCAAGTAAGTCAAGAAAGGCAGGGTCTACTGTAGAGCCAAAAGTTCATAGGCCAGGCCCACTCTTGGAGCGAGCAAGGCGGAATGTGCCCAAGATCACACAGTGGAAATGCACTCAAAGTCTTTGCAGAAAAGTCAAAAAAAGGTTGGATCAGTTCAGAAAGGCAAAGTTAGCAGGTCTGAGGTCAACCCAGTTGGAAGGTCAAGGATTTACGGGACACCTTGGACAATCCGTTGCAAGGGAGACCAGGCGGGACACAGTACCTGAAATGGTGAGAAAGATCCAGCGGTGGCAGTTGTTCCTGGCAGCAGGTGCAAGTCATGGCTTCGACCAGAGGAAGAGATGATCTCGATGAGGAAGAAAGCTGGAGGTTGTTGCACTTTCAGGGAAGAAACCAGCCGCGGAATTCCCGATTAAAAGGTACAACCCTTTTATTCACGGTAGTGGTGAAGCGTGGCTATCCGGCCTCCGGGGTGCTTAGCACGGGCAATTTGACCACGAGACGTCCAGGAAGGCGAAAAAAGGCGAACTGGTTGGTCCCACCAGCTCAAAGGGAAGACGACTCTCCTGGAAGAAGATCTCCTCTGTCGTCGGGGGAAGTGGTGAGTTCGTACAGCAGGGCTCCACCGGTGGTGTCGTTGTTGTAGATGGCTCAGCTTCTCCCCTCTTCAGATTCTTTAGGTCCTGTGGCGACTTCTGAAGTTCCAGTCCCCAAAGCCCTGCTTTTATGCCGAAAAACCCCTATTCAACAGCCTAGCTGTCACTCACACATGCTAAGTGGTGAGCCGGGCGGCTCACCACTGGGCCAATCACACAAGAGTGCAACTTGAGTTGCCAAGGCAACTCAGTACAGGGTGCTTAATCCCCCTCCCACACATCCTGTAGATCCCAGACAGAGTGGCACCATTTGGAGGGCTTCTGTGCAGAAGCCCGCCAAAAAGTGGAACAAATGGCTCGATTCAGGTTAGAGTTTCAGAGGCGAACAGAAACGCCATTTTAAAACCAAATCCTGGCAAAAAGACCCAACCGGGGAATAAATATTAAATAAATAACCCAGCGGTATCTTTAACATTGCACCAAAAAGTGGTGCCTTTAAAATCAATTGGAAAATCCCATAAGAAATATTCCGGTGGAATATTTTGCGTGGTATCTATCCACTGCCACCAGCTAGAAATTCGACAAGGGGGGACTGATCAGTGCCCCCTTGGAAAACAGACCCAGGGGCAATCGAATTACCCCTACCAGTACTTCCACAGTATGATGGTTTGTACTGGTTCTGTTCACAATTTGAGAGTAGTAAAGCCAATGGTGACTTTACATGCCCTGGGAGACAGTAGTCAGTCCCAGGATATGGAGTCTATGTTTGGTGGTCACTATGACACCCCTGTGCTACTGCACAGAGGTTGCTGTGTAAAACACATACCAAAAACACATGAAGCCCTATGGAGTAAAAGACCCCATAGCCCATAAAACACATTCACAGTCAAAGGACATACTCAAATCATGCCTAAGAGTGGGAGAAAAATAGTCTCACTCTTAGCAGGAGAAAAAAATAAACCCCAAAAATCCAGCAAAGCTGCTGGGGGACTCACTAGGTTTGGGAAATTAGCCTTAACAGAGAATTCTCCCTAACAATGAGCAAGGGAGTTCTGGATTTCAAAGTATCTTAGGCAATGATATGTACGTATATAGTGTAATGATATAATATATACTGTATCATTATTTAAAATTTGCATTGGAAACCTAGGCCTTTCTCCCTCCATTCAGGACTCTCAAACTACGTATGTTTGTGTGTTCTATAATCCTGCGTGTCGTTACCTTGTCCTACTGCTCACCCTGCTTGCTTCGCGCTGTCTTGTCTGCACACTCTATTGTCCTTCTCTAGTGTTTCCCCCTCTCCCTTCCACCTCTCTCCTCTCCCACCTACCCTATGGTGCTCTCTGTCTCCCCTATCTTTTTTAACTGCTCCTCTATCGACTATCCTGCTCTCCTCACTAAATCTGGTAAGGAAGAAGTTTAAAAAGGATATCCTGGTCTCCAACCCAGGCCTCCCTATCGCTGATACCTACACCAGTGCTTCTGCCAAGGAAACTAACCGACATCCTCTTTGTCGTTCC
Source organism: Ambystoma mexicanum (assembly GCF_040938575.1). Lineage (NCBI taxonomy): Eukaryota > Metazoa > Chordata > Amphibia > Caudata > Ambystomatidae > Ambystoma > Ambystoma mexicanum. The sequence goes on along the minus strand of NC_090923.1, from coordinate 1,300,238,966 downwards.
TTCGCCTGACCTTTGGACCCCTCATATGGTCTCTGTGCTCTCTCCCTTCTCCTCTTCTCCCATTAATTGTGGCACCCGGTGGGACGCCCTCCTGGCCTCCTTCCACTCTTCCAAGGTCATCATTAATGTTTACTCGAATGGGAACGTCCTAGTCCAAGGCCGTCAGGCCAACCTTCACCTCTTTGATAGACGCTTCCCACGCCTCATCAATTTCCTTTCTTCTCCTGCTGCCCCCCCCCCTCCCTTCCTCGGCTATCTTGCCTCCCCCTTCAGCCTCCTCCGGGGCTACCTTACCTTCTCCCGCCCTCTCTGCCCCCTCTCGGGCTCCTTCTACATCTCCAGAGGGCATACCTCTGATCTGTACCCCTCCCCGGAAGTCCCTCAAGGATGGCAACCTTCTCCATATTGCCACTCTTAACTCTCGCTCTGCTGTCAAACACTCCTCTGACATCTGCCGCCTTCTGGAAGAACTTGACCTTGATGTCCTCAGTCTCACCGAGACATGGTTCCCGGCCAGCTCTGTCACTAGCTTTGACACGCTCCTACCTGACGG